>NC_072392.2:81370000-81680000 GCF_028885625.2 Pongo pygmaeus | reverse complement strand
GAGCTGAGGCATCTGGTAGGGCCGCTGGGCCATTTTGGATAATGGAGATTTGGGTCTGCCAGGAAGCTGACTGACGTTTGTTTCCTGCTGATAGCGCACGGGTGAACCAGACTGGGATCTATAGACGCTCATACTTTCAGCTGGAGGGCTAGCCCGATACTGAGGCCCTCTCCGGAGAGGGGAAGGGGGAGGGCTTGGGTATTCTTTGCCCTGCCCTCCCACAGGAGGGGGGCTGAAACGGTAAGATCCTCCCTGATGAGCCGGGGAAGTGTGTGGTGGGCTAGGCCTGTAATGTGAGTTCTGATGAGTTGGAGAAAGGGCAGGTGAGGTGGACTGATAGGTCTGTCTAGTGGGAGAGCCTACAGAACTACTGGACCGGAAGTCAAAAACCTGATGAGAGCCAAGAGGTGAGCTGGAGATGTAGGCTGAATCCCGATGCGGGGGAGAGGAGGGTGGGCTCTGGATGACCGGGAGCCCCTGGCTGGGCCGGGCCTCTGTCTGGAGGCCAATGGAAACATTTTCAACATCCTGTTCCAGGTACTCCTCCTCGAATATATCCTGTACAGAGTATATGTCTTCATGCTGTGGTTCAGGTTCTGCTTCTTCTGGCAACTGTTGCTGAGGCTGCGGTGGTGGCGGTGGTGGCGGTGGCTGCTGTGGCTGCTGCATCTGTCTACACTCTTCTTCCACTCTCAGCAGAAGTCTCTGGATCTCACGGTTGTTGGGACACAGCTTGATGGCCTCGTTCAGGTCCTCTAAGGCTGCTGCGAACTGTCTGCTTGACAAAATGTGAACACAGGAACTGGAGTTATTCTGAATCCAGAGAAATCACCAAGAGCTGAGAACATGGTCACTATCTCAGAGAGCTGTGGTGGCGTCTGTGGGTCTGGGGTGTTTCGGTTTAGTTGGATTTATAGGGAAGGAAACAGGAAGACTCATTCTGGAAGAGTCCGAATGATTCTCTAACCCATTCGGCCTCCATCTTCCTTCTGGCCTCTCTGGGAATAGTGGAGAAATGCCCCATTGTGTCAGTCCAGCCAGGCCCTTCGGGAAGTTGTTTTGGTGCCCAAACACACACCAGGCAGCATGAGAGTTGGGGGGGGTTGTCATTTACAGGGTCACTGTCAAGTAGCTTAGGAACAAAAAAACACTACATATGTAAAAATCTTGCTGATCCAGCAGGAATTTTTCTTTATATTCTTAATATTTTAGCTCCAAATTTCAGGCCTTTTCTACTCTAGGCAAGAACCCTGTCCTCTGCCCTTTCTAACCCTCATCTCTCAGAATTGCTGTCTCCATTTGCTCTATCAAAGTGGGGCAGGCATTAGGCTTGCTGACTACGTCACTCGAGGCTGGAGCTGAGCTGACTCCAAGGAGACTCTAATTTACAAATGAAGAAATGAACTGTCAGAGACATTCCCATCTTCTCTACTAATATCACCTGACAGGGGCAACTGGCCTTGTGAAAAAGGAACTATCCAGAGGGAAGGAGAATTTGAGTCAGGTTTCTGTGAGGACTTTGTTACCCCAGCTAGATAAGAGTGCAATCACTGCCACCACCATCACTAGCCTCAACCTGGGTGTGATTTTCAGGACCATATGCCCCTGGTCATAGCAGTGAACCTGAAGCAGTTCTTTCCCATGCAGCTGGGGAGAAAGAGGGCAGGAGGCATAAGAGACAGTGACAAGTTACACAAAGATCACTGATGGCAGGGTTCTAGGTTCTTCTGGGAGCTTTTCTGCCCAGTGGCCAAACTACAGCAGATGGGCACAAGGAATGTGGAATGGTGTTCTCTTGGGTCCTCTCCATCCTGGCAGCAAGGACCTCCTGACTCTGTGTGTGTGTGGTGGGTGATGGTTTAGGTGGAAGAGGGTCTGATGCCACCAGACTTGAGGAGAGCCCCAAAGGGAAGACTAACTAATCTGGGATTCCTCAAACGCCTATGGGAGAAGGAAGAGGAACCTGTGATGTTAAGTGAACCATCCTACTTTCCCTCTAAAGGGGGGGGTGGGGTGCTCTGCTTAAGTGATTTCTTTAAGTCGCTGTTGTCTCTTTATGCTAGCTGCTCTAGGGGTTGAAAAATGCCTGAGAGACGGCAGAGGCTTCTTGGAAGAAGCTGCCATTCTCCAGTGAAAAAGTGTTTTTCTCCCGAAGTGAAACATTCGTGGTCTCCACAGCCCAGCAGATTTGCCGATCTCGAGCTGAGGGCTGTGCTATGGGAGCCATCCCCAAAGCTTGGCCCTGACGGTTCTCAAGGACAGAGATGTATTTGGGTACATATGCCCCAGGGTGGCCGACGCTGCCTTGGCCAAATTTTCAGAAAAGAGACCTCTTGCTTTCACCCTCTCTCTCTCTCCTCACCTGCTGCTGCGTTTTGCCCTTGCTCTCGCATAGTAAGCTTCATAAGATTTCGGTTTCAGCTCCAGGGCCTTAGTAGCAAATTCCTCCGCCATTCCAAAATCCTGTCATTACAATAGGTGTGCAAATGAGTCATTGATGAGATATAAAAAAATAGACAACTTGGGAATAAAACAAATTATTTGTACATTTTTTGACATTCATGGATGGAACGCCTGGGACGCTAGACGTGCCTGACATGGCTCTAGCCGTGGGGCCTGTGGACTGAAAGTTCCTTCTGCCTTTGTCCTGTGTACCCCTGCGACTGCTCACTGGACTTTATCTGCCCAGAATATTAAAATAGTTTTAATTTTCCCTCTTTTTGCCTTTCTAATAAAGTTCTCAGCCCGGAAGCCAAACACCAACCCTTTCCAGTGAAGCTCCTGAAGTTATCCATGCATGTAGGAGGCAAACGCACACAAGTCCAGACTTCGTGTGGACGCTGGTCTGAGCCCCACACCTTCCTGCTACACGCACTACACTTTGGATTTCTAAGGGACAGGTGAGAAGGTATCCTGTAAAGTCCAGGAGGATGACGTCTGTAAAGGAAACTGCACTGACTACGGAGACTAGAGGGAGAGGGGGTGTCAGACAGACCTGGGTTCAATTCTCTGACCAGCTTCATAACCCCCAAGTGTATGGTGTATTTTCTCATCCATACCTACCCCAGAGGTAGGATCAAGTGTGATACAGTATTTAAAAGCCCTGCACAGTTCCTGGCACATAGTAGGCGCTCATTAATTATCGTTTTCTTTCTATTTCACAGAGGCTTCTCTGATCTGTTCCTTTTCTTAACTGGTTCCTTACTTAGGAAACACTTAAAATTAAAAATAAAACAAAACAAGAGAAGACCCCGGCTGTGACTGAGGTCTGTGCTCTCCCTCGAGGAACATGCTCACAGGGATGTCATTCCGAGAACCCCTGGGAACAGAGACTGGCGGGTGGGGTGGGGAACAATGCTGACTAGGCAGCCTATGGTTTTTAGTATTCCCTTAAATACTAAGCTAAAAGAGAGGGTTTTCCCCTTCTTTTAGTGTCAAAGCCACAGTATAGCATGGTAGCCTCTGGTTATAGTCATGAGTCGTAAGGCAGAAAACAAGGCCTTGGGCAGAACAAAGGCCCTGGGGCATAGGTAAAAAAATTTTTTAAAAGTTGATGGGAAATCGTCTACCTAAGAAGACAGACATCTGGTGTTTGGCACAGTATTGGCCCAGGAGATGATTAACAACCGCTTCTGAACAAATGTGGAGCTAGAAAGAATTTCAGCTTTTATGGGTCAACCTCTATCCCTGCTCTGCTTCCAGCCTTACCCTTTTATTTGTTCTTTTGGGACCATCATTATTCCTAAAAATATGAGGGCATTTTTAAAAAGTCTATTATTTAGTAGGGAAAAGAGATCAGTGGGTTGGCAGCAACTTCTGAGCTTTGCCTCATCCTCATCGGCTGGTGCCAGGGGAGGCCTTGGTGCTGTTCCTTTCATTTCACAGGAGACCCCGTGAGCATGAAAACCTGTCTCCCGAGACCGCCACCTTCTCCCTTCCCAGGGTTGGGGGGCCTCTTCCACATCCCCACTTCCCTCAGCACCCTGGAGCAACTCTGCCTCAGAGGGCCATGGCCGTATTCTCTGAGACAGTCAGGTTTAACTCTGCCTCTGAGGGTCATGGCTGTGTTCTCTGAGACAGTCAGGTTTAACTCTGCCTCTGAGGGTCATGGCTGTGTTCTCTGAGACAGTCAGGTTTAATTCTGCTTCTGAAGGTCATGGCTGTGTTCTCTGAGACAGTCAGGTTTAACTCAGGCTCCTTCCAGTGTCAGGGTTTAGGGTCTGGAATGGATGATCTAAAGGTTACACAGGCAGATCTTTGAAGATCCCTGGCCATGAGGTTCAAATCTTGCTTCTGTCCAGCTAAGTTTTTAATTGATCAATACATCTGTTTGGCTTGGATTATTTTTATCTCCTGAGGAACTGTGAGACCTCAGGCTGGTGGATGTCAGAGACTCCTGACACAATCTTAGCTATTTCCAAAACCTGAGAGAGGGTTCTTGGCTTGGAGTGTCTTTATGTTGAAGGGCAGTGGCTGAGGGAGCAGTGTCTGGGGACATCTGAGATGGGTCTGCAAGGTAGGCAGGAAGGACCGCAGCTTACCAGGGAGATGATAAAGGTCCAGGGGGAGTTCTGAGATTCCCTCTAGGACAAGAAGGGACATAGCATGCTGGGATACAAAGATGAGGAAAGAGGCAAAAAGTTCAATAGCCTCAGAAATTAAACCTTCAAGACCATGGTCCGAGCCCTCTTCTTAGCCCTTCTTCAAATGACAAGGGAATATACCTGAGAGTAATGACTACAATTCACATCTAATTGCAACTGGAATTCTAGTGACCACTGCTCTCACATTTTCCCAAAGACCAGAACACTGACTTGGTGGTATGGCGGTGGGAAAGATGGTATCCTCATCACTTTCAGTGAAATTATGAACATTCAGAAAGCTGCAAAGTACTCGCAGCATTAATTTCTTTACAGTTTGAGATACAGATTGTACTTAGACTTGATTTCTTTCAAATTGCAAATGTCAGTGCTCTGTGAAGGACAACCAAGTTCCAAATGGGGCAGAGGAGGATTTCAGGGGCCTGGTAAAAGCTAGTGAGTGACACGGGCTATCAGCTACCAGGATTGCAGAAAGGAGTTGGGGTGACAGGGACTTACGTTCATTTTCCTGCGACACCGAGAGAGGTTGAGGAGGAGAGACACCTTTAGTTCCCGGAAAGTTTTCAAGTCCTCACCAAACCCTTCTCTAGGGAACTTCTTCAGGGCGTACTGGTAGCGCTGGGCAGCTTCCTTTACTTTACCTTTCTAATGGGAGCACAAGATGGCGAAACACACAGTTGGTCTGCTGAACAGCTGAGGAAGTGTGGTCCCCACTCCCTTCCTCTTCTCAGCAGCTGTTACTAAGGGCTAACCCTCCCAAACGCCAGCCTAGAGAGGAGTTCTGGCCCTGATGGTGAAGGCAGAAGGGTCTAGTCTTTTCTATAGGAAACTCACCTGGCAGGAAAGGCAAGGTTGAGGGGATACCCAAGATACAAGCCAGGGAGACAAAGTCTTGGCAAATGGAAGGCCCTGGACCCTGACTTCCCAACTGGATTCCAAAGAGGCTGACCATGCTCATTTCAAAGTTCCTTTGCTCTCTAGAACACATATGACTTCCTAGTCCCAAGCACTCCAAAGTTATTACTTCCTCCTTAATTTCTGGCTTGTCTGGAGAACTGTTTTTTTGGTCTGACGTTCCACCTGGCCAGCCCTCTAGAAGTTACTCTCTTCCTCACGAAGGATGTGGGAGCTAAAGCAGTCTAGCGGTTGCTTCCCTAATCTCATGGCATAAAATAATACCAATCAGTGTTCCCCATTTTTGGAAAAGGCATGGAGTATGGTGGCGGTAGAAAGGTGAAGTTTAGAGTTTGTGATTCCATCTGATGTTGCAGGAGGGATTATCCAAGATGAAGTAAATCTATGACCAATTTAGAGATCTGGCCACAGCAACCTTGAACTTTTCTTCCACTTTGTATCTGAAAATCTATAAGCTGGGACCAGAAAGATGCAGGTGGCATCTCCCACCCCTTTAGCTGATCTTTATCCACTCTATTCCTTCTCTCTAGTTACAACTCCACAGGGATCCCAGTCTTTTACTTTTCCCTTAGCACCATTCACTAAGGAGAGATTTGGAGTCTTTCAAGGTAGAATTCTGAGGGGAACAATAATGGCACTGCATATTTTCATTAAGAGGACTCCTTGCCTCAGAACACCAGAAGTTATGCTATAACCAGGACATAACCTGAGAGTAATGCCATCGTGAAGTCCATAAATATGACATCTAGGGTAATGAGGACCTTCTTTGAAGTCACGTAAAATCAAGGTTGCGCCAGGACTTAAGCTTCCTGAAAGCCTGAGAGTCCTAGATTACCATGACTCATTCAAAGGGTACTTAGAAGATAGAATTTCGCTCCTAGGAACTTGTACACTCCTGACACAGGTGATAATAATATGCTTCACAACTATTTTTCCTTATCTTTTAGTCCTGGGGAAGTGTCAGTGATGCCTGCTGCCAAAAACTGGGTTGGATTTGTATGAAGCTTCGGGACAGGGTAATCCAGCTGATCCAGTGCGATGACTTTGACATGTAATAGACCAAGGAGTTCGTGTCAGGGTATGGAGCCTTCAACTTGGACTGTGAGTACAAAAAGACTCCACAGTTTTTGTTATTGTTGTCATTCAGTGAATGATTTCAAACAAATCTTATAATTGCTATTTGTCTTGGTTTCCTTATCTTATTCAAGGATGCTGATAAGCTATTGTTACTATATACTTTTAAATCTATGTATATATTATGACAAATGAAAGCTAGGATCAACATACTGGAAATAGCTATACTACATAATTTTACTTTGACTTGTCTCATGAGTTTCCAAATCCTACCTAACAGATTCCATGTAAAAATCGACAAAACCACCAGTAAGTGACCAGGTGAAACCAGGGCTTTAGGTTGATCAGCTGCAGGCAAGTATAGGCTACTCTTGCTCTCTTGGTAAGGTAGAACCCCAGGATCCCCAACATATGAGGCCATCACTGAGGAACAGTATTTTCCCTTTGCCTCTATGCAAAGGATGAGAATTATCAAGACTTTGGAAGATTCTACACGTGGAAAACAGTCAGTGGCTGTTCTGAAGAAACTGTGTCCCTCCCTCCCCTCACCTTATAAAACATGTCCCCCTCTTCCATCAGCTTGCTCAACAGGATGATCATGATGTCTGGTTTGGAGGTGGCCATCGCCCATGTGGCTGGACCTGTAGTGTACAGGATGCATGATGGGTAAAAAACTCATACAATGTAAGGGTGGTAGGAAGCTAGGTGAAAAAAATACCCTAGGGGAATTTCTGCTGAGAGAACAACTTGCTCCACAATTAGTACCTCATCTTTTAGACCTGGGAGTATTTTAGTAACTCCCACTGCCAAGAAGCTGCATTGGATTTGTATTCACCTTAAAATAAGAATACTGGAACCATGTGAGCCTGCCCCACGCGAGGGCAGCAAAGCCTGCATGCTGCATGTAGGCAGGCAATGGCTCAGTTTGGAATTATTTTAAATAAGGAAATTGGGAGAAAGGATTTATATTAAACATTACCACAGGATTTGAAAAATCCAAAAAGGGTAATTTATTTTGGATTTGGGACTCAAAACCCCCAGATGTTTAGCCTCTTAACTTTAAAATATGTACTTTGCAGAAGGGAAACCACTGATAACTCTAAAGTTTCCCTTAAATGATAAGTACCAACTAGGACTCCCCGGGATTCACTTTGAAGCAGGAGCACAGTTTGAATGTCAATCAGATGTGAAACAAACCAACATTACTGAGGATGACTTTACCCACAAAAAGAAAGAAAAGGTTAAATGGATTAGTTTACAAATGCCTGAATTATTTACAAACTACGCTTTTCAAGGTTAGTTATCAAAAGTTCAAGTTATTCTCTACAACAGTCATTAAAAAAAATCTTCTTTTAAGGTGAAGTAAATTAAAAGATTAGAGGTGTAGGGAACTCATGCAGGCTAAACCAAAGAGGAGAAGGCAAAGCTGACCAAGCCATCAGACCACGCCTGATGCTGACAGCGGTGAAATATACCTCGTGGGCGACTCGGTAACGTCTGACAACCTTCAAAGAAAGGAGAAAACAAAAAGTTGTAGGAGAGGAAAAAAAAATGGATGAAGGTGAAAAAAAAAAAAGAAGGAAAAAGCAGCAGTGAGAGGCAGGCAGCACAAAGCCAGCTTATCAGCCAACCCTCGTCTATAGGTCTGTGGGCTTGGGGAGCAGCTGGGACAGCGGCAGCAGGGACTTGAGTCTGAAGCACATTCAGAGCAAGGGAAAGCAAAGGCTCACGGCAGTGCAGAGATCCAGGATGCTGACAGAGTGGGGCTGGAACAGAGGCAGTGCTGAGAGGTGCTTAAGGCCAGAGCAGCCTCCTGGCTAAGGCTACAAGGGACATGGTAGAGAACCATGTGGTTCTGGACACAGGGGACTGCAGACCATGGCTCAGATGGCGCTTTCCCTGGGCCAAGAGCCTCTCTGTTCACTTGGACAATAATTGGGCCAGGGAGGAGGGGGAACTATATACACTCACACCAAATACCCAGGGCAGCCAGACCACTGGACCAGTCTGGCCCCTGGGCACAGATGGCCAACATCCTCTTCCCTTCTCCTACCTATCTTGGCTCCTTTCTTCAAAAGAGTGACAACAACAGAAGTGTTCCGGCACCCCACTGCCCTATCCAAAGGGCGCATTCCACTGTAGTCAACGTGCTCAATCATGGCCCCATGATCTACCAGGAACTGGACCTAGGACATGGATCAAACAGAGACGTTAGGACAGGCGTAATGGCTCAGCACTGTTCCACCGAGGGCTCTGGCTGCTGCCTGCCCTTTTTCAACTGCTGGCCTACCCCAGGCTATGCCGCCATGGTATTTCAGGCCTTAGCTATATTCTTGATCTTTAATAGCATTTTGAATATTCTTGCTCTCTAGTAAGTATAGATCTGAGAGCTCTGTATCAGGAATCATCAATACATCACGCCACTTTCAACCCCAGGTAGTATGGATGGAGAACAGCCCCTCTCTCTGCTCTCTTGAGGCTTGTTTAAAGGTACTTACCACCTCAGCATCGCCATAGAAAGCTGCCAGATCCAGTGGGGTACGGCCATTCTTGTCAGCATGGTCTGTGGCAGCTCCATTATCCACCAGAGAACGTACTACTGAGAGATGGCCCTTCAAACAAGCCCAGCTGAGGGCTGTCAATCCTTCTTTGTCCATAAGAGCAATGGAGGCACCTGCAAAGGCAAGTGATAGCACAGGGCTGAGGAGACACGGAATTGCACAGCAGGAGGGGAAGTGCGCTGAAGGGGCATGCTCCTCCAAAGAACACTGCTCGTTTCTGGACTATTTCCATTTTAAGACTGATCCTGGTATGCCAGTTGTATCTCAACTGTTGAAAGTTCATCCTATAAGCTTTCAATAAAACAGATTCCAGTCGTTTTACTGAGAATTCAGGGTCATCTACAGTCTATTCCTAATTATTCTCTATAGCTGTTTTATTATTCCCCTTTGAGAATCCTCCACTTCGGCCAAATGGATGTGCTCACTGCCTCTCAGATCTCCCGTCAATCCTCCCGCATCCTCACTCTCTGCCTCTCGGATCTCCCGTCAATCCTCCTGCATCCTCACTCTTGGTCATGCTGCTCCATGTGTGGAAGAGCTTTTCTTCCCCCATGACTTGCCTCACTTCTTCTAATTCTCTAGGAACTATCTCCATCCTCCTGCCTCTAAGAAGCTTCTCACAGTTTACTGCTACCTCATCTTAAGTATGCTTAACATAAGTCAACTTATTCCATTATTTATCTATTTTTATGTATTCTATTTGCATGTAATAAATTCTCAATGAGCATTTTCTTCTTCTTCTTCTTCTTCTTTTGTTTTTTGAGATGGAGTCTTGCTCTGTTGCCCTGGCTGGAGTGCAGTGGCCCAATCTTGGCTCACTGCAACCTCCACCTCCCGGGTTCAGACAATTCTCCTGCCTCAGCCTCCTAAGTAGCTGGGATTAAAGGCATGCACCACCATGCCTGGCTAATTTTTATATTTTTAGTAGAGATGGGTTTCACCATGTTGGCCAGGCTGGTCTTGAACTCCTGACCTCAAGTGATCCACCTGCCTCGGCCCTCACTGCACCAGAGCTCAGTGAACGTTTTCTGAACTGAGCAGAAGCTTTCCATTGATAATAGTGCTAACTCCTTGAGACAGTCTCATCAAATAGGAGCCCAGGACATGTTTGTCATTGATCACAATGCCAGGGCCCCTTCTCCCTCCCCAGGTGGGGGAAATAAACACGAGAGGACACTGAGCCCAGGTCACGAAAGAAATCTGGAGTTTAACCTAATAAAGTTAAATTCATAGAGTCAAAGAATAAAATGGTGGTTACCAGAAACTAGGAGATAGGGGGGATTGGAGAGATGTTGGTCAAAGACACAACATTCACTTAGAAAGAAGAAATAAGTTCAAGAGATCTACGGTACTAGTTGTTAACTAGTACACTAAATCTACTCTATAGTTAACTATAATCATAGTGATAGTTAATAACAATATATACTTGAAAATTGCTGTGAAAGTACATTTTAAGCGTTTTCGCCAGAAGAAAAAAGTGTGTAAGGTAATGCACACATTAAGTAGCTTGATTTAGCCATTCCACAATGTATACATATACAGCTTGAGTATCCCTAATCTGAAAATCTGAAATCAGAAACGCTCCACAATCTGAACCTTTTTGAGCACCAACATGACACTCAAAGGAAATACTCATTGCAGCATTTTGGATTTCACATTTTTGGATTAGAAATGCTCAACCAGTAAGTATAATGCAAATAGTTCAAAATGCAAAAAATAAAATCCCAACAGAAGCGGTTCAGATAAGCGATATATAAAACCAAGCATTTCAGATAAGGGATATACAGCCTGCATCAAAACATCATGTTGTACACCATAAACACTGTTCCTTTTTATGGTTAGATATGTTTAGCTACACAAATACCACTGTGTTACAACTGTTTACAGTAACTCAGTGCAGTAATACGCTGTACGGGTCTGTAGCCTAGGAGCACCAGGCTATACTATACAGCCTAGGTGTGTAGTAGGCTATACCATCTAGGTTTGTGTAAGTGCACTCTATGATGTTTACAAATGACAAAATCACCTAAGGACACAATTCTTGGAATGCATTTCTCTGAACATATCCCCATCGTGAAGTGATACATAACTGCATATACCATTTTTACTTGTCAATTAAAAAAATAAATATTTGGCTGGGTGCAGTAACTCACACCTATAATCCCAGAACTTTTGGAGGCTGAGGTGGGAGGACTGCTTGAGGCCAGAAATCTGAGACCAGCCTGGGCAACATGGTGAGACTGTCTCTACAAAAAACTAAAAAATTAGCCAGGTGTGGTGGTGTGAGCCTGTAGTCTTAGCTACTAGGAAGGCTGAGATGGGAGGATGAGATGGGAGGATCGCTTGAGCCCAGGGGTTCCAGGCTTTGGTGAGCTATGATCAGGCCACTGCACTCCAGCCTGGGTGATGGAGTGAGACCTTGCCTCTAAAAAAAGACAAAAACAAATACAAATAAAATAAACAAGAAATTCAGAGTTTAAACTACTCAGCCTTATTCAATAACTCCATCCCCACTTTTAAATTCTCCATCCACCCCTTCATATTCTGGATCTGTTTCCCTTCAACATTTCTATTTTCACTTGAAAGGATCAAGCATACTTGACATGCTGTTTTGTAATCAGTCTAAAATCCAATATACATTTGGTTCTTAAGGCCCAGACTGTAAGGCCTTCGATGGTAAGAAGCGTATTATTTACTTGCTAGAAGAGTACCTAAGACAACTCTTTTCACACAGTAGGCATGTCATATTTAACTACATCAGAGATCAACTTACTGCACTGGGACACTTGGCTGCCCCCTCAGCTGGACAGGATTCAGATGTCAGCTCAAGCTTAGGACCTGCCACAGCAGGCTCAGGGTTTACTCAGCAGTTATCTAGCCTATCACCTTTGCATCTCTGGACGTCAGTAGAGTCTGTGGTTTCCCACAGGAGGATGAAAAGCTGGAAGGGACCATACCTTAATCCTGATGAGAGCCATTTATGTATTGGTATAGTTTGCAATTAAAACACTGACTCTAACATGGAATAAGTTTAAATACAGAAGAGAATCCAAGGCGTTTTCTCAGATACAACATCTATAAATTTCCTGGACAAAGTATCCAGTGGAAGAAAAAGTAGGATAAGAAAGTTTTGGATGTATATTATAGATGAACTGATTTTTCCAAAGATAAGGAAAGAAAAGAAATTAAAAGGAGATACATATGAAACAAATCCATAATATGTTAAATACTTCCAAAATCCAATTTGTAATCTTCCTCTTCTCTCTTTTCTTTCTCATGCAGTTAATGAAATCACAATTCTCCCAAATGTCCGTCTTACAACTCTGGAGTTATCTTTAACTGTTCTATCCTTATTTCCTACATCTAATCAGACTTCATATCCAAAATACCTCTTGCACACAGCCCTTTTTTGTTCTATGCTGAAAGCTACTGCCCTTGGGTTAGGACCTCATTATGCCTCATATGTTCCATTACGATGGCTTCCTAACTGATCTCCTGGCTGCTTTGTCAAATCTGCTGTTCACATACTGCCAGAGTGATTGTTTTTAAAGCATAACTCTGCCATCAATTCCTTATTTAAAATTTTTTAAAGCCTCCCCAGATTCCTTTAGAATTAAGTCCAGATTCTTCTAACTTGGTCCTTTTCCATTTCCATATACCTTCCCAATTTTATTTTCCGTAGTCCCCTTACACTTTACTAGACAGCTTGCATATTTCTCCAAACCTGTCACTCCTGTTCGGCCTTTCATCTATGTTACTTCCTCTCCCTAAATACAGAACATTTTTCCTCTTCGAATTTCAAAGTCTGTCCTAGTCTAACTCAAAGGACGCCTGTATCAGAACACTCAGGATTCTCCGCTTTTTAAGGCATTTATCTTTGTTTCATCTCTTCCTTGCCACATTATAGACCCTTTGAGGGCACAGGTTATAGTGTATTAATTAAAAAAGTCAGAACCACTCATAGTTCCTAGTATAGTGTTCTGCTAATAACATAGCCTAAATAAATCTTTGTTGAATTCATTAAGCCTCTCATTTAAGTGTGGAAAAAAATGAAACGGTCTAAAGATGAAAATGTCTTCACTGGTAAGGGAGAACAAATATCTGGAATCTATGGCTACGGAGCCTCTACTGGCACATGACAGGTACTTTGCAGCTATCTAAAGGTTATCAGTGGCTCAAGAGTTCCTGCCTCTTTCAGTGGACTTGGTTTGTTCTGGAATATTTACTCCGGACACATCTTATCTTGAGAATCTAGGCCCATCCTTCCTCCTCCCTGCTTCCCCAGCAGAATGAAGAGAGATACCATGAAGCCAAATTTCTTTGGTAGCTTATACGGGGAAGGCAAGAGCCACTTCGCACCCTGTAAGAGCAACTCTCTGATTCTGACCCAGCCTTGAGTCTGAGTCTGTGGAAAAAAATCTTACTTGAGGGATACAGCTAAAGATCCAGTTAAGTCTTTGACTGAGCTGTAGTTTGAAATCTTAGAAGAAACCTAATTTCCTCCTAATTAAACTACCCTCAGCTGCTCTGGCCTAGGCATAATTCTTCAGGAGGTTGGTTTCCTTGAAGGAAAGTACATGTGCTTGTGGATATAATTACAGACATTTGGGTCCAGTTTACTAATAGTGGAGGTTAATTGGAATGACTGCCTCTGTCTCTTGCTTCAAGTAAATGCTCAAGCTCCACTAGATGGCACTGCAGAGTCACCAGTGATGAGCTTTTTCTACTACAGAGGTCCACCATCAGCAGCCACTGTTATGCACAGTGTTATGTGATGGAGGTCACAGCAACCAACAGGAGCCTGACGTGCTTTATGATGGTGGTGTGATCATCATCTTCTTTAACTTATTTCCCATTCACCAGGAATTTGTGGGTGTTGGTAAGTGTCAAAAGGAATTTATTACTACAGGGTAATAATCTTGATCCCCCAAATAGGATCCCACAGTCAGCAGGGGTCTTCACTGGCATTTGCCTCCTTTGAATTCAAGAAATATATTAGTTGTGCAGGCTTACAAAAGAATTGATAAAGTTAAAGTCAAAACACGATCCCTGGAAGATGAACATTTATTGAGTATATATTTTTTAAAAATCAAAGTTTGGAGACTACTGATCTGAATGAGAATTTAGAATATGTTAATTTCATTTAAATCCCTTAAGTCATAAAGAAATAGAGAGTATCAGAGTTAGAAGCATTACACTGAATACAAGAGGGGAGGAGATACCTTTCATTTTCCAACCAACTGGATTAATATCTGTTCTTAGCATCTCCTGGGATCCATTGCTGGAAATCATGAGTTCACCAGGTAATTATGGAAACTGGCCAGCCAGCTCTAGCATCCCAAGACTAACCTTGTGCAAGTAGAAAGTCCACAGTTCCTAGATGGCCTTCGGAAGCAGCCATCATCAGGGGAGTGCGGCCCTGCTTGTCTGCCATGTTGACATCAGCTCCATGGGTGAGTAAAAGATCAACAATCTGCAAGTGCAGAGAAACAGAGACCAATTAGCCCAAAGAAGAGGTGCTGAGAAGACACGTGCACACTATCTCTTACTCTGTAGGAATTCCTACTGCTGTACGAGTCACCCATGTATCTTTCCACTTCCCCCTATAAGTACCTGTATAGTCCTAGTACCATGTGATTTAATCTCTAACTCTCGTAGGGACAGCCAAATGAGAAGGATTCAACTCTCAATGTCTGACTCAGCTACTAAGTAAAAAAGAACTTAACAAAGGCCAAGATGTAGGATTAAACAATCCCATAGTGGAAGTTCCAACATAAATCACTTCTTTATTGCCCTCTAGTGGTTGCAAATCTGCCTGTAGTTAATACTTGCAACTGAACTGAACATAATCAAGTGACTCTGGTAACTCTTTAGGGCTGTTTGGCTTCTACAGCCTTTTTTCTATTGAAATACTTCTGAAGATTATTATCAGTGTGCTTTCCTTTCCGTCGTAAGTGTATAAATTAACATTTATCCAGAATCCAAACATCTAAAAGGATTGTATCATTAGAATTTGCATTCACTGTATTTTCTTTTAGTAAGTCTCAGACATCTGCAAGTAAGTGATTAGCAGAAGTCCGCTGAGAAATGAAACTTCCAAGGAGTCTTTGGATACTGTGAAATGTGAGAAGGAGGTCACTGTATCACCAGGACATAAGTAGTTAGTCCTTCCATACCATCTGTATCAAGTGATGGTTTTGAATGTTAACTGTCGTATTCTCGATTAACCAGAATATTCATAACAAAGGTCCAAGTCCTCAAAACTGATCACTGCTGGGTAACCCAAACTTTACTTGTGATCATTTTGCTCTGTGCATCAGAAGTCCTCACCTAGAACTCAGTCCTGCCTGAGGGACTGGAAGCTGTCACCCTGCTTACCTGCCAGTGGCCCTGGCGCACTGTGCTGAATAGTGGCACTGCCCCTCGGCGGTTTGGCTGGGCCACTGCTGCCCCTTGTTCCAAGAGCAAACGGCACACCTCCAGTTTGCCCCTTCCGGCTGCAGCTGTTAGGGCTAAGGGCAGAGAACAAAGATTGAGGATAGGTGGTTCTTGTCCTCTCCAGCACTCCATGTTAAACGTGACATATCCCTGTGTTTCATTAATGTAATTGCTACTTTACTTCTAAGAATAATGATTTTTGCCACCTTTTCCATAAAGAAGAGTTCTAAAGAAAAATAATGAATAAAGACACATTTAAATTGCCTCACGATATTTGGGGACAATAATAATAATAATAAATCTATTGAAAATCCGCCTTTAATCAAACTCACTTGGTTTCATTTTTCCTAACCAGACTGTCTTCTCTGCTTTGGTCTACCTCTCCTTTGGTACCTCTTCCTAGCTACAAACTCTGTTAGTCTACGTGTGGGTGGAATCTAAAGACAAGAGTCTTTGCAGAGATAAAAAGTTTTTTTTTGTTTTGTTTTGTTTTAGAATTAGCTGGGCACTACCTCCAGCCAAGCTCTACCCCTGGGCTCTTAAGCCTAGAGAACCAAAGTTAGGAATTGCAGTCCAAGGTCTTGGGCCAGTTTTCATTCTTTTTCTTCATTAGTTGATACAGAAGTTTCTGGTACATTTGCAATCATTTTTTATATAAGGATTAGAATGATTCAAGGTAGCGGTCTTAAAGATGAGAGAAGAGGTATGACAAAGACTATTTTCTTCTGAATATAAAATAATGAAGTCACAGGTAAAAATAGCTACAGTGAGTTTAAGAGACACATTAGGAAAAAAACAGAAACATTCTTCTTTTTGTGCCGCTGTCCACTGATAATATGATCTCTGATACAAAGGAGATTTTATGAATGCCTATTTTGTCTTCAGAGTGTCATTTCAACAGTAGAAAGAGGAGTTTGGAGATATGAAGTCTATCTTTTAACAAATATGTATTTGTTTCATTTAACCATGGGATCTCAGGTGCACAAATCTATTGTTTTAAAAAATGAGGGGTATGGAGGATGGAAACACTGTTAAAACATGTAGGAGTTATACTTCATTTGAAAGAAAGAGGATAAAGATTTTTTATTTTTCCAAATTGACTTAAAAATTGATGTAGTAGTCAGCAGGTTCTTCTTTTATTATGGCCTCCTACTCCAGAAACAAACCAGAAAATGATAATATTTGGCAGGCACAGATACTGCAGTTCGCAAACTTTAAAACGTATTCAGAGAAGCAAATAAAATTTACATCAAATGGACATTTGCATTTCTTTCCACGTAAGTGCAAATTATGGCATTTTGTCTCTGGACTTCGCCAAATTTATCCACTACTGAGTCATATGCAAAATGAAAACTACCTGTAATTTCTGCAAGTATAAACCTTCAAGTAACATTTTCCTTCCTTCTGCAAGGATAAGAAGGACTTATGAAGTAAAATGTGGTAATTTTAGAAGATACATGCACTCTTAAACCAGTTCTATCTATGGCTTGTCTTATGTGTATTTTCAATTTTAGTTGAAACTCCTGACATTGGCATTTCTTTTCAGTTCCTTACAAGGAGGGCAGTGGCTTGGTCCTATCTGAGGTGAGGGTCATTTCCAACCCTGAGTGGGTGAGCTCAGGTGTTAATGGCTGTAATTATTTCCTGGACAAAGAAGTTTTATCTCTTGTTTTTTAAATATAAGTGATGTTCCCTCTTTCTCAAATTCATATTTCTAATAGGTTAGAAAACAAATTGTGAGTTCTATATATGGGTCAGAACACAAGAGTAGTTTAATAATATGACTGGATAGACACTTATTAGGAAACATAAGAATTATCTCAGTGCATAAAACAAACCATTTGGAAAATTTCTAACTCGCATTCTGAATCTGTTTAAAGTAGTTACTAGGTTGATAAGGTTGCAGCAAACCTCTCTATGTGAGGGGGCCAAATACATTATTTTTCATGAAAGAACTTACAGCATCCTAGAGAAAATACAGACAGTATTTCAGAATCAAGCCTCTCACTAATGATGCCAGTTCACAGAACACATCTGAATATTCACAACCAGTGCCCATCTGGAAAGCCATACTGTCCAGTCTGACAATTCTATTGCTCTGGCTGCCCCATTTCTCCCCACTGGATAACACATTTATATGTGAGGGAATGTTCCATTTGGCCTTTTTCTTTGTTGTATCATCTCTGTTGTTGAGGTTATGATGTCATTTGGCAGCAACCTTCAGCTGATAGCTGGACATGGTTAACACAGCTGGCCAATTTCATCTCAGAACAACACAACTATGTAAAATGGAGTCTGGGCTTTTCAAAATCCAAGAGCAAGGAGTTGTAAGTCTGGATTTTATATGAGATTTATCAAAAACTGTTAAAACTTTCTAAAAGAAAGGAGATGAAGGTAAAGCCAATTCTATAAAACATCAAACTGCAAACAGAGCAGTTAGGAGCCAACTTTCTTCCTAAAAGAGCAGTAACAGAATTTGTTCCCTAGCTTGTCAGCATCTGACGAGATGATCTGACAGAAATGGTCTTTTTTCAGCGGGAAACATCTAAGGAGTTGGAAGAGGCAGACAGGATGTAGCTCAGAGTTGGGGAAACAGCCAGAGTCTGCTTGGATGGGATGCTGACACTAAAGAGAATGCAGAGATACACATGACTCTTTCATCTACTTTCAACCTTGGAGAAGTCCAGCACAGACAGGTCATGTAAGATCAAGGGGTCAGGGAGGAGGGGGAAGTGGGTGGGGAGAAATAAACTGATCACTGCTATTCAAAATAACATTAATAAAACATTTATTGAGCTATATGTCAGACACTGCTCTCAAAGAACTCATGGTTGAGTAAGGAAACAGACGAATATGTTAATATAGAGTGTGATATGCACAATGGAGATATGTCCTTGGTATGAGGGAGAGCACAGAGGAAGAGGTTTCTGAGATGGCCTCCAGGTAGAGATGATAATGTGAGTTAGATGCTGAAAGATGAACAGGAGATTTACAGGCATGGAAGGTGTGGGGTGGGCCAAGGGAGAGCATGAATAAAGGCACTGAGGGGAAAACAATATGTTTACTGTTATTGGAATTACTGGAGAAGACAGGCAATATATGAGGCTGAAGATTATTACTGGTCTTTTTATGCTACATTAAACGACTTAATCCTACAAGTAGTAAATGAAGGTTAGAAAGCAGGAAAGTGACACAAACAGACTATGGCTTAAAAAGATCACTTTGGCTGAAGTCTGAGAGATGTATCACAAAAGGGTGAGGCTAGAGGCAGAAGCTCAATTAGGAGGTAGTTGCAATAATCTAGGCAAACGATGATGAGGGCAGGAATTAAAGGAATCCAGTAAGTTTATTTCGTAAACTCTGGTTTCTTTTTGGGGCCATGTATTTCCAGGGTTGGCCTCCAGAGTTGCTAGAAGCTCTTAGTGCTGGTCCTGGTCTGTGCCCACAACACAAGGGAGAGGAGGGTGTGGTGCAACAATCTTGTCACCTTGTTTGCTTTTCTTCTGTGGTGTTCCATAAGAAGTCTGTGAAAACTCTACGGGATGGGAGGGGGTCAGCAGATAGTGAAAGCTGGATGTAAGATGATGACATCTGGAAAGATAAAGAGGCTGCAAAGGGAAGATGAAAGCAACCAGGATGCTCTAGTGATCTGCCTTCAGAAAATCTAATATGTAAAAATCACATCCAATTAATATTCTAAGATTCACTTTCTCCCTCTACATTTTAACATCTCTGAAATTGGAATGCATCTTACAATTAATGTAATAATAAAGAATTGTGTCAGTATAGTTGGCAGAAGTTGTTTGTTTTTGTAGTGGCACATAAAATAATGGCTACGTAGTTTCTTAAAGTTAATGGTGTCTTAGATTTGATACAGTAAGTGATACATATTATAGGGAACATCATGACCATTGTATTTTCCTTAGGTTAAAAATTGTCACTTAGGTCCTGGTTGCAGATATGAGCCCCCACCAACTAGCTTTGGGTCACAGACCACTTTTGTATGTGAAAATATGTGTAAGATTTTGTCATGGGAGGAAGCATCATAATTCAATAGGTCATTATAAAATTTAAACGATCATGTGCTATAAGTTAGAAAGGCACATGTATGTTTAATAAACATCACTGTAGATAGAACAGTAAATCAAAGTCCATTCTATACTAGTGATGAGTTGTAGGGTCACTGTCACATAATAAACATTATTTTCCAGAATTTTTACTGAAATAAAATAATTTTTCATAGATATAGAAATTGTATTACAGCCATGCACGGTGGCTCACGCCTGTAACCCTAGCACTTTGGGAGGCTGAGGTGGGGAGATCACCTGAGGTCAGGGGTTTGAGACCAGCCTGGCCAACATGGTGAAACCCCATCTTTACTAAAAATACAAAAAAAAAAAATTAGGTGTGGTGGTGCACGCCTATAATCCCAGCTACTCGGGAGGCTGAGGCAGGAGAATCACTTGAACCCAGGAGGCAGAGGTTGCAGTGAGCCGAGATTGTGTCACTGCACTCCAGCCTGGGGGACAGAGTGAGACTCTGTCTCAAAAAAAAGAAAAAAAAGAAATCATATTACAAATAAATTTCATCTTAACTCATGTTTAAGTGGCTCTTTATGTTTATAATATTATAATTATATTGTACATATGCATAAGTCAAACACAACACAATTCTGATTATAAGCAAACACATGAAGTTTTGATTTTTTAAAATCTTGAGATATGGTACATATGTACAAAATTCACTGTAAACATTTATTGTGTACTTTAAGGAATGAAATATTTTAAAAATCCTGAGGCCATAAAATTTTATTCTAATAAGAAATTCATGTCAATAAAAATAAGTCCTCCATTTAATTCATGCCCTTTTTGAACATTTTTAAGGATTTCTTTCAAGTATGCCATTAGAATGTGTTTGATATTCATCGCTATGACTATTAGTCTTGTAATTTCTATTCATTATCACCATGGGGACATGCCACCACCCTTTAGGAGGTCTGAGAAAAGCGTTCTTACTCAAGCTCCCCATGGCGCCCCCACCACCGTGGTAGTACACGATGCCAGGCTTCAGGGTGCAGGTAGATGCCTTGGGCTGGTACAGCTTCACAGGGATTGTCCCAAAGAGGAAATCGCTGCTGTCAGTGGTTACACCGCCATGCCCTTGGCAACAAAGGGTCTGCTGGAGATGTGGCAACACTGTTGGAGAAGGCTGTGCTGATAGAAACACACCAACATGTCCCTCCTGCAGCTCTAGGTCACACACATATGCATACTCCAGAGTGGCTCATGTCCTGCCCAGTTCCTTCCCCTCAGCCTGTCCCCTGGCTTCCCTCAGGGTGGGGCTCCAGAGACAGCAGCTGTTTCCAGCTGTACACTTTCCTTTAATCTGTCATAGACTCTTAAGCTGCAGCTGCCAGGCATCTGCTCCCTTTGGATCTTACAAAAGGAGGGATTATTCGAGAAGCAAATTCCTGAGTTTTGGACCATTCCACATGATGTTAAAGCAGTCAGGAAATGTGTGTAAGACTTTGTCACGAGAAGAAATGCCACAATAGGTCTTTATAAGTTTTAAATGAGTTCAAGAACCTCTTATTTTTAATAACACTCTTATCCTAACCCAAATGCATACCCTTCTTGTTTAGTAAAATATTCTCCCTAGATTGGCCATCTCAATATTGGTCTACTTCTCCTGGAAAATATGACACATATCTGGGGTTACTCTACAGTTTTCATTGCCCTGGTTTCATAGAAACACATCCAAGGTTACTAATGTTTCTCCAGATGCTGCAGTTTAGACTTGGAGGGAAGACAACAATCATTTCCTGCAAAGGCCACGAGGAAGAGGCTTCTGTTTGCATTGTAAGTACCGAACGATACAGAAACTGATTTGCTACAGACCAACAGGAACTGCATAAGGCTGGGCCCTCATTGTGCATCCAGATAGCAACTTTACTCATAATGTATTAGATTAATTGTGTCAGATACCATGCTACCACAGTAACATTTTGTTAAGCCAGAGGTGTGGGTGAAAATTTAACATCCTGGTTAACAAATGCAAGGGGAAAGAGTTATTTTGATGGGAGAAATATTTATTCCTAACTACTACAAGGATCACATAAAAAGGAGACAGGCCACAATTATTTTCTGCTCTGGTTTGGCACATTGTAAGGTAACTTTCTGTCTTTTAAAAATATTTGGAAGCAAGAGAGGGAAAAAGTTTTGTTTGAAAGAAGACTCTGGTGCAAAGAGTATGGAGAATCCACAGGGAAAGAGGATTGAAGGAGGAAAATTGCTTGACTGCTTAGTTTGGCTGAATCAGTCTCCATTACAAAAGCCTGAGACAGAAGACTGCCAAATGTATGCCAGGGAAAAAATAAGGGAGCGAGATTTGAGAGTCCACACAAACACAACACATTCTTGAGGGCAACGTCCATGAGAGGTACCTGTCTCGCCCCAGAGACTGTCAAAGCTGTTGATCTGTGCTCGCTCTACTTCCTCTTCATCTTTTTCTGGAAGATCAAGTAGGTAGGAGACAATCTGAAACAAAAAGTTGTGTCAGCTCAAACTTCAGGTGGAAAACTATGCTATTGACACTAGCCTGTGAGGTTTGGAAGATGCTTGGATGATCCAAGTATCACTAAATCTCTTGCACACAAAAGGAATCAGAACTGACTGTCCTAATAAAGAAACCCACAGCTTCCATGATGAGCATTTGTCTTATCAGGTATGGTTTACACATTTCTCTAGAATGCAATTCACTTACATAGCATGTGATGTTTTAAAAATTACATATTCTTCATATTTAAGTTAAAGAAGCAATCCTTCCTCCTCCCTATAAAAAAACCATAGAAAATAAATATGAGAAAACTGAGGGCCTGTTTTTCTTTCTTTTTTTTTTTTTTTGAGACAGGGTCTCGTTCTGTCACCTAGACTGGAGTGCAGTAATGTGTTCATGACTCACTGCAGTCTTGACATCCCAGGCTCAAGCAATCTTTGCACTTCAGCCTCCGGATTAGCTGGGACTACAGGCATGCACCACCACACCTGGCTAATTAAAAAAGTTTTTTTTTTTTTTTTTTTTTTCCAGAGATGGGGGTCTTGCCATGTTGTCCAGGGTGGTCTTGAACTCCTGGCCTCAAGTGATTCTCCTGCCTTGGTCTCCCAAAGTGCTGGGATTACAGGTGTGAGCCACTGCACCTGGCCCTGTGTTTCCTCAGAGTAAAGTGATTATCTTCCTTTTTCCTCTCAGATGTATAAGGACTGTTCTGGAACTAGTAAAGGGAGAAAAATCTCTAAACACAACGAAAAGTGACAGTTCTGCTTCTGGGAATTTGACTGAACAGGGTTAAAAAACCTCCCATAGATGATACAAATTTAATATTACTTAACACTCCCTTGGTGACATGTCAGCTCAGTTGATATGGTAGCTGTTTTGCTGATTATCCCACGCTTGCACTGGCCCATGAAAGCTGACTGTTAAATTCTCAGAAATTCTGAAAGCCATTTGTTTATTAGAAATCAAATAGCAATTAAATACATTAACATTAAAAACAAAGGTTAAAGAATACTCAAATCTCGCAACTTCCTATTATTTAACTATATCTTACTATTATCTACGCTGTTGAGGTTATTTATATTGATTGTGCATGTCTGCATGCTGGGAATATTACATCACAATGTGCTACTGTGCATCTCCTTTGTTTCAGTGATGTCACATTGGTAGCTTGAAATTGGCCATGATAGGAATATTTACACCCTTGAAACTGGCAAACATTATAAATCAGGGCTTCATTTAGTGCTAAAGCTGAAAGAGGATTCAGTTCAATGAATATAGTTTGTATGTGGATGAGAAGTAGTTTAACAGTAGATCACTTATCAGATTTAACGGCAGTACAGTTATTGAGAAAAGAGCAAACTGGGATGCAGCTCCATTTGTCAAACTTAGGTTATAAGTTACAACCACAGGTTAGCTAAAAATTTGGCAAAAATCAACAAAAGCATTCAATTAAGAGTATTATATAGTTCATTATTATTTGTAAGTTATGTGCAACATATTCTTTTTGTTTGTTTGTTTTTTTTGAGATGGAGTTCGCTCTTGTTGCCCAGGCTGGAGTACAATGGCATGATCTCAGCTCACTGCAACCTCCGCCTCCCGGGTTCACGCGATTCTCCTGTCTCGGCCTCCCGAGTAGCTGGGATTACAGGTGCCTACTGCCACGCCCGACTAATTTTTGTATTTTTAGTACAGATGGGGTTTCACCACGTTGGCCAGGCTGGTCTCCAACTTCCAACCTCAGGTGATCCACTCGCCTTGGCCTCCCAAAGTGTTGGGATTACAGGCGTGAGCCTGTAATTTTTTTTTTTTAATTATTTCAACTTTTATTGTAGATTCAAGGGCAGTGAATGTACAGGTTTGTTTCATGGTGTACTGGATGATGCCGAGGTTTGGGACACAAATGTTCCCATCACCCAGTAGTGGGGATAACAACAGTTTTTCAACCCTTTCCCCTTCTCTCCCCTCCCAGTAGTCCCCAGTGTCTACTGTTGCCTCTTTATGTCCATGAGTACTCAATGTTTAGCTCCTACTTATCAATGAGAACATGTGGTATTTGGTTTTCTGTTCCTGTGTTAATTCACTTAGGATATTGGCCTTCAGTTGCATCTATGTTGCTGCAAAGGACATGATTTTGTTCTTTTTATGGCTGTGTAGTATTCCATGGAAACACATTCTATCAGTAAAATTTATAATAAACGTATGCACACACACACAAACACACACCCCTGTTCCACCCCACACCCCTCTTCAGGGTTGGCTGTTAAACATTTCCTAGCACACTACCAATTCCCTACATTTGCCACTATTATTGTTATCATTAATAAATAAACTGTATAATGTTGAACAGTTTACCAAGCATCCCTTATAATAGCCTTGTATAAAGGAGTTTATTAGCTTCACTTTGCTGATGGGAAACTAAACTTCTAAGAGATTAGGTAAATTGTTCAAGGGCTAGAGTTAATGAATAGCGAGGCTGGGACTCAAATCTGGTCCTTCTGAGATTCTAAATGTTATGCTGTTCCTGTGCCACATTATCTAACCACGTGACTACACCTCAATAATTCATCTCTTTGAGCCTTGGTGCCACTGTCTGTTAAACAGGGAGGAAAACATGGAGAATAATTAGATCATTTCCACGGTCCTTTCCAACTCGCACCTTTCTATACCTACAATTTGAGGGACCTTGGCATTTGAATAAAGTGCTTCATGGAGTTTAATCTCCTTATTATTCAGAGCAGCGATCACGAATTCACATTAATTTGGTTGGCAATTTTGTCTTTGTGCAATCTTTTCTCCTGGTTTCCTGGGTCCTTCAATACATAGCTTGAAAAAACAATCCTATTGCCTACTTCTTACCTCAGTATAACCCATGCTGGCTGCAGCAATGAGGGCCTGTTGGATGGCATGGCTCTTCTTAAATACTCCTTGCTGCTGGCCGGCCATCGTCCAGTCACACTGAATCAAAAACTTGACAACCTCCAGATGACCTCGGAGTGCAGCATGAACCAAAGCACACTGCCCGTTCTTATCCAAATGATCCACCTAAGAGGAGAGGACAGGAGATCTGCGTGAACACAGACTTGTGGCTGAGCTCGCTATCTAGTCACATCCGCCACTGCACAAGCCTAGACTACTAAGAATCATCCTTTCCACTCCTGGAACCAATCTCTGAGCAAATTCAGGAGACTCTGCTCAGCCTAGATTATTACTGAGCTACAACTATGCTAAATGTCCCTCTGGGAAGAACTTCTTTTCCTCAGAAAAGGTCAGACTTTTGTTTTTGCATTCCAAGAAAAACAAAAACCAAAATTCTCAGTTTGAGCTTTGTCTTCCTGAGGTAAATTCTTCTTTGTCTCCTCAAATAGTTCATTTTAGACCAAGATTTGAGAAACCGGTAGCTCTGCTGGCATAAAAAAAATTAGCTTTGAAATCAAAAAAGGGAAGAAAAACATTATGAAGCTACAATTTTTTTGGCCTTCCAAAGAAGCAAAACATCTCACATCATGAATCATTTGACCACCAAACTTTGGCAAAGTCTGCTTCTCTCTTCCAGCAGGAGGGAAGACTCTTAAAGATCTACCCCAAATGGCTAGAGGCACTTCTGGCTTATTGCACCAATAGTAGTCTTTATAATTTCAGTGTTGGTTACAAGTGTAGGCTGAAAGAAGACCCTGATCAAGACTGATTTACCAGAAGGGCCTTCGTTTCAACAGATGAGTAGCCTTTCATTAGATGAGTAGCCTTTTTTGGTAGGTAGGTGGCACTTGTCCTGTGGTAGTTAGATCAGTTGAAAATATAAGTTCTGTTTCTGGCTTTCCTGCTGACTTCAGTTCCACCCAGCCATCCACATAGTGAATATTTACTGAATACAGAGTATGTGGCAAAGTACCATTTAGGTGAATAAGACAGTAATATATAGGTTCTGCTCTTAAGGACTCTCCAACAAGGTAGGGGAGATGTGACCAATGTGACAAGAGCCTGTCCAACAAAGGCGCGTATACAATAAATTTAAAGGAAAGTAAAAGTGAAATAACATTTCAGAGGAAGGAAAGATTAATTCCTGGCTAGAATCAGGAACAGATTCAGACAGAAATGTCTATCTTGACTGGCTGAGATGGAAAATGATTAATGTATTCTACTTTTTGTGAGAGTAGGGCATATGAAAGGGAAGTTTAAACTCTAAGGCTGAAAAGGTCTTTTGGGACAGAGCATGGATATTTCTGAATGCCAGGCTAAGTGGTCTGAATTTTAACCAAAAGGTAGTGAAGCCATTGAGTGTTTTCATGCTCAGAACTGTATTTTCAAAAACTAAGCAAATGGATAAAAGAAACCATGGCTCCTTGGAGAAATGGTTGATTCCAGGACTGGGGTAAGAGATGAGACTAGAACATCTTGTGGTGTCAGAAAGTCAGAAAATGCTCAAAAATTAATAGAGGGAAGTCGAAAGGACACAGGAATCAGTTTGAAGGAGTTCCCAATGGCCAAATCTGGGGCAATGTGAACAATGAAAACGAATAATAATGGTAATGGATTTCAGGCTATGGAATAAAATAAATATCCATGACTTCATAGTAATATCAATAAATACTTGAATAAATACATGGGGGAGAAGGGATCGCTTTCCCTTTCAGTAACATTTCAATTAATAAATGTTGAGGGAATGATGGAAGTAGAAAATCACTGTTAGGCAAACATCAAAGCAATAATTATTGCAGTGGCTGGGCATGGTGGCTCATGCCTGTAATCCCAGCACTTTGGGAGGCCGAGGCGTGTGGATCACCTGAGGTCACGAGTTCGAGACCAGCCTGGCCAACATGGTGAAACCCCATCTCTACTAAAAAATACAAAAATTAGCTGGGTGTGGTGGTGGGTGCCTGTAATTCCAGCTACTCCAGAGGGTGAGGCAGGAGAATCACTTGAACCTGGGAGGCGGAGATTGCAGTGAGCTGAGATCATGCCACTGCACTCCAGCTTGGGCGTCAAGAGTGAAACGCCTCTCAAAAAAAAAAAAAAAAACAAACATAATAATAATAATAATAATAATAATTACTGCAGCAAGAATCACTGATGGATCCTAATATTAGTGGACAAAAGTATGACAAGAACCAGGATGTCTATCTTTCTAGTCTCAAAAGCATAACCCTAAAAGATATTTCTTAATTACAAAAGGAAAAACAGTAACTTCAGAGCTGAGAAACCTGGAAGACACTACCTTAGATGCTTGTTGGGGGTCAATGTCCTCCTAACTCTGGAGTAGGGGTTAAGCTAGAGTGATAAAATGCTCAGAAGAATCCAGCAAAGAAAAAGACTTCTGAAATAACGAATAAGATTATTCCGTATCGGAGGCCTTTTTGGACAGGTATTGTGTGGTGGCCTTGGTACGTACTTTCTCAGACAATGTCACGTCATCACTGATATATGGTCCATGTGTTGGTTAGCAGGTCTAGGGTAGCCAAGTGACTGAGGTTAACACCACCTGTAATAAGACCTATCAACAGCAGGGACTTCTAGTGCTGCATTTTTATAAGGGTACAGCATTGCTTACGTGGTAGTCTTGTCAAAAATACATACACTCAATCTCACAGTGAGAAAACATTAGATAAACTAAAATTGAAAAACATTCTACCGAACAACTGGCTGGTATTCTTCAAAACTGTCAAGCTCATAAAAGATGAACAAAGACTGAGAAACTCTCACAGGCTAGAGGAGACTAAGGAGGCACAACACTAAATGTAATGTGGGATCCTGACCTGGATTCTCTAATGCAAAAAAGATGATCAGTGGGACAGTTGGACAAATTTCAGAAAGGTCTGTAGATTAGTTAATAGTATTATCACCAAATTACTTTCCTGGTTTTGATAATGAGACTACAATTACTTAGGCTGTTAACATTAGGAGAAGCTGAATGGAGGATATACAGAAACTCTATGCATTTTTTTTTTTTGCCTACAAGATAATTATTTTATTTGCTTTTATTATTTTAAATGGACACATAATAATTGTACATATTTATGGGGTACAGTGTGATATTTTGATACATGTATGCAATGTGTAATGATCAAATTAGGGTAATTAGCATACCCATCACCTCAAACGTGTATCATTTGTTTGTGTTGGGTCTCTGCACTATTTTTGCAATATCTTTGAAAGTCTAAAATTACTTTAAAATAAAAGCTCTACAAAAGCTAAGGGGATGGTGTGTAATAGATGAGATGAGAATTTGAAAAAGGGGTTTGTTACACAAGAAGACTCCAAGAATAATTCAGGAGGATAGTGGCAATTGGGGTAGAGACCAAGGAGTAGCTTCTTAAGCTCTTTTGAGGATAACATTGAAAAGAGTTGGCCACTAAATGAATTAGGAAGGGCAAAGGAGGGAAAGATGTCAATGACTCCCTAGTTCTGAGAAAAACATTAGCAGAGTTTGAAAATCCAGAAAGAGGAGGGTAAAGATGATGAGTGATTTTAGAAAGCTGGATCTGAGGAACTAACTAGTCAGGGATCTGAACATGCCTGCCAAGGAAGCAGTTACAAATGTGAAACTACAGCTCAAAAACATTTTCAGAAATTAGCAATTTGGGCTTAAGAGTCACCAAAATGTAGGTAGGAGAACTAGAACCCAGTTGGGTTTGACGCCAAAGCCTATGACTTTAATGCTGAAGCCATGGCGAGTATGAGGATGGAAGGAAGACCAGAGGATCTTAGTGAACAGTTCTATCAGAAGAAGAAGAGAGGGGCAGCCAGAGAAGTGGGAAATGACATTAAAAGTTTACTACTGGCCGAGCAGGGTGGCTCATGCCTGTAAGCCCAGCACTTTGGGAGGCCAAGGTGGGCAGATCACCTGAGGTCAGGAGTTCAAGACCAGCCTGACCAACATGGTGAAACCCCATCTCTACTAAAAATACAAAAATTAGCCAGGTGTGGTGGTGTGTGCCTGTAATCCCAGCTACTTGGGAGGCTGAGGCAGGAGAATTGCTTGAACCTAGGAGGCAGAGGCTGCAGTGAGCCAAGAATGTGCCACTGCACTCCAGCCTAGGCAACAGAGCCAGGCTCTGTCTAAAAAAAAAAAAAAAAAAAAAAAAGAAGTTTATTATTGCTAATACTATGGAGGGGCTCAGAGAGGTGAGGAATGAGACAAAGCTGCTTTATTTGGTGACTGGAAGTCATTAGTGACTTTTAAAAGAGTAGCTTGGTAGAATGTAGGGAGGTTGGGTTATTTTCTTTTTTACAGATACTATTTATTAGGCACTGTATAAGATTAAAAGAGACTTTAACACCTCTTTTAAAAAAAGGCTTTATCTCTTTCAATGCTTACACTGACTCTTTTAACACCCTTTTTATAGATGAAAAGTGCGACTGAGAGAGGTTAAGTGACTTGTTCAAGCCCTCGTATAAATTAAGTATGGACACAGGATTTGACCCAGTTGTGTTTGACCCCAAAGCTTATCATTTTAATGAGTTGCCTCCTCTCTCATTCACGGAAGCCAGAATGCAAGTGGTTAAGGAGTAATAAGGAGGTGAATGTAGCCAGTATAGAGGACTCTTAGGACAGGTTTGGTAGAGGTGAAAGGGAAGAGATGGGATGTTGCTTCTGGTTAGCAAGGGAGAGGAACATTTCTTTTTTAGGTTAGGTAGGTTTCTACATTCATAGGTTTGTAGAAACTGAGAAAAAGGTAGTGTGAATTTAGAAAAAGAATGAAATAACGTGAGAGAATGAGCAACACCGTGGGTTAAGAGTGTAGAGGTGGAGACAATTGCTCTGGAAAGGAAGGTAAGTACTTCCTTCTCTAAGGCGAAGCAGAGGTGAGCGTAGGTAAGAACTGATAAGAGTTTTGAGATATAGGCACCTCGAGATGAGCTTGATCACAGTGATGAAGGGCAGAAGAGGCGTGATAGGATCTTGAAAGAAGTACGTATGAGTTACATTTCTGCTCTGGGGAAAACAATGAAAGATGAAGAAAAGGATGGCTTGGCAGTGTAACGGCTGAGCAGCAGGGAAGACCCAGCTAAGATGAGAACATGAAGTGACAGCAATAGTAAGAAGGGCTGGGTGCCGTGGCTCATGCTTGTAATCCTAGCGCTTTGGGAGGCCACAGTGGGAGGATCTCCTGATTCAAGGAGTTTTAGCAAACCTCCAAGCAATATAGCAAGACCCTGCCTCTACAAAATAGGAAAAAAATAAAACTGAGTGTGGTGGCGCGTACCTATACTCCTGGCTACTAGGGAGGCTGAAGACTGCAGTGAGCTACAATCATGCCACTGCACTCTGGCGTAGGCAACAGAGCAAGACTTTGTCTCTAAAAAGAAAACGAAAATAGTAATGAGGTCCAGTTATCATTGTTCCTAGAGGTGTCCATTCAAATGAATGGGATGTCACAGGTGGACAATCATTGTGCTACAGTAAACTTCCAAGGCTCTGAGATGTCACTGAGAGGCCTACGTCTCAGTTCCCAAAGGAGTGGAGGAGTCCCACTTTCTCCCCTGGTAATAGCACTGGACACCGCAGAAGGAAGTCATACTATGACTTGTATTTCACTATGAAACCACTAAAGTCCTCGGTTTGTTTTCAGGACTGAAACAAAATACTATGAGGCCAAAATTTTTTTCCCAGAGGCCTACATTTGTGAGACCAGCATTTTTCTTTTCACCAATATTGTGAAATCGAGTTTTTATACATAAGGCAAATATATTTTGGAAACGTTTTCAGAGAACTGATCAGTACTAACAGAAGCACTTCGAGGTGCCCTTGGTCTGTCTGAGTATAAATAGGGAGAATCATCTTCTCCCTTTATCTCTAAGAGTGGTGGTAATTCAAGGACAGGATGAGGGTGTCTGGTCCTGTTCTCATCTCCATGGCTAAGTTTTTTTTTCTACACATGAAAGGCTTTGAGCCTGCAGGTGTCATTTGGTCCAGACCTGCCACTGCAGTCTCCTTGCTTCCTTACTTCTCCTTCCTCTCTTTGTTAAAAAGAGGCTTCTTCTGAGCTCAATAGATTACTTCTGGGTTGTTAGGTAGAAACTTTTTGTGGTTACTGATAAATGCAGTTTCCCAAGCACCTCTCAAAGGGTTTAGAACTGTGTGCTCCTGCAGGATGGATGGCAGTGGCCCTGCACATATGCAGAACCAGCACTCTCTCTGATCAGCTCTCCATCATGGTTTGATATACTCTACCCAGACTCATGAAGTAACATTGGAGATAAGAAAAGAGTACGCATCGAAAAGAAAGAAAAAGGGAAGAAAAGTAGCAGAGCTGGGCAGCCAGTACCTTGGCCCGTTTCTTGCACAGCAGCACCACAATGCTCAGGTACCCTGCTGCTGCAGCATATCCCAGGGGAGTCAGGCCACTTTCAGAAGAGGCATCCACGTTAGCCCCAAACTCCAGCAGCAGGGCTACCATTTCTGTGTAACCAAGATGGGACTGAACACATAGAATTGGAGCATTATTTAAAACCTCTGTCCGGTAATTAATATTGGCACCTCCCAAAATCAGCAGTCGGCTGACCTAGAAATAAATAAACAGAACTAATAATTAGACAAACAGGAGTCACATCCTTTTAGCCATCTTTTATTAAACCATCTAACACTCTACAACAGTGTCTAGTAGCATTTAGTAATTGCTTTATTTTATAATCTCATTTGCTCCTTTTTTCTTTGCCTTTGGTAGATAATATAAAATATCTCCTTTACATAAATGTCATAGTAACTAGAGCAATTGCCTCCCATACTGTAGTGCGGAACATAGTCTCTACGAAGCGAGCTCTCGGTCAGAAAAGCTCCTACCAAGACAAAGGCTACCTGAGATCAATTTACTCTTTGGAACCAGCAGGACCTGATCCCATATGTCAGAGTCAGCTTATAGAAGTTAAGAGGACAATGGAGCTAGTCTCTATAGAATAAAATTTAATAATTTAAAATATATTAAATTATCAATAAAAGGCTAATAAGAAAGGCAAGTCAAAGATCAACTAAATAGCTACTTAATGTCCTTCTAGTTTTATTTTTTCATAGTTAATTCCTTATCATATTTATAATTTCTTTATAAATTTACCTTTATATTTGGAGTGTAGAGATTTCGTAAAGACGCCAGTGCCATGGAAAGACCTTCTGTGCTATAGGAGATCCAGAGACCTTGGAGGATGGAGGAGGATACACCAACTTTTTTACTCAAACCCTGAATAAGAAATACAGACAATTAAATTAGTAGTCCAGCAAAAAAAAGTAGCATCAGTGGTGAATTAGTGGCCTCTTTGTTTTTGGTACTAATGAACGAGAGCGGAGTCTCACCCTAACAATGTTCATCCCAAGCAAAGTCTAGGTGGGAGGACAAACACCAGTCCTGCAGGAACAAGCTAACTTAAACAGTCTCTAACTCTGCAGCCCTTAGCAACACATCTACTCAACACCTCTCTTTTCTGTTATATCTGGATATAATTTATTTTTCCATATCTTTTTTATTAGCCTTCTTCAATAAATCTCTTAAATTCAAGTTACTAAATTACACACTGTGGCAGAAATAATGCAATGTGATCACTGATTTCCATTTCATTTTCTTCCTGAACATTTGGAAAAACTCTATTTCCCAGCCTCCTTTACAGTTAGGTAGGCCGTGTGACTGAATTCTGGTGAATAAAATTAGGGCATAAGTAATATGTCATGTCCAGGCTTGGCTCCAAAACTTCCTGCATATTTCTCTACACTTTCTATTGTTCCTTTTGGTTACAGGCCAGATGTAGAATATCCAACGGAGAATTCTGAGGCCCAAGGTGATTTTAGAACTACTACACGGAAGGAGCCTGTCCAGAGATCTGCACTGTACTGCAATGTAAGGAGAAATAAATCTTTGTTAAGTCATTGAGATTTTGCAGGTTTGTCAATAGCAGCTAGTGTTCTTCACCTTAACTAATATATCCCAAAATGATTACATATGCTTATCCTCAGGAAAAATACAGCAATACAGGCTTGATTGCCATCCACAACAAATTTTCTCCTAGTATCACTGGCACAGGTCCCACGACATGTACTAATGTTTGTCCTTTTCACATGGGCTTCTCTAGAAGGAAGTTAGAATAATTTGTTCTTCAGATCTCCTGATTGTTAGACACTCTCTGACAATGATCTTACTCTTCTGTCAATATCTGGATCAAATCAGTTAAAGAAGGAAATCCTGAGTGCAGGAAGATATTAACAATGAAATTTGGGTTGTAATAAGAGATACAGGGAGGTGCTTCTTTTAAAAACTTAAGCTACTTCTGCTTTCTTTGTCCCTGAAATATAGAATGTTCTTGCCTAGAATACCTACATATATCCAAAATCAGCAAGGTGTGTTTATCTGGCATACTAGGGAAGGGGCATCTACAAAGGAGGAATATATGTCAGTTACTTATGAGTTATAAATTCATCTAGCAAGACCTCTAGTCATGGTGGTCAAGGTCTTCCCATAGAAGGTTCAGGGTCTCTAAAGGGGGTTAGGAAAAAACTTCCTGTAGAGGGAATTCTCACACTACAGGAAAGGCTGAAAGGTGAATAATGCTGTGGGAAGGCTAGATACATGAATGTTTTAAAGGCTTTTCTGACACAGGCACCTTTTTATCTCCCTGTGGGGATATTCTGATGCAACCCAAAATTAAATCATTAAACTTTCCTATTAAAAATTTTATTTTCAGCCAGGTGCAGTGGTACATGTCTGTAATCCCAGCACTTTGGGAGGTGATGGTGGGAGGATTGCTTGGGCCCAGGAGCTTGAGACCAGGGAAATGTAGGGAGACTACATCTTTACAAAAAAATTAAAACATTAGCCAGGCATGCTGGTGCATGCCTGTGGTCCCAGCTACTTGGGAGGCTGAGGTGGGAGGATTGCTTGAGCCTGGGAGGTTGAGGCTGTGGTGAGCAGTAATCGTGCTACTGCACTCCAGCCTGAGCAACACCATGAGGTTTTGTATCAAAAAAACCAAAAAACAACAACAACCAAAAAACAGAAGAAAAAAAGACTTCTACATTTCAGTTTTTGAAATTATAAAAATAATACAAATTTGTTATAAAAATCAAAGAAAATAATATGGTATTAAAAATAAACCTCCCATCTCAATCCTAAGAGGTGACTCCTATGAACACATTAGTGTTTATTATTTAAGACATTTTCTATATATATGCAAAATACATACACACAAGTGCATATAAACAACATAAAATTTACTTTATTAAACATTTTTTATTAAGGAAAATTTAAAACCTATTTACAAAAGTAGAGATGAATGGTATAATAAAGCTCTCATGTACCCATCACCTCACTTCAGTAATTTTCAACTCATGGCCAACCTGTATTATTTACACTCCTGCTCATATCCCCTTCCCTTGATGGGATTATTTTGAAAAATCCCAGATATTTTATCAGTTAATATTTAATTATTTTAGTCAGTGTCTCTAAACAGATATGAACTCTTTAAAACATACCTAAAACTAAGAAGGATTCTATAATATGAAATATCCCAACAGTGTTCAAATTCCCTTGATTAGCTCAAAAAAGGAACTAAAATTTTTTTGGTTTGAATTGGGATTCACGTAAGGTCCATATACTGTTAGTGGCTTTAAAACACTTTCATACTACTAGGTAGTTCTAGGCTTTGTTCTCCCTCACTATTATAGCTTTTAATAATCATCCATGTACATGTATCTTTATACACCTATGCATATATATCTATAGAATATGCCTCAAGAAGTTGACGTATTTATGTTTTGCGACATGCTGACATGGCTTTATCAAAGTGGCTGCAAGTGTTTACACATTCTCAACAAAAAATCCACAGCTTGATAAAATGAGGAAGGATGGTGGTAATTATTTCTACGTATCCTCTCATTCCATTCTATCCTAAGAGCATGAGCCAAAAGGCTGGGTCAAATCCTAGCAGAGTAGACCTTTGGGTGCCCAGAAACACAATCCCATGCTGGGAGGCTGAAACAGAATCCAGTTTTAACCCCTCACACCACAAGATTATTTCCCTTTTCATCCTCCTTGATTATTTAAAAATGGCTACCTAATTTCTACATGGTCCCTATTCTCTCTGGCCTTGAGGAGGCTGGGCTCTGTTCTGAATCTGTCTACTATAGTACCCATGTAGGCACCCAGAGCTGGGTAAACAGAAAACAGTAGGAAAGGTGGGTAAGGGCAGCTTCTGATTGCTCATTATTACTTCAGAAGCTCTTTTAATTTGTGCAAGTAACAGGGACATCAATTACAAACTCTCATTTGGCCATGCAGTTTACATGCAAACAAAACTGAAGCAAACGCATCACTAAGTAGTTCTGATTGTTATTCTGACATATGAAATAGAATAGTTCCAGATCTTTTAGGAAGAATTCTAAATGTTACTCAGGGTTGGAGTCCAGACAAGTTAGGTTCTTGAGCGCACCTGCACTGTAGATCCTGGAAGACCAGGAAACTTAGCTGTGACTCCCCATTTGGGCCTCAATCTCCTAATTTATAATATGTGTGGGCCTCAACACCTTTTGAGGAACGATAAACTATATTAACGAATTCAGAGAGAAAAATCAGCATTAAGAAATATCCATAGTCTAACAGAGGAAACTTTTAGCAATGGAAAGACATGTCTTACATATGATGGTTGAAGGAAAAAAAGGCAGGAAATCTGACATTTATTCAGATCTACAATGTGTCAGGTTCTGTGCTAGGGCCTTTCCAGATTTAGCTTCTCTAATGTAATCTAATCTTCACAACGGCCCGAGGAGGTAGAATTTATCACTATTTTTATTTAGGAGGAAACACAACTACTGGAGCTAGAATTAGAGGCCAAATCTGTTTTTACTCTAAAGTTCATGTTCCTTCCATTATACCAACTAAAAAAAGGAAAAGTAATTGGCATCTGATTCAGGACCTCACTTCTGATCTTAGCTGAAAAAGCAGCAACTATAATAGACGAAAACAGCCAAAACAGCTGATTGCTGCTTTCTCCCTTTATCTTTAATTCCAAACCATTTTCCATCCTTGGCCCTCTTCTCCAAAATTGTCCTTTTTAATCCCAGACAATTTCTTCTACTCCTAAGACATTACACTTATGAATTCAACCAAGCATTATATGCTTTTTTCCCAACTATTAAAGTAAAATTGTGTCTAAGACCTGTAACAGTTACCTTTCTGTTGACATATGTATGCTAACTTTAGGATAAGGGTTATCGCTGGGGAGGGAGGAGAATGGGGTAAGGGAAAGATATAAAGTGGCTTCTACTATAATTGTTACATATGTAACATTTATATATATATAACTCTTAAATGTAGGTAAGAGTCACCTATATTTTGGTGATTCTTAACCCCAAACATATATATGTGTGTAGCCTTTAGAGATCCTAGCCCCTCTTCTGAGGATTATATATAAATGAATTAAATCCTCATAACCATCAAGTAAGGGCTAACATTATTCCCATTTTTAAGATTAGTAAGATTAGCGGTGGTAACCCCAGCACTTTGGGGGGCCAAGGAGGGAGGACGGCTTGAGACTAGCAGTTCAAGACCAGCGTGGGCAACATGGTGAGACTCCCATCTCTACAAAAAATAAAAATAATTAGCCAGGTGTAGTAGTGTTTGCCTGTAGTCCTAGCTACTTGGGAGGCTGAGGTGGGAAGACTGCTTGAGCCCAGGAGTTCAAGGCTGCAGTAAGCTGTGATTGTGCCACTATACTCCAGCCTGGGTGAAGAGTAAGACCTTGTCTCCAAAAATAAATAAATAAATAAATAAATAAATAAAGTTAAACAACTTGCTTAAAGTCATACAGTCAGGAATTAAGAGAGATAGGGTTTGAACTCAGTCTGCTTTTAGAGTCTGATCTCTTAATTACCATGCTTGCTATACTGCCATCTTTAAATTAATGATGTGGAATAGTGATTTTTTCAAACAGGAAAAGAAAAGAATAGTGGTTTCTCCACAAGCTGGGGTGCACATTAGAATTACCTGGGAAGCTTTTCAAAAATACTACTGATCAGTCGCTGCCGGTGGGAATGCAAAACAGCACAGCCACTTTGGAAACTAGTCTGGCAATGTCTTACAAGCTAAACATAGTCTTACCATACAATCTGGTAATTGCACTACTAAGGCATTTACTCAAATGAGTTGAAAATTATGTTCATATAAAAACCTGCCTCTTAGTGTTTATAGAAGCTTTATTCATAATTGCCAAAATTGGAAGCAACCAAGATGTCCTTTAATAGATGAATGGCTAAATAAAATGTAGTAAATCCATATAGTGAAATATTATTCAGCAATAAAAAGAAATGAACTATCAAGCCAAAAAAGACATGTAGGAACCTTAAATGCATATTGCTAAGTGAAAGGAGCCAGTCTGAACATTCTACATGTTGTGTGATTCCAACTATATGACATTCTGGGAAAGGCAAAACTACAGAAACAGTAAAAAGATCAGTGGTTGCCAGGGGTTGAGGAGGGTAAGAGGAGAGGAATGAATAGGTGGCGGATAAAGGAATTTTAGTGCAATGAAACTATACTGTATGATACTTAATGGTGAATACATGACATTATCCATTTGGCAAAATCTACAGAGATGTACAACACATAGAGTGGACCCTAACATAAAGGATGGACTGCAGCTAATAATAATGTATCACTATTGGTTCCTCAATTTTAACAAATGTACCACATCAGTACAACATGTTAATAATAGGGAAAATTGTGGTTGGGGGAGTATGTGGGAACTCTGTACTTTGTGTTCAATTTTTATATCAGCCTAAAATTGGTCTAAGAAAGCCTAGGTTCTACTCCAGAAGAGTGACTCATAATCTCTGGGAGTAAGGCTCAGGAATGTGTGTGTATTTTTAAAAAAAACTCTGCAAGAGAATCGAATGTATAGCTAGAGTTGAAAATCACTGACCTACATCTATAGAGAAACCTCAAAGACACAATGTTGAGTGAAAAAGAGAAAAAAGTTATAGAATCTTATAGTATTAAAAAACCCAAAATAGTTATATATATTGTTTATGAATAGGAACCTACATTGGAAAAGTGTAAAATATAGATGAGAAGAACATGTTAGGGGTGTTAGCATGTGCTAAATCCCAACACATTTAGAATAGGAGTTATCTCTAGGGGAGACAGAGAAATGGGGTTAAAGAGAAATACAAAAGCGTTATCTATTATATTTGTTACATTCGTTTCTTAAAAATAAAGAAAAATATTTGAAGCAAACATGGAAAAATGTTAACATTTGTTAAATCTGGTAGATAATATTTGATTACATGCAATTATCTGTACTTTCCTATATTTCATAATGCAATTAAAGAGGAATAGGAACATCTTTTCTTCTAAAACAAGACAAAAAGAGGTAAGAATTGCTAATGATATAGATTGACTTGCTGGCGAGGGGAGGAAAATAGTTAAAGGAAGTCACACTTGGTAGCTTTGATCTTTTTCAGTGACTCACAAGTTAGGCTGTTTGTTTTGTTAGTTGGCTTTATTAAGAGCTAGAGGAAAAAGAAATGGGAAAAGGAGCTGAGTAAGAATGGACCTTGGTAAATGAATGTCAACTAAATGGTCCAGTAAATGGACCACAAAGCAGCACTGAGAACTGCACTGAGGCTGGAGTAGATACATAAGAAATATGCCTGAAATACATAGCTTTGGATTTGGAATATTAGCTTTACTTGTACTATGGACTTTTGATTTCTTCTGGTTAGTGGAGTTGACCCTTTGTTCCTGTGAAGTACGGGAGAAAAGAGCTTCAGTTTGGTTCAATTCAACAAAGATGACAGGCAGAGAAGTGTGATCCCATTACCAGCCAGGATGTAGCCAAAAATAATGCATAATTAAATTCTAAGCTCATGGTTTCTTAAAGAGAATTTTAAGTTCGAATCGCCTGAAAAAATGCCTCTTCAGTATCTGTAGCTATTGCTCAGGTAAGGGATCTTTTTGTCAGCAATAAATGGTAATGGAGTCCCTTCCTTAGAATCTAAATTTACAAAACTGTTTACCAGCCAGTGATAAGCTTGCTCAAGATTTTTGAATACTTAAGAAAACAGGGAAAGCATGAAGAAACAAGAGCAATCTCATCTTAGAGATCTTTAGCTGTGGCTCAGGTATCTTAAGATCATGGAAAAAACTAACCTTGGGGGCTTATCCAATGAGCTTCTTTAAAGCGGGTTATTTACAAACATAACCTTTATGAAGATAAAACCAGACAAATGTAAAATTAATTGGAAAAAAGAATCCATTGGATTGTGTGTCACTGCTGAATAGAAGTTTCAAGTGGAACTATTTCTAACCATAAAGTCTATATTTGTCTTTGACCCACAGCTGGTGCAGATTGAGAATTCTAGCAGTTTGGGAGAAGTTAAAGCCTCTCAACAGGGAACACTCTGCATTTAAAGGATCCTGTAAACTGAAGCACCAGGAAAACCATAGTCCAAGTCTTCATTCTTCAGCTTGCAGTCACGTCATCACCATATGCTGTACACTAGAGTATTTATGGCTTGAATCACACATGGAGCCAGTCTTATCTCAGGCAACCATGCTGTCTGCATCAGTATAAGATAAAACTGTGCTAATGACAGGAGGGCAAGTTTAAATGTACGTTTCCATGTACGGGATAAAATACTTGGTCAAATGAAGCTTGGTCAAATGAAGCTTCATGCTACTTCTCTGTGAATGTGGTATTTATTTTATGGGGCAGCAAAGGCAGGGATTAGCTTCATCTTTGCATGTGATTCTAGGCAGATAGTGATGCTAAAAGGTTAATACTTAAGTTACTGTCTTTCAGTTACTATCTAACAGCAGGACAATGCTCTTAGAGTTTATGGAATTATTAGCTACTTTTTAGTGTGCTTGAAACTGGAATGCCATACCTTGCCAGTTATTTTAGCTCCACTCTGCTCCTACTAAGTAAGGTCATTTTTGGTACAGTGATTTGTTAGACAAGACAAGTAAGATTCAAATAAAAGATGTGTCACTGTGGGTTTCACTTCTGTCCATCTGATGATCAGGCTGCTCTGGCTCTGTGCTTATATATTGGGAAGAATTTGCTAGGCTCTTGAAGTTATCCTTAATGCCATCTTTCTCTCTGAAGACGATGGTTTCATTTTTTAACAATATCCTGTGAGGGAAGCCTGACCCAGAGAACTGTTTAAGATACCCATATTTTTCCATCCTGAGGCAGGAAAAGAATTCTGAAAAGGCTGTAGGGATTCGAACTCTCAGACTGTGGGACAGAAAAATTAGGACAGTAACTTCCTTCTCCACTTTTGTGGGTTAACCCAAAACCGTTATCTGAACTACAAATTCCTTGAGATTAGGGATTGTATCTTTTTTGTTTTTGTATCTCTAGTACCTAGTTGAATGCCTTAGTAAGTGATGAATAAACAAATGAATGCATACATGCACAAACAAATTATGTGTCCTCTTTTTGGTCCTCCATTTCAGCCTTTTGAAGGCTGAGAGAGAAGCTGATGTTATAGAGTTCTTACAGGTTTTCAAATTAATGGGAGAAAAACTGGGATATAATTTGAAGAGAGATTCGGGGGAAGTAGCTCCAAGGAAGGTTACTGTTGGTTTGAAAATCATAGCACCAGGAATGTTATTATCGTCACTAAAACAATTATTAAAAAATTGAAAGAGTAATTGCCCTCAGTGATTTTTTAGACATCATGAAAACCTGCAACTAATTGCTACAATATGACTGTCCTCAGGAGATGATAGGTCATGTATGGAGCACACATCTGTAGGTGTATATGCACCTTGTCAATGATTATACATACACATTTCCTGAAAAGCCTATCAGTTAGTTACATTGGGAGACGTACAATGTAGTTCTAAAGGCCTAGGGAGGAACAGGCCATACGTGTTGGGAGATGAACCAAGTTTGCAGCAAAAGAACTTCAGAAGGCAGGGACTACACTGAAATAGTCTCTTACATAAAGCATATGAAAGTCTGCTAGAGATGGGGGAAAAATGATTCCAGCTGCTTTAATTACCTTAAAAATGTGTGCTTTGAGGATGTGATGTCCCAGTTCAATAGTCTGCTGTCGGTTTAGCTTTCCCTCTTGGCGGGAAAACCAGAAGGCAAGTAAGGTGTGACCACTCCTGCAAAAAAAGAGAAATTCATTTTAATTAATTAATTAATTAATTTATTGAGATGGAGTCTCACTCTGTTGCCCAGACTAGAGTGCAGTGGCGCAATCTCGGCTCACTGCAGCCTCCACCTCCTGGGTTCATGTGATTCTCCTCCCTCAGCCTCCTGAGTAGCTAGGATTACAGGCGCCTACCACCATGTCTGGCTAATTTTTCTATTTCAGTAGAGATGGGGTTTCGCCATGTTGGCCAGGCTGGTCTCGAACTCCTGACCTCAGGTGATCCACCTGCCTTGGCCTCCAAAGGTGTTGGAATTACAGGCATGAGCCGCTGCGTCTGGTCTGATTCATTTTAATAGAAATGTTAATGCCCCAATTCTACTTTGGTTGGGGGACTCTTCAGGTCCAGTCATACCTCCAACAAAACTATATCATTCCACTGGTTTTTTGGGGAAGGGCACCTGCTCCTGGGCAAAGAATGGGTATTGAAAGGTTCCTAGGCAGTTCCTTATCCAAATCACATGTATAAATACCACAAAATGTCAGTTCTAGTTGGCTTACACCCATCCCACACACAGATGGCATTACAAGATTTTCATTTTTATTTTCTGTCTCTGTCAGCAACTCTCATTCCACCCATGCTTAAATGTCAGTGTTCTTCAGGATCTCATTCTTGGTCCTATTCTTTCCTCGCTCTAGATTAGCTCATCCATCCTCAAAGCCTTCACCACCACCTATATTCTGTATCTTTTTCTTTATTTAGACTTTTCTTCTCAGCCTTAGGCCAGTATATACCCAACTGTCTATTGTACTTCCCCATTTGGAGGTCTCAGTACCTCACACTCAACATGACCCAAACTGGACTTACAACCTCTTCCCCAAGTGAAGTTTTCTCTGATCAGCCTCTACCAAGCCCCTACCGTTTCCCTCCAGCTGAGGAGAATGGAGGGCTTTCTTTCTATGGCCACCAGTGCAGACTATATATCCTCTAGCACAGTGTTTGCCATACTGTCACATACTCTCTCCTCCACTAGATTGAGGTTCCTGAGGGCATCTGTTCCCCATTATCTCCTTGCTAACAGATCCCAAACCTGTTTATGAAAGAGCAAGCTATTTTGTCTGCCTCTGGATACTGTCTTATCTGCCCGTGATGTCCAGAACTGCCTTAGTTTTCTTGTAAATCATGTGGTCAGCTGGCTTGAGGACAAAGTCAACAGGAGGGCTAGGCTAAAAGAATTGCAGAAAAATAAAGTTTGAGCCCTATTAGCTGCCCTAATTCTGAACTTGTTATATGAGGTAATAGATTTCTGTTCTGTTTAATCTATTTGAATTGGAATTTTCTGGTTTTTTTTCCAGCTCAAAGCATCCTAATGATACACTTCTTTAAGTGTTAATGTGTGTGTGTATGTATGTGAGACATGTATGTATATTTAGGGTTGTATTTCTATTTACATTCACGAAAGAAATCTGAACTACTTATATCTTCCATAGTGCCTAACATAGTCTACTGCATATAAAAATGCTCAATAAAACTTTTTTAGAAGAAAAAATCTGGCATTAAAGAAAGGACACTAGATCACCTTTGAGATGTGTTTTCTTACCCGATTTGTTATGGCCTCTAAGAACTGCAGACACTTAGAACTATCTCTCTATGGCTGATATACTTTGACTCTGTGTCCCCACCCAAATCTCACCTTGAATTGTAACCCCCATAATCCCCACGTGTCATGGGAGGGACTTGGTGGGAGGTAACTGAATTATGGGGGTGGTTTCCCCCATGCTGTTCTCATGATAGTGAGTTCTCATGAGATCTGATGGTTTTCTAAGTGTCTGGCATTTCCCTGGCTGGCACTCATTCTCTCTCCTGCTGCCTTGTGAAGAGGTGCGTGCTGCCTTGTGAAGAGGTGCCTTCTGCCATGATTATAAGTTTCCTGAGGCCTCCCCAGCCATGTGAGTCAACGAAACCTCTTTCCTTTATAAATCACCCAGTCTCAGGTATTTCTTTATAGCAGTGTGAGAATGGACTAATACAGTAAGTTGGTACTGCAGAGAGTAGGGTGCTACCCAAAAATGTGGAAGCAACTTTAGAACTGGGTAACAGGCAGAGGTTGGAACAGTTTGGAGGGCTCAGAAGAAGACAGGAAAATGTGGGAAAGTTTGGAACTTCCTAGAGGCTTGTTGAATGGCTTTGACCAAAATGCTGATGGTGACATGGACAATGAAGTCCAGGATGAGGTGGTCTCAGATAGAGATAAGGAACTTGTTGGGAACAAGAGTAAAGGTGACTCTTGCTATGCTTTAGCAGAGACTGGTGGCATTTTGCCGTTGCCCCAGAGATCTGTGGACTTTGAACTTGAGAGAGATGATTTAGGGTATCTAGTGGAAGAAATTTCTAAGTAGCAAAACATTCAAGAGGTGACAGAGCATAAAAGTTTCAAAAATTTGCAGCCTGACAATGCAATAGAAAATAAAAACCAATTTTCTAGGGAGAAATCTAAGCCAGCTGCAGAAATCTGCATACTTAATGAGGAGCCAAATGTTGAATCACCAAGCCAATGGGGAAAATGTCTCCAGGGCATGTTGAAGGTTTTCATGGCAGCCCCTCCCATCATAGGCCTGGAGGCCTAGGAGGAAAAAGTGGCTTAGTGGGCTGGGCCCAGGGCCTTGCTGCTTTGCGCAGTCTCCAGACTTTGTACCTTGCATCCCAGCTGTGGCTAAAAGGGACCAATATACAGCTCAGGTCATTGCTTCAGAGGGTGCAAGCCCCAAGCCTCATTTTGTAAAAATACAAAAAATTAGCTGGGCATGGTGGTGGGCACCTGCAGTCCCAGCTACTTGGGAGACTGAGGCAGGAGAATGGCATGAACCTGGGAGGCGGAGCTTGCAGTGAGCCGAGATTGTGCCACTGCACTCCAGCCTGGGCGACAGCGAGACTCCATCTAAAAAAAAAAAAAAAAAAAAAGAGTTCAGTGGCAATTTCCAGATTTTACGAGTTTGAAAGAACCCTGGACTCACACCCTCAGATGATACCAATGATTCCATGCAAGCTACACCTGTCTGAGACATTCTCCCAATTAAATAACTTCCTTTCTATTATGGTTAATTTATTCAATCAAACAAGGTGACCTGGTATCCACTACAATTTAGAAATTCTGTAAAGGCAAAAATTAAAGTCCGTTTTTAAAATCTTATTGGAATGAAATCCATTTGATGATTCCTATGTATGATGGGAGCTGTCCCATCCCCTGTGTTCCAGGTTCTTTACTGACACTTAAAAACTCTACAGTCATGGCAGAAGGCATCTCTTAACGGGACAGCAGAAGAGATAATGAGTGCCAGCAGAGGAAATGCCAGACACTTATAAAACTATCAGCTATCACAAGAACAGCATGAGGGAAACTGCCCCTATGATTCAATTACCTCCCACCGGGTCCCTCCCACAACATATGGGTACTACAGGCACCTGCCACCACGCCCGGCTAATTTTTTTTTTTTTTGTATTTTTTAGTAGAGACGGGGTTTCACTGTGTTAGCCAGGATGGTCTCGATCTCCTGACTTCGTGATCCACCCACCTCGGTCTCCCAAAGTGCTGGGATTACAGGCATGAGCCACCGCACCCGGCCCTGAACTCTTATTTATCCCATGAAAACTCAATTTAGTTGACAGGTTATTTTACTTTTTTCTTTTTGAGATGAAGTCTCGCTCTGTCACCCAGGCTGGAGTGCAGTGGTGTGATCTCAGCTCACTGCAACCTCCACTTCTCACGTTCAAGCAATTCTCCTGTCTCAGCCTCCCAAATAGCTGGGATTACAGGCATGTGCCACCATGCCCAGCTAATTTTTTGTATTTTTAGTAGAGATGGGGTTTCACCATGCTGGCCAGGCTGGACTTGAACTCCTGATTTCATGATCTGGCCGCCTCAGCCTCCCAAAGTGCTGGGATTACAAGCGTGAGCCACTGTGCCCAGCCTATTTTAGTTTTTTTCAATAGAGATTGTTCTTTTTGAATAAGTTATTTTAACAGACCATATGGAAGTTAGACAACAATACAAAGCATTTATGAAGTATCTTACTCTCAAGATCTCAAAATTCCATTCAGCTCTTAACAGTAAAATTATTGTAGCCTCCCTGGTATAAGAATTATTACCTTAAGTTACTCATCCATGGCTGTTCCACTGTGACTAGAACTTCTGAATATAAGTCTCTGATTCACTATCTATGCTTTAGGCTGTTAATGAGAATTCATGCCTATTGGGATTAATGTAAAAAAGCTTGTGCTTGACAAGGAAATGAATTTTCAGTTAGACATAGAATTGACTTTGCCCTAGTGTTTTCATTTTACCACCACAACTAAGAAATGCTGGTGAGATGTCTGCATTTCTCTAGTCTTCATTTCAGCTGGCTAGAGATAACTGCTTGCTTTTGCATCAGGCACTGAGGAGAAACAGCAAGCAATACAGGTCAAGGATAAGATGAAGGTGGCAACTATAGTTCATTTCTTTTTGAATACAAGCATGCTACATTATTACTAAAAGGATGGTTCTGATCAGTACACTGGACTCAAAGTTTGTGGTATGTAGGACATAAGGGGAAACAGCAATGTACATTCTATATTGGCTCCCATGGTGACTTGAGCACTGAGATTTAATTTTGCTTCTCAGTCTGCTGGATCTCTCCACCTCCATCACTATCAAGCTCACTTTTTGAAGTTGGAGCTTTCCCTCAAAACCATCTCTTTCTCTTTTTTTTAAATATTGCCAGTTACTCAGGCATAAAACGTAGTAGCTATTTCCCCCCTCTCCTATACTTTCTCTCCTGAAAAGACACAAGAATCTCATTCTCTTCATTTTATTCTTTACTGCTTGCTCCCTGGACATCCCAATAATCTACATTGCAAAAACCGGATCAAAATTCCGCTCAAAATTATTTGCTAGTTTTATTTTCCCTCTGATATAAAATTTAAATTCCTTAGCATGGTATCCAAAGGCTTTCCATAATTTGTCCCTTGTCTATTTGTCTGTCTTTACCTTTTTACCTTATCCTTTCAATTCTAGACAGAGTAAATTATCTGTAGGGTTTCAAACATGCTTTCCCTCTGCCTGGAATTCTCTTTCCTGTTTAGTTCATCAGAAAAACAATTTCTCATTCTTCAAATGGCAACTCACATCATCTCCTCTGTGAAGCCTTCCCTGGTGCCCCCAATAAACTCAGGGGTTCCTTCCTTAGGTTCCTGTTGTACCTGGTACACATCTCCATTATAGCACCCACTGCACAGCACTCTTCTATGTTGCTCTACTCCACACGTGTGAAAAAGCATGGCCTCTATCCTCAACAGAGTCTAGGTAATAGGAGTATATATTTGCAGAATGGATGAGTAAATAATAACATCTTACACCTGTGTATCTTATGGTTTTCGAAATACTTTGGGCCAGGCATGATGGCTCACACCTGTAATCCCAGCACTTTGGGAGGCCAAGGTGGGAGGGTCACTTGAGTCCAGGTGTCCGAGCCTAGCCTGGGTAACAAAGCAGGACCCTGTCTCTACAAAAAAGTTAAAAAGTTAGCCAGTTGTGCTGGCGTGTGCCTGTAGTTCCAGTTACTTGGGAGGCTGAAGCAGAAAAATTGCCTAAGCCCAGGCTGTTGAGGCTGCAGTGAGCTATGATTACACCATTGCACTCCAGCTTGGGCAACACAGCAAGGCCCTGTCTCAAAAAAAAAAAAAAAAAAAAAACCAAAACCCAACAACAACAACTGAAAAATCAAAATACTTAATATTAATAATTATTTTTTGAGACAGAGTCTCACTCCATTGCCTGGGCTGGAGTACAGTGGCATGATCTTGGTTCATTGCAACCTCTGCCTCCTGGGTTCAAGCAATTCTCCTGCCTCAGCCTCCCAAGTAGCTGGGATTATGAGCGTGCACCACCATGCCTGGCTAATTTTTGTATTTTTAGTAGAGATGGGGTTTTACCATGTTGGCTAGGCTGGTCTTGAACTCCTGACCTCAGGTTATCTGCCCGGCTTGGACTCCCAAACTGTTGGGATGACAGGCCTGAGTCACTGCACCCAGACAAATACTTTAATAATTTTTAGATTCTCAAAAAATCATTATACCATAGGTATAGCAGTAAATACTACTCCCAATATTATGGCAGAGGATTGACTGAGACTAAGCAAGATTGAGGGACAGACCCAGCTCACATGCCTAGGAAGTAAAAGAACTAGAATGAGAACTTCAGTGTTTTTGAAATCTAGTTCTACTGAAACCTAGTTCCACTGAAACCTAGTTCCATTACCACACTAAGATTAGCAACTTGGTTTTTGTTTCAGAGCACATTTGTGTGAAAAAAAATCCACCACTGTAAAGAACAATATACTCATTTGTATAGTATAAACTCTGAATTCTTTAATTTTAACATAATTAAAATCAGCAACCATGATTTTGACACTTTTTGATTGGCATTTTGAGAAAGAGTAGGTAAGAAATAAAGTAGAGACAGCTCTAGGAAGCGTGATTTTTAAAGCATGACAGAGCACAACTATGCTTTCCCTTTATAATTAAAGATGATGAGGCCAAGGCACAGTGGTTCTCACCTGTAGTCTTGGCACTTTGGGAGGCTGAGGCAGGAGGATTGCTTGGGTCCAGGAGTTTGAGACCAGCCTGGATACCATAGCGAGACCCCATCTCCACAAAACATTTAAAAAATTAGCCGGCTGTGGTGGCATGTGCCTGTGCTCCTAGCTACTTGGGAGGCTGAGGTGGGAGGATCACTTGAGCCTGGGAGGTTGAGGCTGCAGCAAATTGTGATCGTGCTACTGCACTTCAGCCTGGGTGACGAGCAAGACCCTATCTCAAAAAAAAACAAAAAAAGATGGTAATCATAATCAACTTTAATATGGGTTCAGATATGGTCATAAAGGCCATGGGGTAGGGAAGTGAAGACAGAAGAGAATTATTTTCACATAGCTTATATAATATCATCTTGTGATTCAAGGTTACTTCACAAATTTCCTTACTGGCATTCACAGTGCTGCCTCTTCATCCCTAAAAGTCAAACAGACCTACTTTTAAATCCTAGTTCTGCCACTTACACACTTTATAACCTAAGACAAGATACTGAACCTCTTTGTGAGACAGGGATAGTAATATCTACCTCTCAGGACTGTGGTAAGAATTAAGTGAGACATATTAAGTGAATGTATTTTATTTTGTATTTCTTTTATATTCTCCAGAGTAACTAGTGTAATGCTAAACTAAAGGAATGACCAGTAACCACAAATGACTTTAAACATATAGGAAGATGACTGTGTGTTCAAATGGAACTTTAGTCTTTAATGTGTGTAGCAGGGTGAAATGTGATATCCTGTCCTTAACCCTGATCCTTACCCTTCCACACTGTACCCTACTACCTTTGCAGCCAGAAGAGAAGCCCACAGATCAGGGAAAAATTACTGGGGTACAGATGCCATTCACTGCTAGCAAATGCAACCTGGAAGTGTAACTTCAGGCAGAGGGGAGGATAAGGACAGAGCTAACTGGTCCCTAAGAAACAAGGTAAAAATTAGGCTAACAGGAAGAACATAAATTTCTCATGTAGACCAGAGGTTTTCAGGAGGATAGTAAATCTTATATTCAAGGTATATTTGATTTTAGATATTTTAGGAGAGAGTCGATCACAGGTCACAGTTGAGGATCCTTCCCCCAGCACTCTCCCTTCTTCCCTTTGCTGGATAAATATGTGCGTTTTGACAAAAGTCAGAGAAGGTGGTATCCAGAATAGCAGAGAGCAAATTCTACTTGCATTCTCATTTGTAGGCAAGAGTAGTCCCTTGATACCGGAGACAAATGAAACTCACTTCTGGATAACTACGGGTTACAAGGCAGTGAGGGACTACTGCCACTTGATGATCCTGTACCTCAAGAGTTCAGAGCTATGGAGTCTTTTAGAGAAAAACCCTTTCTAAAGCAAGAATCACTCCCCTCTATCCTCATTTAACAGTATGGAAGTTGGATAACAGTTGTTTTACACAAAATATACAATGGCATTATGTTTGCTTTTCTAATAGGTTTTCACTTAGCACCCCAGGAGATAGCTAGTCTTAAAGTTTCTATTTGTAGTACCAAAACACGCTAGCAAATAAATCTGGATATTTCTAGCATGGATAGTTTCTCACTGTTCTAGTCAGAGTTACTAATATGGAGTCACACAGACTTCATTAACTTATGATGACAAACTTAATATACAACCTTCCAATGCTTCAGAGAAACAACACTGAGATGCTTTGATTTTTTTTTTTTTTTTTGAGACAGAATTTTGCTCTTGTTGCCCAAGCTGGAGTGCAATGGTGTGATCTCAGCTCACTGCAACCTCTGCCTCTCTGGTTCAAGCGATTCTCCTGCCTCAGCCTCCTGAGTAGCTGGAATTACAGGTGCATGCCACCACGCCTGGCTAATTTTTTCTATTTTTAGTAGAAATGGGGTTTCACCATGTTAGCCAGGCTGGTCTCGAACTCCTGACCTCAGGTGATCCACCTGCCTCGGCCTCCCGAAGTGCTGGGATTACAGGCATGAGCCACCATGCCTGGCCAGGTGCTTTGATATTCTGTGTGAGGGTCAGATGTGACAAAGTGGTATAGTTACAGCCAGCTGGCAAGAAAATGCTTATAATCTAAAGCCTATCTTATAATTTTGGTGGAAATAATATGTGCTGCTGTGAAGTGTCTTTATATTACAGAGGTTAATGTGGGTTATTTAAAGAGACCTAGTGAGACGAGAATTATGAGGCAGAGATGGCTGGCTGCCTCCAAAGATTGTGCTCCCCTTCCAAGTCAAGAGTTCTTGTTGGCAAGTGGCTTCCTTGCCAGGGACCTTGCATTCAAGTGGGGTTATGTGACTCAGTTCTGGTTAATGAAATGCGGACAGAAATAATATTCACTTCAGACCTGGCCCAGAAGAATCTTCCACTCTTCCACGGTTTTTTTCTTCCCCCATCAGCCAGTTGATGAAAACAAGCAATTACCCTGGGAAGCAGTGTGTGAAAGATGGCAGAGCCCCCATTGGCCTGCGTCTCTGAAAAACAGTACAGGGCAGACCTCTTCCAAACCATGTGGTGCCTTTGGACTTCATGTGAGTGAAAAATAAATTTCTATTGTGATAAATCATTTAGGTTTTGGGGTTTACTTATTTCAGTAGTTAGCATTACCTTAAATAAAACAAGAGAATTACTTTTTGAGGGATTGCTAACAGGGGATGGATAGAAGGATGAAGAAAGAGTAGAAAGGAGGACTAAGAAGGCCGGGCGTGGTGGCTCACGCCTGTAATCCCAGCACTGTGGGAGGCCGAGGCAGGCGGATCACGAGGTCAGGAGATTGAGACCATCCTGGCTAACATGGTAAAACTCTGTCTCTACTAAAAATACAAAAAATTAGCTGGGCTTGGTGGCGGGTGCCTGTAGTCTCAGCTACTTGGAAGGCTGAGGCAGGAGAATGGTGTGAACCTGGGAGGCGGAGGTTGCAGTGAGCCGAGATTGCGCCACTGCATTCCAGCCTGGGCGACAGAGTGAGACTGTCTCAAATAAAAAAAAAAGAAAGGAGGAGGACTAAGGAACTGTTTATCTCAATATCAGTGAAAATGGGCAGAAACAAACATAATATCCTCATAAATTAGACATTTGGGATACTAGTTGGGACACCAGTTATGAGGTTTATAGCAACAGGCTAGGTGAGAAATGCTAAGACCTATTAAATGAGAAGAGAGAGCAAGGTGTATGTGGGAGAGACATTTTGGTGATACTCAAAAGCACTTGGTCTGAGGAGCACCTCTGCCCGGCTGCCCCGTCTGGGAGATGAGGAGCACCTCTGCCCGGCCGCCCCGTCTGGGAGGTGAGGAGTGCCTCTGCCCGGCCGCCACCCCGTCTGGGAGGAAGTGAGGAGCACCTCTGCCCGGCCGCCCCCTCTGGGAAGTGAGGAGCGCCTCTGCCTGGCCGCCACCCCGTCTGGGAGGAAGTGAGGAGCGCCTCTGCCTGGCTGCCCCATCTGGGAAGGGAGGAGCGCCTCTGCCCAGCCGCCACACCGTCTGGGAAGTGAGGAGCGCCTCTGCCCGGCCGCCCAGTCTGGGAAGTGATGAGCTCCTCTGCCCGGCCGCCCTGTCTGGGAGGTGAGGAGCGCCTCTGCCTGGCCGCCACCCCGTCTGGGAGGAAGTGAGGAGCGTCTCTGCCCGGCCGCCTCGTCTGGGAAGTGAGGAGCGCCTCTGCCCGGCCGCCCGGTCTGGGAAGTGAGGAGCGCCTCTGCCCGGCCGCCCCCTCTGGGAAGTGAGGAGCGCCTCTGCTCGGCCGCCCCGTCTGGGAAGTGAGGAGCGCCTCTGCCCGGCCGCCCCGTCTGGGAGGTGAGGAGCGCCTCTGCCCGGCTGCCACCCGGTCTGGGAGGAAGTGAGGAGCGCCTCTGCCTGGGCGGCCCCGTCTGGGAAGCGAGGAGCGCCTCTGCCCGGCCGCCCTGTCTGGGAGGTGAGGAGCGCCTCTGCCCGGCTGCCCTGTCTGGGAGGTGTGTACCCAACAGCTCCGAAGAGACAGCGACCATCGAGAGCGGGCCATGAGGACGATGGCGGTTTTGTTGAAAGGAAGGGGGGGTGGGGAAGTGTGGGGAAAGGAAGGAGAGATCAGATTGTTGCTGTGTCTGTGTAGAAAGGGGTGGGCATAGGAGACTCCATTTTGTTCTGACTAGGAGAAATTCTTCTGCCTTGGGATGCTGTTGATCTATGGCCTTTCCCCCAGCCCCATGCTCTCTGAAACATATGCTGTGTCAACTCAGGGTTAAATGGATTAAGGGCGGTGCAAGATGTGCTTTGTTAAACAGATGCTTGAAGGCAGCATGCTCTTTAAGAGTCATCACCACTCCCTAATCTCAAGTACCCAGGGGCACAAACACTGCAGAAGGCCGCAGGGTCCTCTGCCTAGGAAAACGAGAGACCTTTGTTCATGTGTTTATCTCCTGACCTTCTCTCCACTATTATCCTATGACCCTCCCATATCCCCCTCTCCGAGAAACACCCAAGAATGATCAATAAATACTTCATAAATTAAAAAAAAAAAAAAAAAAAAAAGCACTTGGTCTTTTTTTTTGTGTAGGGAAGATAAGGATGGAGGGATAAAAACTGCAGTTAGGCCAGGCGAGGTGGCTCACACCTGTAATCCCAGCACTTTGGGAGGCCAAGGTGGGCAGATCACTTGAGGCCAGAAGTTCGAGACCAGCCTGGCTACCATGATAAAACCCCGTCTCTACTAAAAATACAAAAATTAGCTTGGCATGGTGGGGCATGCCTGTAATCCCAGCTACTCACAGAAATTAGCCTGGCATGGTGGTACATGCCTGTAATCCCAGCTACTCAGGAAGCTGAGGCAGGAGAATCACTTGAACCTGGGAGGCAGAGGCTGCAATGAGCTGAGATCATGCCACTGCACTCTAGCATGGGCAACAGAGTGAGACCCTGTCTCAAAAAAAAGAAAAAAAAAGCTGAAATTATTATTCCTTTCCACAAGATTGTCGAAGCACACTCCATGAGAAGAAAAAAGGAAGAGGAGTCCTTGTGTCCCGTGACAGTAATGAGTCACTTTCTATCCCTAGCAGCCTTCCAGCATAAAAGCCTGTCTATTCCAAACCACTCATTCCTAGCCAACATGAAGTAATTTTTCAAACTCACAGCTAGCTGGAAGTATTCAAACTATGGTATCATTGATATACCAGAGCCCACCATGAAGAGGGAAAGGTGAAAGAGGGAAGTTCCTTTAAATGGATGTTTCTCTTGTGTTACTAAGGGTCTTTGTGTTTGCAAAAAAGTAACTTGTAGGATGACCTGATAAAGTGGTATTTTCAGTAAGATTAATTCCTCTGAGAAATTCAGAAGATACAATCAGGTAATCATTGTTTAGGACATGGAGAATTTACTCCTTCTGGCAAGGATCCCCATGCCTCCATCTCCCTTTCTGCCAGTTGGACAAAGGCATCTTCTGGCCAGGTTCTTAATGTTCTGTAGCTCCTGAGCCCTACTAGGAACACAAGTGTGGCAACTAAAAAGATATGGGTTTCCAAAAGTTCAAAAAGGTTTGTTCAAAAAGGACTTTAAGTTGCCCTTCTGATAGCCAGGTTTCTAGAACTCATCATCCTTTGCCTCTCTTCTATGTTTAGTCTCTTACTTTTTATCTTCCTGTTTTCCAGTGTCAATCAACATGGTCAAACTTTTCCCTTCCTTCAGTGCTAAAATTTGGGGAAGTTGAGTCTATGGTAGTGGTCTCTACTTTTTCATTTCACATGTAGTTTTTAACTTATGGGAATTGGACTTCTGCTACCAACCATTCTATGCAAAAGCCATATATGGCCTCTTACCCTTTGCCTTATTGCAGTACAAGGTACTGGTGAGCATCCCCTCCTTGAAATTGCCCTCTCCTTTGACTTCCATGACCTTACTTCCTCTTGTTTCTCTTTCTAATTCTCCTCTAAATTACTATTTGGCTCATCATCTTCTTTTAGCATTTAAATATAACTATTCTGTTTCATGCTTCTAAACTTCCTACTTTATATTCTTGGGTGATATCGTTTAGTACTATGGCTTCTACTGTCAGTTATTTGCTGGTAATGCACAAATTTATAGTTGCATGCCTTGAGCCTTCTCTTTGTCTATTTTCTAAAGGCACATTCCTAAATATATTCTGTACATCTTTCTTCAGAGGCAATTCATTACGAACATGTCCAAAATAGGACTCACTTTCTCCCCATAAGCCTGTTCTTCCTCCTGCCTTTGCTCATGTTAGAGCCCCTCCTCCATTCAGAAAGTTCTATGTTGGTTAGTAGCATCACTATTATCCATCATTCAAGATAAATCTCGTCATTTTTGATCCCTCTGTCCTGACCTTTCACATACCATATAAAAAAAGACCAAGTGCTTTTGGGTAACACCAAAATATCTCTCCCACATACACTCTGCTCTCTATTCTCCTGTTATAGGTCTTACCATTCCTCACCTAGACTACTGCTATAAACCTCTTAATTAGTAGCCCAACTTGCAGTCTCTTCCCTTCATTTCGACTCATCTTCCATACATCACTAGTCAGAGCTATCTTTCACATCACCAGAGTTATCAGATCTTTGTTTCTTCCTCCTCAAAAGGCTACAGAGGCTCCCTGTTATCTACAGAATTAAAAAGTCTTAAACATGGCATTTAAGGTTTTCCCAGTGACACCTATCATCCTCTCTTCCTGATCATGCATCTTATTCTCTCATCATAGCTGCTCACAGTTCCCCAAAGGCATTTCATACGTTCTCACTCCTCCTTGTTTCTGTTACTGCCATTACCTTTTCCTTTCTGCCTACAGGGCTCCTGCATTCCCTTGCTGCTTAACGGAATTCAACCCATACTTCAAGGCTGAACTTTAATGTTACCTCTTCTGAAAAGTATTTCCTCTTTGTCTAGGTTCCTTCAATACTTTGTACTATGGCACTATTGTTGGTTGCTGTGTGTGCCTGACTTCCCTTTAGAGCAGGGGTGTCCAATCTTTTGGCTTCCTGGGGCCACAGTGGAAGAAGAATAATTGTTTTGAGCCACACATAAAATATACTAACACTACAGATACCAGATGAGCTAAAAAAATTGCAAAAAAATCTCATCATGTTTTGAGAAAGTGTACGAATTTGTGTTGGGCCACATTCAAAGCCTCCCTGGGACACATGTGGCCCATGGCACGTGGGTTGGACAAGCTTGCTTTAGAGTATAATGGCTTTAGTGTCAGGGGTGTCTTAAGCCACCTAAGTTTCTCTAGTGGTTAGCACAGTCCTCGGTATAGAGGAGAAGAAGCTCACTAAGTGTTTCATGTCTCATGAATGAATAAAACCAAGCAGGTGGGTACAAGGAAGAGCAATACAAGGACTTCCAGATTCACTTTCCAATTCAGTACTCAATTTGACTTTGAATTTGCAGGTATTTCTGCTGTCGCTGTTAGACTGTGAAATGAGTGTGCATACGACTCAAGTATCAAGAATAGGTTAACAATCCCGATCTTTTCCACTTCTTAAAAATTCTGCCAACAGTTAAACTTCAGTTGTTGCTGTCTTATAGTCTGCTTGTTGCTATCCATTCTCAGCAAATGATACCCATGCTTTTTGGAGAAAATTATTTCTTCCATTTTTCACTTATCAGTCAGTAACTGCTTTGGCATTTTTTTTTATGGCTTTCTCATGGAAGCTGAATTCAAAATATATTTCTGGTTCCCCTGTGCTACTGTTTTATAGTCAATATGGAAATGTATGACCCTCATGAAAGTAAATTATAAGTATGACCAAAAGGTACCTTTGTAGAAATGAGTGGAAAAGCATTATTTCCTTGTAAATATAGAATCTGAATAGGAATTTGCTGCTTTCTCCCACTTTGCCTCACATCTTCCTACTGCCTTTCTGTTCTGTTAATGCATCTCTAGCTCTAGGAAAACGGTCATCTTTTCTCTGTTCCAACAAGAAGTCTTTAGGTAGCTGGCAGGGCTTCATGAGGCAGAAGAGCTATGACTCCACTGAAATGTCACAGTTTGAAACACCAATGGTAGTCATAGGAAAACTGATCACTTCTCTCTTCCTCCTCCATGCCCCTCAGCTCTTTGTTTATACTTCTAGCACAGCACTCTGCCTTGAATTATAGCTAGTTATAAATGTGTCTGTTAAAAACACTAACCTGTAAGTCTTGGTAGACAGATCTTACTTGTATTTGTATTCCCAGCAGTGCTTAAGACAGAGCCTTAAATATATTACTTAATAAATATTCACTGAACACTTGCTGAAATGCGTGTCTTCACTTAACTCCCGAGTGAACAAAAGATACTATCTGTTGAGTTGTGGGAAGAGTTTCTCAAATATTTTAAGTTGCTAGCTTAAAATTAGTACCACTTATCATTCCTTTGTTGGTTCATTAGTTCATCATCAAAAAAAAATTTACTGTGCGCTTACTGTGTTCCAGGCACTCTACTAATCATTAGGAAGACACAGTGAGCAATACAGAGAAGGTTCTTGTCCTCATTGAGTTCATTTTAGACAGAAGAGTGGACAAAAACGAGTACTCACCTACAATTAATAATAAATTGTGATAAGTGTTAGAAAGGAGGTAAAAAGGATGTTATGATTAAGATATAAACCAGGAGGCACTTACTTCGATAACGTGACAAGCAGAAGTCTTTCTGAGGAGGTGGCATTTAAGCTGAGATCTGAAGGAGGAGTGAGAGATCTTTCTATGTGATGAGATGCCTGGGAAAGTGAGCTCCAGATGGAGGCAACTGTTAAGTGCAAAGGCCCGGAGGTGGGAAAGTGCAAGTTCTAGAAACTGGCAGAAAATTGTGAATAAGAGGGAGAAAGAATGAACTTAATTCAGGGAGGGAGGCAGAAGCTATATCTATAAATACAGGGCTTTGAACAATCTGGCTTTGATTTTACTCTAATCATAGAAAGCCACCGGAGGATTTTCAGGAAGAGGTTACATGGTCTGATTTGTGTTTTTATAAGATTGCTCTGGCTGCTGGTGGAGAATGGACTCAAAGAGGGCAAGAAGGAGACCAATTAAGAGGTGAAAGTAATCCATGTGAGATCCCAGGATGTGGTCATTATGATCATTAGAGATGGAAACAAACAGATACTTGCAAGTAAAATTTGGGTGGTAGAACCAATTGGATATGTGGATGGCTACAGTAAATTCATGTCTCACAGCTGTGGCTTCTTATGGTTGAGAGGATGGAATGCTATTAATGTTGATTTGACTAAATGTGGAGATCTACTTGCTTTTGAAAGTCTCTAGAGATGGCCGAGTGAATTGCTTTACTCGCAAAAAAAGAGAATATGCTGTCATGTTCCACTACACTGGCAATAGCTCCTCCTGACTGCTGTGCCATTAATCTTGGTTTGACAACCTAGGAAAACTTGTGGGGTTCTTATCTTTTGATCCAGCCAGTATTGTTTCAGAGACTCATTAATAGGATAATTAGCCACTAATTCCTGTGCTACTTTCAGTACAAGAAATTTCCCTTAATCACCTGCCCTACTTCTACCTCATTTTAGATTAAGTTGCTGTAACCAGTATTCACTATACTGAACATATCCACCTTAAAAAAGCTCTATATGTATTTTTAAACACATAAAGCGTATTACCTTTTACAAACAATATAGATATAAGTCTCCTCTGTGTTTTCATTAGTTGGCTGTTCCATAATTTTTTTTTTTTTTTTTGAGAGTCAGGGTCTCACTCTGTCACCCAGGCTAGAGTGCAGTGGCATGACATATCTCACTGTAACCTTGAACTCCTGGCCTCAAGTGATTCTCCCACCTTGGCTTTCCCAAGCCCTGGGATTAGAGGCATGAGCCACCTTGCCTGGCCTGTAAATGCTTCATGAATAAGTAAATGCTAAGCATTTATTCTTGCCAAGTCATCGCTTCTGGGCCTTTTGGCTAAGACCAAGTATATTCTTGCCAAGTCATAAAATGATGCACTGTTTCCAACTTATCATAAGCAGAACTATATCTCTGTATGTATACAGACTTAGGAAATCTCTCATAAGTTTTTATGACAGAATAAGTAGTTCTCAGTTTTAACTGGGTTTGGAGAAGAATTATAATTAGCAGCTTTTTTCCAAATTTCATTTTGGATTTGGAAAACGAAAAAAAAAATGTTGCTGTGGCCCATCTTCTAATGGTCTGACAGGGTGAAAGATGGAAACAGTTTGCCTATTTGACTAACAGATGTCGATCCCATGATTTATGCTGAGACAAAACAAACTTGTAAAGCTAAAAGACATTCAATGTGTTGGCAAACTGAACATATTTCAAAATATATATTAGATTTCATGTAATTCCTCCCATTTGTCATATCCCAAAACCATGACATTGGGTCACTACTTCAGATATGAGTCTCAGATTTACTCTTGATGCCAATAGGGGGTTAGAAAGTGGATAACAGGAAAAAATATTCATTGGTAAATTAGATAAATCCCCAATAATATTACAGGTCAATGAAATATCTTCTTGGAAATCACACAACTAAACTATGACATCAGACTGATTACCACTCAGTGGAAGATAGAGAAGAATTAGAAGTGAAGAATGTCTAGACTCTGAAAAGAGATGAAGCACTAATAGTCCCAGGGAGGTAAGCTCATCTACTAATAGTCAAGTGTTAGTGAAAGACCCAGAACAGCCAAAGCTATCCTAAGCAAGAACAAAACTGGAGGAATCATATTGCCTGACTTCAAATTATACTATAGACCCAAATGGCATGGTACTGGTATAAAAACAGACATGTAGACCAGTGGAACAGAATAGAGAGCCTAGAAATAAATTCATACATCTACAGTGAACTCATTTTTAAAAAAGTTTCCAAGAACATACTTTGGGGAAAGGACAGTCTCTTCAATAAATGGTGCTGGGAAAACTGGATATCAGTAGGCAGAAGAATGAAACTAGATCCCTATCTCTCGCCATATATAAAAATCAAATCAAAATGGATTACAAACTTAAATCTAAAACCGGAAACTATGAAACTATTAAAAGAAAATATTACGGAAACTTTTCAAGACATTGGTCTGGGCAAAGACTTCTTGAGCAATACCCCAAAGGCACAGACAAGCAAAGCAAAAACGGACAAATGGGACCTCATCAAGTTACAAAGCTTCTGCAAAGCAAAGGAAGGAAACAACAAAGTGAAGAGACAACCCATAGAATGGAAGAAAATACTTACAAACTACCCATCTGACAAGGGATTAATAACCAGAATATATAAAGAGCTCAAACAACTCTATAGGAAAAAATCTAATAATATGATTTAAAAATGGGCAAAAGATCTGAATAGACATTTCTCAAAAGAAGACACACAAATGGCAAAGAGGTATACGATCATTGATCATCAGAGAAATTCAAATGAAAACTACCATGAGATATCATCTCATCCCAGTTAAAATGGCTTTTATCCAAAAGACAGGCAATAAAAAAATGCTGAGAAGGATGTGGAGAAAAGGGAACCCTTGTACGCTGTTGGTGGGAATGTAAATTAGTGCAATCTATATGGAGAACAGTTTGGAGGTTCCTAAAAAAACTATAGAGTCTAGGGTGAGCTGTAAACAGGCGGGAGCCCTGCCCCCTCCTGAGTTGTCAGGGTGGGAGCCCTGCCCAGCCATGGCTGCAGACATGGGCATCCATGTGCTCTTGGGGGCCTGGGAAGATCCCCCTACCCTCGCAGGCTCAGAAGTGCCAGCTCTACTTGGCTTCTCCCTGCTCCCAGCGCCCACTCTGATTTCGGAGCAAAGCTGAGGCTGAAGCTGGGCACTGTTGTGACCCGGCCAGGTGTATGTGTGTTCAGGGAAGCGTTGACATGCCAGCCCCAAGCTGCCTCAGTCCCCTCTGGACTTTGGGCGCTGATGAGCATGGGAGGGTGGCTCAGTGCAGGCCTGCAGGTGCCTCTTGGCATGAACAGCAGGTGCCTCTTGGCATGAACTTGCCATGGATGACATGATTGATGGTGGCAGGAGGCAGACAGGCTCCTGGGTGGAAAGGGGTGGGTCCCCAGTGAAGCCCCAACTTCAGGTCAGAAACGGCCTGAAGCATGGGGGCTGGGCTGTCAGTCCTGGGTGGAGTCCGTGGCCCTGAGTGAGAACTTATGGTGCTTTTTCCAGGCCTGCCCATGAACCAGTTAGCATGCATGTCCTCCCTTCTGAAGCCCATAAAAACCCTGGACTCAGCCAAACTCATGGAGATGAGACAATCTGCCTGCAGACAGGAGCTACCCACTCCATGTCTCCCCTCCCCTGAGGGTTGAACACTCGATGGGACAACCTGCCTATAGATAGGAGCTACCCATTCCAGGTCTCCTATCTGCTGAGGGTTGCACACTTGTCGGGACATCCTGCCTGTACATAGGAGCTATCCACTCCGGGTCTCCTCTCCGCTGAGGGCTGCACACTTGATGGGACAAACTGCCTGTAGATAGGAGCTACCCATTCCAGGTCTCCTATCTGCTGAGGGTTGCACACTTGTCGGGACATCCTGCCTGTACATAGGAGCTATCCACTCCGGGTCTCCTCTCCGCTGAGGGCTGCACACTTGATGGGACAAACTGCCTGTAGATAGGAGCTACCCATTCCAGGTCTCCTCTCTGCTGAGGGTTGTACACTTGTAGGGACAACCTGCCTGTGCATAGGAGCTACTCAACCCCGGTCTCCTCTCTGGTGAGAACTGGACACTTGCAGGGATGACCTGCTTGCGGAAAGGAGCTTCCCACTTTGGATCTCTTGAGAGCTCTTCTGTTGCTCAATGAAGCTCCTCTCTGCATTGCTCACTCTCCAGTTGTCCATGAACATCATTCTTCCTGGATGCAGGACAAGATCTCAGGACCTACTGAATGGCGGGACTGAAAGAGCTGAAACAGAAACAGGGCTGAAACATGCCCCACTGCTCGCCACGTTGTGGATGATGAGAAGGAGAGAAGAGCTGCAGTTCTTTGAGGAGCCCAGACCTACAGACTCCCTGAGCCATGGCTGTGACAACCTCTTTGGGCTCGGCAGTTCCTGGTGTCTCCAAGCTTCCAGGCGCCACCACATTCCCCTTGTCCAGACGTGGTTGCCTGCAGTGGAAGCCGCGTGCAATATGTTTGGTACAATCGCAGCCTGACATGCAGCTGGCACCTATGCTGGTGCCTGGAGTTGCCTGCCCTGCTGCAGCAGCCAGTGTGCCTGGTTGTGCAGTGGCCGGACCCCATGCTCTCTCGTCCACACACTGCTCACTGCTCTGTGCCTGGCTCACCCTTGGGAGGTGTGGGATCTGGGCCAGTAGCAAGAGCTGAGTGCAGCCTGCTGAGCCGAGTAGGCAGAACGATCCCAAAGGGTGTGAGCAATACTCGGGCAGAAGGCTCCGCCAGCCACAGAGGTTTCTGGCTGGCAAAGCAACACCCCAAAGATCCTGTGACACTACCATATGATCCAGCAATCCTGGTCCTAGGTATACACCCAAAAGAAAGGAAATCAGTATATTGAAGAGATATCTGCAGTTCCATGCTTGTTACAGCACTATTCACAATAGCCAAGATTTGGAAGTAACTTAAGCGTCCACCAACAGACAAATGGATAAACAAAATGTGGTGCATATACACAATGGAGTATTATTCAGCCATTAAAAAGAATGAGGCCCTACCATTTAGAACAACATGGATGGAACTGGAGGTCATTACGTTAAGTGAAATAAGCCAGGCACTGAAAGACAAACATTGCGTGTTCTCACTTATCTGTCAGAGCTAAAAATTAAAATAACTGAACTCATGGAGATAGACAGTAGGGGATGGTTACCAGCTAGGAAGGGTAGTCAGGGCTGGGGAGGGGTTGGTGGAAAGGGTGGGCATGGCTAATGGGTACAAAACATAGAAAGAATAAATAAGACCCAGAATTTGGTGGCACAACAAGGTGACTATAGTAAAAGATAATTTAATCAAACATTTAAAAATAACTAAAAGAGTATAATTGGATTGTGTGAAACACAAAGGATAACTGCTTGAGGTGATGGATATTTTACCCCGATGTGATTATTATACACTGCATGCCTATATCAAAATATCTCATGTAACCATAAATATACATATATATGTGTATATACCATGTACCCACAAAAATTAAAAATTAAAAAAAAATTGAAAGTGTGAATAAAAGATGTCTGGTACATTCTCTTCTCTCTGCTTTAACTCTTTCAAGCCTCCTAAGGGTTGATTTCGTTCTAAGAGGCCCTTTTTCCTTCCCATGCTTCATCATTTTGCTGAATTCTTTCCTAATGCTTTGAGAAAGCAGAACCCATCCTCCAGTTTAAGGGTCTGCTCTGGGAGCCTGCAATGGCTATCAGGAGCAGTGACCTCAAGTTTGTGCTTCAGTGAGGGTAAGGTTAATTGTCATCTTGCCTGGAGGCTCATATTTAGATTTAAAAAACAAAATCAACACAAACTTCAACTAATCATTTATTTTGTAGTCATTTCAACCCCATCTATTCTATAAGAAGCCCTGTTATACAGACCTCTGGAACAGTTATTTTTCACTTTGGGGAGGACACCCTCTCTTTTTCCTTAGACAAACTGCTTGTTCTCTGACACCCTGCTTTGTGGCAATGCATTTTGGAGCATCAGGTCTCCAATGTGTAATTCACTTACTAATATGGTCAAATAAATTAGGAAAAACCTCAACAAACCACTTATTATAAGCAATCAATTCTGGTCGTAAAGAATCAAGTAAGTACTCAACTATCCCATGGTATAGGTAGGATTTGTGTCGCCTTTTCCCTTTCCATTCATCACAGGATTTGCTGTCTTTAATTTGAGGAAATCAGGTCAAACCAAATTAGGCTCCCACATCACAACCTTAGGCTCCCACATCACAATCTCATTAGGTTGTAACAACTCAATACTCATTACATGAAGTTCACAACAAGCTTCTTGTATTTTATTCAAGCATTTAAAAATAAGGCTGGCTAGGCTGGGCATGGTGGCTTATGCCTGTAATCCCAGCACTTTGGGAGGCTGAGGTGGGCAGATCACCTGAGGTCAGGAGTACGAGACCAGCCTGGCCAAATTGGTGAAACTCCGTCTCTACTAAAAATACAAAAAAGTTAGCTGGGCGAGGTAGCAGGCACCTGTAATATCCCAGCTACTCGGGAGGCTGAGGCAGGAGAATTGCTTGAACCCAGGAGGCAGAGGTTGCAGTGATCCGAAATCGCATAATTGCACTCCAGCCTGGGTGACAGGGCAACACTGTCTCGGAAAAAAAAAAAAAAAAAAAAAAAAAAGCTGGTGCAGTGGCTCATCCCTGTAATCCCAGCACTTTGGGAGGACAAGGTGGGTGGATGGCTTGAACCTGAGTTTGAGACCAGCCTGGGCAACACAGTAAGACCCTGTCTCTACAAACAAAAAAAATTAGGCATGGTGGCATGTGCCTGTGGTCACAGTTACACAGGAAGCTAAGGTAGGAGGATTGACAGAGCCCAGGAGGTTGAGACTTCAGTGAGCCGTCACTGTGCCACTGCACTCCAGCCTTAGTGACAGAGTGAGATACTGTCTCAAAAAAATAAAACAAACAAACCCCACAAAAATACACACACAATAACACAGTAGAGTCTTAATCTCTGTCAAAATCTTACACACACACACACGCACACACACACATACACACAAATATTAATCTGAGAGCCGTTCCTACGGCAGGGAAAGCTAGATACCATGAAAATTGAGATAATGAGGAACAGAAACAGAACAGAGTGGAGATTTATTCAGGGCGAGCCTAAAGTGATATAGAAATACTAAGCAGTAACTGGACAGCACCACAAGGCTGGTAGCTCCGACTGTCTACTCTATCAGCCTTAAATTTCTACTATGAGAGTCACTAAAAGGTTGCCTAACAAAGGCCAATGACTACTTCTCTCAAATGTCTTATTTAAATGCACAAGTTGCCTCAAATAGGTTTTCCATCTCTCTACTATTAGCATAATAGCAGGAATTCACTTATTAAATTAGTGAGTTAATCTGATATCTCAGTGCCCAAGGGAATAAAACATAGGACAGATTAAGTTCAGGGTTTGTCAGAAGGCTGACAGTGATGAACAGTGGGAAACAGAGAGCAGAATGAAGTGGTATGGTCTAAGGTTTGTGACTGCTTCAAGGGGCATATTTTACCTAAACTGCAAATCTAAAAGATTCTTCAGTGATACTCTGCTTACAGTTTGATACACACACACATACACACACACACACATACTCTCTCTCTCTCACTCTATTCACCTTGTTACTCATTTATTTCTATGACAATGAGACAACGATACATCTATGTAACATTAGGTCATTCTCTCTGGTAGGTCAAGTCCTTGCCCAGATTCTGAGACAATAAGCAGTCTGGTATTCAAAATAATGAAAACTCAGTCTCAGCTGTAGCATTAACCTCTGGCTCTGCTATTTCCTGCTTCCAGCACCATTCTCAGATTACTGACTCTTTTCAGCTCAGGCAGAAGCAACCTCCTTGGGTAGCCTATTTCTGGAGAAGATCAACTACTTTTTGGCATCAGTAGAATATTTGCTTCTATGTCTAACTTCCTAATAAGGTCAACAAGTTCAGGGTGAACAACTGAGTGCTGAAAGCCCAGGAAAATGGACTAGAAAGGATAAGAATGTTGTGTTGCCTCTGGAAGCTCTCCTTACACCACAGAGATATACATGTCAGGCACTGGCTTACCTGGTGTGATTTCAGAGGCATTGAATTGGTCTTCTTTGATCTACTGAAAGATGCTTTAGAGGGAATTGGAGAGAAAGTGGAGAACAGAAGGAGAAACAACGTGCAAGAAGTGGAGGCTGAAGGCCACAAAGACAAACCATGCCTGGAGAGAGTCCTGCTAATCAGACCTGCCTGAAATGGAAAACAAGTGCAGCCAGCTGCTTTGAAAGACCAGCTTCGGCTTTGCCAATAGCATTAAATTGTTAGTGAATTTCCATCTCATTGACCTAGGGAGCCTTAAGCACTGAGATCAATACTTCAGTACTTTAGTAACAAGGTTGGTGCCAGCCATTGCTGGGGAGGGGGCTGAGTTCCAACTGAAATGAAATCTAAGAAAGCTTTTTTTTGATAACTCCTGGTCCTGTTTACAATTTTACTCTCTGCCATTAAGTGAAATAAGATGATCTCTCAGCAGCCATGTTATTCAATCACCAGGGAACGGATTATACAGGATTTGAAGTTGGAAGTACCTGCTCTTCTTGTCCCAATGCATCAGCCGGTTGCTGCAAAACTCCTAGTAAATAGGCAATGTTGAGAAGGAAAAGCCTGTATAGTCATGATATGGCTGTATAAAAGCTGAATTTTCTCCTTTGAGAGCCCCTGAGGATTTCATCTGTTGTAAGGATACTATTAATTCAGTGGTAGTCTGGTTGCCTTGGACCTCAGCTTTCAATCCTCTGAGATGTCCCAGGATCTAAGGTCCCAGATCAGCTAGCAAAGTTTCTCTGGGAACTGATCTCAAAGCGTTTATTAGGCAATTCTACATTAGTTTCTTTTTCCTATATATGTAGTTGCCAGTTCTATGTATTAAATATTGACAACAGCTCTAGTAGGATTTATAGTAAAATCCTTTTGGGAACATCATACATTTCACAGAAGGGACTCGGACTGTTTTTATTGTTTCTTTTTAAAATCTTGTGCTCCAAAATTATAACAGCAGAAGATGGCTGTCGCTATCCAATTAGCCCCAGGATTTAACTAAGATATACCAGAAGGGTCTATTACTGCAGGGTGAGGGGAGGAAAAAGAACATACCCAGAGTATTTCTTTCACTCTGTACTATTCTAGGCATCATACTATATTACCTCATTTAACTTCTCAACAACTCTAGAAAAAAGGCATTATTATTGCTCTTACGTAGGTAAGAAAACTAAGTCTTAGAAACACTATGTAACTTTTTCCAAAGGTCAAAGTTCCTAGAAGAGGCAGGATTTATATGCAGGTAATTTGACTCAAGAGTTTATGTTCTTTCCACTACAGCATGTTTCTTTAAAAAAGCTTCCCTCTCAGGGAAAATGCTACAAAGTCTATTGCCTGGCTTAATATCTTCATCATAATCTGGAACTAATTTTCTGATGAATCAGGATGGAGTAGGCTGAGCAGCATGCCCACAGTACAGTTGTCTCTAATAAGGCCTGGTGAAGGACACGGTGAAGGGCAATAAAACCCCAGCATGAACACAGAGTTTTATTCTTTCTGATGAGTCACATGTGAGGCATAGTCAAATCTGGCCTCTTCTTTTTGAGCCAAAATAAGCTCTGCATTTGCCAGCTATGTTGTTGGTGTCTTCTTTGTTTCCATGAAGTCAGTAATATACCTGGCTTTTGAAAACACCAACTTTATTAAAGGAATACTTCTTTAAAAATGTTAGTATGATGGAGTAAAAGCACACCCCCATCAGGATGCCAGAGAACTAGGTTTCATGCAATAAAAAGTGAAACAGTTTCACATCTAGTCTGGTTTGAGTTGAGAAAGACTCTCAAGTCAGGTTCAAGCTCATTGAGAAAGAGTGCTGGGGTAAATCAGTGACCCTGCTGTGCGTGTGGGGTGGGGAGTGGTGGGATATATCATGCACTTGCCATCCCTATTCTGGTGCATGCCCCTCCCTTCTCCCATGTATTAACTTTATGACTTTGTGAAAGTTGATCCAGCATCTTAAGGCCTTTATAGCAAAATGGAGATAATGACACCTTATGTATCTAAAGGCAGCATGGAGAGACCAGCTGATCTCTTCAAATCTTTTTCAGCTAGGAGGTTTAAGATTCTATTTTCTAGTATAAAGCTTAGCATTGGCTGGACTTTAATGGATTTAGTCATTGGAAACTTTAATAATGATAATGTTTTTTAAAAGGGCAATAAAAATTTTCAAATGATTCTGCTCTAAATCAAAGAGATTTACAATATATCAATTCTTTCTTCATATCAGAACAATAATACTGAGGAAGTCCATTAAATGGTTAACTTAATTATAGCCTGTGAACCCTGTGGGGTCTGTGAAAATTATTTAGAAAAACACAGAAATGTAGGGTAGCATTCTAAATATCTATGCAGATGTTGAGTCTTAAGGAAATAACATTGTAAAACAATAAATTAGTTAACCTCATTATAGCCTTGCCTTGAGAAGAAACACAGATGATGTCTCTTCTATGTGAAATGTTCAATGAAGAACACTTCTACTTTCAATACTCACACTCCATGCAATAAACAGAAAACAGACTCAGAATTGCTTATCACAGATCTATGTCTTACCTGGGATCACAGAGAAATTTGGTTTTCTCTCCTTCTTCTCTCCAGATAAGCCATTCTCGAAAAGAAGGATGTACAAACATACGAGTCATGTCTCTGCGCTTGATTAGGAACATGGAGAGGTTCTCCATTCTCTGCTGAAAATCCTCCCATTCTAGTGTGCCTTCAATGCTCCCAGCATTGATGGCCTGGAAGATATGCTCATCAGTCAGTGGGTGGAGAGAGGCCACTGCCACATTCAGGAGAGGCATCACCCGGTCAAAGGAAGACTGGGTTGGGAACTTCATATTGCACTGGAGTAAATAAACCTCTGAGAGCGAAACAGGAACTACTTTGTAGCTAGAGCTCTTTAACACTAGATAGCCTTTCTCTATGAGGTCAAATGTAAGTTTCAGATATAGATAGGACCCTTGACTGAGGGTCTTGAGATGAGAACTGAGTTTGCCAAATGTAGTATTGTCCATTTTGCCATTAAGTGAAATGTTATTCTGGATCTCTGAGCTGCTGTGTATCCGGTGCAGGATGTAAGCCTGCAGGTCCTGGTCTATGGCTTCATTCTCTTCTAGTCGATCCAAAAAAATCCTATGGAAAGGCAGCAGCTTGGTAATTTCCTAAAACAGATGGAGAGAGAGAAAGAGACAGAAAGACCTTCAGTTTCCCCTAACTCTTGTGATAAACTATGAGGTTCACAAATTTATTCTGAACTTCAAAGTGGCCAAACAGGGAAACATGATCAAGTATCAGTATCCAAAAAGTAAAACAAATTAGTTGCACAGAAGGGACACAACTTCTCCTAACATTGAGACTTAAGATATATTTTTAAATGGGTCTTTGTAAAGGGTGCTTTTGGAGTGATTTCATGATCGTTATTCTAAACAACACTCCTGAAATAAATAGAAAATAGAGTGCTGTATAACTCTTTTGCTGTAATTTTTCTCAGTGTAAACCAGGGCATAATGCCAAGTACAAGTCAGTAAGAGAAATGTATAAAGATTCAAAGAATGCTTAGAAAAAGTTGGTTTTCTAACTCTCCTAATAAAATGACTATTTAAAAAAAAATTTCCCACACAACACAGATGTATAAAATGACTACATTTAAATGCAGGCCTTCTGGAGATACCTTAGCTGAAAGGTACACTTCTAATAGTAGGAAGCTTGGCACCTTGGTAATCTGTTGGAAATTCTATTGGGGGAAGGTGATATGGCTTTGGGGCTACTCCTATGCATTGGATTCCATCCTTTCTTACCTACTCATGGACTTGGCTCCTGTGAGTACCCATTCCCTCTCCTGCAGCTGTTTCTTCTCAGCTGGGTCACACAGACATAAACTCCATATTCTTCCTTCCAGCTATTACCGTGTATCTCTGTTCCCATTTTTCACAAAAGTTTTCTCTATTCGCTATTTATAATTCTTTCTTTCCCATTCTCTCCTCCATTTGTTCCAATCAGGCTGCACCCGCACCACCTCACTGAAATGGTTCTTGTCAAGGGCATCAGTAACTTTCACTTTGACAAATCCAATAATAAAGTTCCAGTTCTCATCTTCCTCAATCTCTCAGCAATGTTTGACACAATGGATCTCACCTCAATGCACTTTTTTTGGAGTCACTTTCTGCAGCATGTTCCCAGAGAACGTTCCCCTCTTTTCTGTCTTAGCACACTGGCCACTTTTAACCTTCCCTTTTTTGCTGGCTCTGTTTTTATTTCCCAGCTCACCCAGGGCTCTGGGCTCTGTTCTTTCCTCTTCTCTAGCCATTCTCACTCCCATCAATAGATTCTTTAGTCCCATGGTGCTAAATATTATCTATATGTGGCTCATGCCTAACTTTATGTTTCTAGCTTAGTCATCTCCCCGAGTCCCATCTTATATCTGTCTACTCAACATTTACATTTGGATATTTCATAGACAATGTGACTAAATCAGTACTTAATTTTGTCCCCCGCCACAAAACTCACCCCATGTCAATAAATGGTATTACCACTGACTCTACCACCAAATTCTAGAAGATATCTGTGATCTTTCTATTGTCCTCAAATCATCATTCACCCATTTGCTCACAACATACCCAGGATTCATTCTTGAGTCTTCTCTCTTGCTGACACCCACATTCAGCCCACCATCAAGTCCTTTGACTCTCCTTGAAAATACAGTCCATCGAAATATGACCATTTCACATGGTCCCCATCATTATCACTCTAGTCTAAGCTACCATGACCTTTCACCTATACGTCTGCTTCGACTCTTTATCCCTTACATTTTATTATGTAGACGGCCAGTTGACAGAAATCTTTAAAAAAGACAGATCAGATCTCATCACTTTTAAATGAGAGGCCTTTCCTAGATATCTTATCTAAAACAACTACTATCCAGTTATCCTCCACCATATTTTGTTTTTCTTCATAGCACTTAACACTATCTGTAATTTTAGTATATGTTTAACTTTTTGCTCATTTGTTTTTTGTGTTCCTTACTAAAATATAAGCTTTAGGAGGATGGGAATATTGCCTGTCTTGTTCATTTTGAATCTCCAGCCCCTAGAACAGTCCCTGAAATACTCTTAAGTACTTAAGAAATGTTTGTGGAAATAATGATGATCAAATATAAATGAAGGTTCATTTTCTAAAACCTATAAATTCTTTCACTGTCAGAAATGAAATAATTTTTAAAAATTCTTAGTTGAAGTACTTTTTCTATTGGCACAGCTGAAAAATTAAAGTCACCTACTCTATCCGGAAACGCTTACAATTTCTTTTGAGACTGCACATGATATTATGTGAGAATACGTATGAGGATAACATCTCCAAAGCATCCATTTGGTAAAGCAGTCAGAGATTACATTCCTGGAGGTTTCTTTCATTCATCTTTCATTTTTAACAGTCAAGCTACTAATAATGATAGGTTATATAATTTTTAGTTGTAAAGATGGATTTATATTGATTTATCCATATCCTTTAGCTCAAACTACTTTGAGATTAATAATAAACATCTGTAAGGTGGTGGCCAGGATTAGAAATATAGTTTCTCATCATGGAAGACAGTAATGCTAATTGGTCAATATATGGAAATAATGCTAAGTGCCTGGCAGAGGGGGAAAGGAGGGACTTAAATGTACAGACTATTTTCTGTACATTAGCACTTATGACAAGGGGGCTGCATCCAAATAGTGACATAAGCGTGTAATGTTTGAGATTTTAATATTCATCATAAGAGGAAATAATTTTTATAAAAAGAATGAGAAACATTGTTCCAAACCAAGTGTGAATATGTAAAGAATGGGACACCAACTCAGCTACAATGAGAAGGCTGGGGAAAGCAGTCATTTATCTTCAGCCCAAATATTTTTACAGGCTCAGACTCACATTCCTGGTCCTTATTCCAGGCCATTAAGTGACCAGTGAATGAGAAGGGAAAGTAATTAGAAAAAACAACAACAACAACAAAAACCTTATCTCTCAGTTGTAGTAAATTTAATCTAAAGCCCTAATATTGCCAATTTTTGTTAAAGGAGGGCATGTATAGAAGAAAGTCCATATTCATGCTATAGAAGAGTTGTTTAAGTAGAAGCAGAGGGAGGAACCAGAAAATCTCATTCTACGGTGTAGATTGAACTGAATTTTGCACAGCATTAAATGATTAAAAAATGTTAAACGAAAGTCAAAGTGTTAGAGATCACCTTTACACTGCTGTCCTCAGAACAGTCTAGAAAAATTGACTTTCTTTTCATGCTATTTTGAGGAACATTTTATTAAACCTCATCCAGAGCAATAGGAATGGGAATCTGAGAGTCATGTACAAAGAATGTTCTTTCTAGATCATATCTCTCAAAATATTAGATTAATTCTTCGGGAATTATTCTTCATAATGCTCTAGGACATAGTAGAAGTTTATGGAACTGGGACCTAGAACTTTTTCAGTCTAAGCTCTTTCCAAGAGGAATCATTTATGGTTTAAAAGCAAACAAACACATACCTGTAAACTGGTCCTAACTGTTACAATTAGTTTGAGCCAAGAAGGAAACTTTCCGATCATTTTACTCAGAAATGATACAATTGTATCCCCATAATCCGGTTTGTGAAATTCTGCTTCATTTAATCCATCAATTAAAATGATGAAATCTTCATCTGGGATTTTTCTCTCTGAGATAGAAAGAAACACATTACTTAATAATTACCAAGTGGATAAATGAGTTCTTACTGGATCTTTGATCACATATTTCTTTGGAATAAAATATTAGAAAAGGCTTGTCATGTGTTTAGTGAATGCTCAGGGTACATAATTTATTCTAAGGGCATGGAAAAATTAACTTAGTAAATTCATTTTGCTTTTAATCAGGTATGAAGGCTTTTGTCACATATGAGTATATATATCATCATTTTCAGAAATCTCCATATTAATAGTTGTGAGACAGCCTGAGTATTGGAGTTAAGAAAATTTGCACATGGGAAGTAATTTTTCTCTTACACATGAAAAAGCTGAGTAGAATGTGTTCTGTTTTTTTTTTTTTTTTTCCTATCTGACAGCATTAAAGAGAATAGTATCATGTGTTCTTTTGGGAATGTCCCCAAAAAGGTTTATGTAAAGTCTAAAGCAGTACATAGGACTGCATGTGAATGTGAATGTGTAGTGGGAAGGAAGAGACAGAGTAACAGAGAAAAGGAATCCCAGGCATTAGACAGAGTTGAACCAGGTGGCTAGATCCCAACACCCTAGCAGCTTCCTAGACTATACCTAAAGCAGCTGCAATGAGACCAGTCCCTTGCATGATCTTCCCAAAGGTGGAGGAGTCAAGTGGGAAAGACAAACATCTGCTGTGTTTGTGTCCAGTTCTCTCTTGGACTCCACATGAACCTGCATTGACAAAATCAATTTAACTTTAGGGCTATGCTGACGAAGCAGCTTGGGAAGATTTCAGGCTTCTGCACTTGCTAAATGCTTATTGATTCTTGGTTCAACAATTAGAGATTCAAAAATTTCCACACTGAAAGAACATTTTAGTCTAAGTGAATTGTGAATAACAAGTAAAAGTTATTAGTTAGCAGGATTTCACAGGCTCTGAAAGGGGGAAAGCAGAGGGAAGAGGGCAAGCAGTCATCAGATACCTGGAGTGAGAAACAGGTTTTATCTGAGGAGGAAAAAGAAGATGAAGCTGAGGACAGAAGAAAATGTCTGTGGACTCGTGTACAAAATTGGCTCTTTTTGCCTTTGAAAGTCAAGACCAATTGAAACTGAACATACTGTTTTGTTTCCATATTTGAAAATATACAGATCTTTTGCAATGATTAATAAGCCCTTTTTATTTTTCTCCTAAAGCATAAACTTTGTAAAAGAGATTTAATTTCAATATCCAAATCAGTTCTCAAATTATGAAGAGTTTTAACAATTACTTTCATCTGCCAAGTTTTTAGGGAGTGAAATGAACTATGGATTCCAGCTCTATTAACAATCACTACTAATGGAGTGGTATTCTAGATGACGAAGCACTAAGAAAACATGAAATTCCTTTAGGGAGTGCAAAGTATTAAGGAAGAAAGAGGAGTTGCTTGGAACTAACTGGGATTTACCCAAACAACTAGGGGGGTGGGTGTTATGTTCTTGATTTTGAAGGCTCTGGCTCCCTTAAGCTTAACCATGCCTTTAATTTCCATAGAGGAATTTTCTAGTTGCATTCTGCCTGGCTAAGCACCATCAGCTAGTATCACTCACTGTGCTTGAGCTATCTATCCCTATACTGGTTCAGGAGAGCCCACTGCAATATTTTCAAGCTCTGACTGTTAAACAGCTGGTAGCTTGGAATTGTCTATGGTGGGAATATTTACACAATAAAAATTGGCAAATATTACAAATCAGCCCTCCTCTCCCAGGTGGCTGTTAAAAATTTACCAGCACACCATTGTCCCCGCCCTTCAATTACATCTCCTTTAATAACTTCAACCAGGTTCCTTCATAAGAAAGTCATGATCTTCCAGTAGACAAAACAGCTGATGATAATGCATCTGTTGGGATTTTCTTTGGGAAATCATCACAAACACATTCTCAAGCATGAAGATCAGTAATGTGTACTAAATTATGGTCCAGACATTTTAATGAATGAATAATTCATTTGCTAATAAAATTACATTTTCATTTGCATAAATTCTTAGTAGATTAAGCCCATGAGTAAAGTAGATAATATATTATTTTTTATTTTTAAAAGGGGGTACTTGCCTTCCCCCTTAACAAAGCTAATTTTATTCTTCTAAATTCTGGTTATTATTTTCTTTTTGAGATTTCCCCTGTTTTGAAGGAATTACTTACAAGTCACCTACTAATGTAGGTGTCAAAAAAAAAGTCATCATTTAGGAAGTAAGGAGGGCATATTTATCTAAGGATATCATAATTTTTAGGATTCAGAACAATAAATGCAAATAATTTCCTAATGCTACGAACAATGAGAACTGTTCCTGAAACAATTCATTTTCCTTTGCTAAATGATAAGGTTTCTCAATTATAAATTTAAGAGGTGAGATACTAATGTTCTTTAGATTTTCACTTTGAAATGCAACCAGCCTACAAGAATGCTTCAGTATGTTCACTCATTCAAATTTCTGTAGATATTTATAGTAGTACTTTAAATCAGTAGCTTAAAAAAATTTTGCAAATAAAAATAAATTGGGGACTAACAAAGGATTGCTGCTTCGTATTTTGCCATGTAAGAACATGTAAAATATAATTACCATCCACGATCACCACTGTTTCATAGAATAAAAAGGATTTTAACATTAAAAAAGTAGGAGGGACATTATCTAATCTTTACATACATATATATGGAAAACTACATTATATCTACATCCATACAAATTCTGAGCTGTTGCTATTTTCTTATTTTGTCACGGACTAACTAAAAACTTTAAATGGCCTGGTACTTAGGAGCCACTGCTCTAGGTGACAAGTCACTAAAAAGGTTTCCCAAACCCTTTAAAATCCTTATTTTTAATCCCTTGTAAATACACGTTCACCAGGGATTCCCCACTGCCTCCACTTATATGTGTTCCTAACAAATACGTAAACTTTCTTCCTTAGTAGTTCCATCGTAAGACTCTACCTAGGTGCCTGAGAGAAATAAGAATTACAGAGACTGCAAGAGAAGAGATAGCAGCTAGTACTGAAGTCAGAACTGAATCTTGGCACATGAGATTCTTTTACTGGTATATATAGGAATTGTTGAAATTGAAAAAGAAGACTCATATCAGACAATATTTTTGTTCTGAAAAGCTTCACATAATATCTGAGTTATCTTTCCTTCAGTGTGGTAACAAATTAGTGTCTCAGCTGAGCCTGGTGGCTCACATCTGTAATCCCAACACTTTGGGAGGCTGAGGTGGGAGGACGGCTTGAGTCCAGGAGTTCCAGACCAGCCTGGGCAACATCGTGAGACACTATCTTTACAAAAAATAGAAAAAAATTAGCCAAGTATGATGGTGCGCTTCTGTAGTCCTAGTTACTGAGGTAGGAGGATAGCTTGGGCTCAAGAGGTCAAGGCTGCAGTGAGCTATGATCTTGCCACTGTACTCCAGCCTGGGTGACAAAGTGAGATCCTGTCCCAACAAAACGAAACAAAACAAAACAATTTGTGTCTTCTTTCATTTCATATTGGTAGCTAAAGCAAAAGTGTACTGAGAAACTTCAAAACTTTTTCATTTGTTTTATATGAGCATGTGGGTGTGCGTGTGTGTATGTATTTTAATCACTGTACTTGAGGAACTTTAAAGTACTGTGAAAAATACTGACTCATTTTTCAAAGAAAATACGTAATTTGAAATCTAGCTTCTGACTCTAAATTGAAAGTGTTTTCCATTGAAAAAACTCCAGCTACCTTTAAAAAATAACTCTATATTAAAAATTATTGCAACAAAATTTATATATAGTGAATTACAAAGATCTTAACTATACACTTTGATAAGTTTTGACAGCTATATGTACTCACAACACTGTGATCAAATTTAGAACATTTCTATCCTTCCAGAAATTTCTGTTAGGTTCTCCTCCAGTCAGTCCTCAATAGGAAACCACTGTTCTGATTTCTATCACTGCAGACACTTGCTTCTTTTGCTTAACATGTTTCTGAGACTCTTCTACATTGAGTGTACTATTATTTTGTTCCTTTTTAATACTAAGAAGTATTCAATTGAATGAATGTACTACAATTTATTTATCTGTTCTGTTGATGGACACTTGGGCTGTTTCCAGTTTTTGACGACTATGAATAAAGCTGCTAGAAACATTCTTGTACAAGTGTTTTGTAGACATATGTTTTCATTTCTCTTGGGTAAATACATAGCAGTAGAGTTGCTTGGTCATAAAGTAGATGTACATTTAACTTTGTAAGAAACTGTTGGCTGGGTGTGGTGTCTCATGCCTATAATCCCAGCACTTTGAGAGGCTGAGGCGGGAAAACTGCTCGGGCCCAGGAGTATGAGACCAGCCTGGGCAACATGGCAAGACCCCCATCTCTTAAAAAAAAAAATTAGTCAGGTATGGTGGTGCATACCTGTAGCCCTGGTTACTCAGAAGGCTGAGGTGGGAGGATTGCTTGAGCCGAGGGGGTCGAGGCTGTAGTGAGCTGTGATCATGCCACAGCACTTCAGCTTGGGCTACAGAGTGAGAGACCTTGTCTCAAAAAAAAGAAAATGACATAGTTTTCCAAAGTAGTAGCGCTATTGTACAGTCTCACCAGCAATGTATGAGAGTTCCAGTTGTTTCTCATCCTTACCAACACTGGATGTTCATTCTTTTAAATTTTAACCATTCTAATGGGTGTGAAGTGGTATTCTCATTGTAATTTTAATTTGCATCTCCCTGATTACTCATGTTAAACACTTCTTCATGTGCTTGTAGGCTGTTGACATATCTTCTTTTGTAAAGTGTCTAAATCGCTTGTCCATTTAAAAACTGAACTGTTTGCATTCTACATGTATCGTAGATACAAGTGCTTTGTCTCTCACACACAGAAACATAGTGAATATTTCCTCCTCTTTGGTGACTTGCTTTTCCTTTTTCTTAGTGGTATTTTTTTGTTGAGCAAATATTTTTAAGTTTGATGAAGTCTAATTTGTCATCATTTTTATATAATTAGTGATACTTTATGTCTTTAAGAAATCTTTACCTATTCCAAGTTTGTGAAGATATTCTATGTTTTTTCTATTAGCTTTAGAGATAGAACTTTTCTATTTAGGTCTGTGATCCATCTCACATTAATTTTGGTGTACAGTGTGAAGTAAGGATTGAGATTCTTTCCCCTTCCCCAAACATTTATCTAGTTGTTCCAGTACATCTGATGACAAGAATTCTCTAATTGCCTTGGCACCTTAGAGAAGATGAATTGACTGCATATGTGGGTCTATTTCTGGATTCTCTATTCTGTTTCATTGATCTATTTTCTATCCTTGCATGAATACAATCCTGTCTGTGGAATTTTGGACCTGACTCAAGCTGGCTCATGAGAGCTGATTGCTAAATTTTTAAGCATCAAATCAGCCCCCCATCCCTGAGCTGGTTGTTAAACATTTACTAGCATATCACTGTCATGACTATTATAGTAATCTGTAATTCTGTATGTCTTGAAACCAGATCCTATCTTCCAACTTTCTTCTTCAAGAATGTTTTGGCTATTTTTGTTTGGTACTTTGCATTTCTAAAAGTTGTCCATTTTTACAGAAAAATTCTGCTGGGATTATTTTTTTTTTTTTTCTGAGACAGAGTTTTGCTCTTGTTGTCCAGGCTGGAGTGCAATGGCGTGATCTCGGCTCACTGCAACCTCCACCTCCTGGGTTCAAGCAATTCTCCTGCCTCAGCCTCCCGAGTAGCTGGGATTACAGGCATGCGCCACCACGCCTGGCTAATTTTGTATTTTTAGTAGAGACAGGGTTTCTCCATGTTGGTCAGGCTGGTCTCAAACTGCCGACCTCAGGTGATCCACCTGCTTTGGCCTCCCAAAGTGTTGGGATTACAGGCGTGAGCCACTGCAACCAGCCGGGATTATGTTTAATCTATAGAATAGTTTAAGGAAAAACTGACATCTTCCAATCCACATTTATGGCATATCTCTTCCACTCACTAAGTTCTTTAATTTCACTCTGCAATATTTTTTCTGTGCTTTCACTAAGTCTTACACATCTTTCATACATTTATTTTTAAGTATTATATATTTTTCGGTGCTACTGAAAATCGTATTTATTCTACTTATTTGTTGCTATATTGAATAGCAAGGGGTTACCTGAATGTCTGGGGCTGGGGGTTGGAAGTTGGAATCATCTGGAAGCTTATTCATGCGTATGTTTGGTGGCAGAGCAGGAATGAGCACTGGGACAGTCAACTAGACTCTCCCTGTGGTTTGTGCCTTGCAGCATGGTGAACTCAGGGTAGTCAGGCTTCATACATGGCAATACATGCTTCCCAAACAAGTGCTCTGGTGAACAAGATGGAAGCTGCATGGCTATTTACGACCTCCCTCAGTTGTCACATAGCATCACTTTGTATTTTGTTGGCTGAAGCAGTTGCAAGCCTGCCCAGTTATGAAGGGAGGGGACCCAGATTGAACTATTAGTGGAAGTAATGTCAAAGAATTTGTAGCCATGTTTTAAAACTGCCACATAGTTTTAAAATTTCATTTTCAGTATTTTGTTGTTAGTATAGAAATATTTGTATATTGACTTCATAGCCTAAAGCTTTGTGCTTACTAGTTCTAGTCAGATTTCTTTTTTCTGGGTAGATTCCTCAGAGTTTTCTAAGGTAAACAATTATGTTGTCTGCAAATAAAGACAGTTTCACTTCTTCCTATCCAATATTTATACTATTTGCATGCTTGTTTATTTTCTTATAGTACTAGCCTGGACCACCAGTGGAATGATGAATGTAAGTGGTGAGAATGAGAGAACACTCCTGTCTTGCTCTTGACCTTAGGGGAAAAAAGCATTCAACATTTCACTACATGTATTTTTGGAGTTGTCCTTCATCAGACCAAACTTCCTTCTACTCCTAGTTTGTGTAGTTTTTATCACTAATTGGTGTACTTCGGAGGGACTGGTTTCATGGAAGAGAATTTTTCTGGGGTGGAGGGTGGAGAGGATGGTTTAGGGATGAAACTGTTCCACCTCAGATTATCAGGCATTAGATGAAGTGGACAACCTAGATCCCTTGCACGCATAGTTCACAATAGAGTTCGTGCTCCTATGAGAATCTAATGCTGCAGCTGATCTGACGGAAGGCGGAGCTCAGGCGGTACCCGTCGCTCACCTCCTGCTGTGTGGCCTGCTTCCTAACAGGCCACAGACCTATATCCATCCATGGCCCAGGGGTTGGGGACCCCTGATGTAGTATTTTGTCAAATGCTTTTGTACATTTATTGAAATGATTATGTGGATGTTCTCCTTTATTTTGTTAATATGATGAATTACACTGATAAACTTTCTTTTTTCTTTTTGAGACCAGGTCTCATTCTGTTACCCAAGCTGGAGTGCAGTGGCATGATCTTGGTTCACTGCAGCCTTGACCTCCTGGGCTCAAGTGATCCTCCTGCCTCAGCCTCCTGAGTAGCTGGGACTACAGCTGTGCACCACCATGCCTGCTGGTGTTGTTGTTGAGATGGGTACTTGCTATATTGCCCAGGCTGGTCTTGAATTCTAGGCTCAAGTGATCCTCCTGCCTTGGCCTCCCAAAGCACTGGGATTACAGGCATAAGCCACCAAGCCTAGCCTAAATTCCTTTTATGTTCCAGTTACCGTACTAGCTGCTATGTCTTCAATGGTTATGCAGCTTTTATAGTTTAGAGGGATAAAAATATGCTAAACATTAAATAACTACATAGTCATTAATTACATTGTTCTGCCTCAGCCTCCAGAGTAGCTGGGACTATAGCTACTTCTCTCTTTAATTTGGTCTATTTTTGATTCATGAATTTTGAACCTCTGTTATTTGGTGCATACATCTAATACGTGTTCCTGATGAATTGGCCCTTTTATGTTTATCAAATGCCTCCTTAGAAATAACTTCTTGTCTTGAAGTCTACTCTGTCTGAGATTACTATAGTCACTCCAGCTTTCTTATGCTCCATGTTTATACAGTCTCTATCCTTTTACTTTCAATCTGTGTCTTTATATTTAAAAAACTGCATATGGTCGAGTCTTGCTTTTTATCCAGTCTGACAGTTTCTACCTTTTAATATAAGTGTTTAGCCCATTTACATGTAATGTAATATTGATATTATTGCTTATACATCTACCATTTTGCTTGTTCTATCTCTAAAAAAAAATTCTTCTTTATTTCCCGAGTTCTTTTGGGTCACTCTAATAAATTTCAGTATTTCCAGCTGGAAAATTGTGTTTCCAGCTATTGCTCATAATGGTGATTTAAGGGTGAGTTAAAAACATGGAAATAAAATGAAGTAATTAAATTCACTTAGAACAGTATTTATAATAGAGATCGCTAAAGCTGGTTATGGAGACCTAAATGAGAAGCAGATATATCTTGTAGCAAAACTATAAAACATATGAATTATGCCAGAGCTGACTGCAAGCATTTGGATAGTCTTTTTTTTTTTTTTTTTTTTTTTGAGACGGAGTCTCGCTCTGTCGCCCAGGCTGGAGTGCAGTGGCACCATCTCGGCTCACTGCAAGCTCTGCCTCCCAGGTTCACGCTATTCTCCTGCCTCAGTCTCCCGGGTAGCTGGGACTACAGGTGCCCGCCACCACGCTCAGCTAATTTTTTGTATTTTTAGTAGAGATGGGGATTCACTGTGTTAGCCAGGATGGTCTTGATCTCCTGACCTTGTGATCCACCTGCCTCAGCCTCCCAAAGTGCTGGGATGGATAGTCTTCTTGAATTGGCTGTAAGGTGTAGATCCTTGTATCACTGTGCTTCTTTCAAGGTACTCCTACATGTGAGCAGTTTCTATATTCATTTATCTGTTCAAAATGTATTTCCTAAAATGCCTACTATGTTCAAGGTGAGGTAACCACTATGAAGGATAAAAGCTGAATTTTACAAAGTTCCTAATTTCAATAACATACAATTTACTCAAAGGGATAAGTACAAAAGTAATTCTTATAAACTGCAAAGTGTATCTGGCATATGGTAAATATTTAATAAATGTTAATAATAAAATTTTAAATTCTTGTTATACATTATGTGTTATGTACCATAAATACATATATATATTTTGAAAAAAGATCTAATGTTATTTGGAAGGACATCATTTCTGACTGGAGGGGGCAGGTAGATCAGTAGGTATTTCATGAATGAGGTAGCATTTAAGCTGGTCCTTGATAGATGGGTGGAATTCTGACAGGCAGAGATGTAAGAAGGAGGTATATCAAGAAAGAAAATAATGAGTAAATATATGGAGGTGGGAAAATCTAGGGGAGTATTTGAGGATTAGTGAATATTTTAGTTTACACATAAACACAGGGTTCCTAAGGATAATAGTGAATAATAAGGCTGAAAAGTAGGTTGGATACTGGCCATCAAGCATCTTGAATGTCAGAACAAGGAACTGAAAGTTAATTCAGAAGGCAACAGGCAATCAGCGGATTATGAATTGGGGAATTATGTGATCAGAGAAGTGCTTTATAAAACTTTATCTGGAAGCAATACATAAAGTCTAGAAGACTGGAGAGACTGGGGAAGAACTTCCCCATCAGGTGTTCCGTGAATGGTTTAGAAGTGTACTTAAAATTCAGCCCTCAGGACATCTGAGGCTTGGCAGAGCTATCTCCTCAGGGCCAGTCACGTCCAGCAATGAGGAGTTATAAATTTTTATCCCAGTATGCTAGACAAAGTTTTATTATTTTGTAAGTGTGTCATGACGTGGAAAGAGCACTAAACTAGAGAACCAGGAAAGACCAGGATGAGGTAATGATAGATATGATGTTACGGGCAGATGAACAGTCCTTGTGGCAATGATGCTAGAAACAACTGAGCCAAGCGTGTGTGAGAAACATGATGAAGGCACAATTAACAGGTTATAGAGATTGACTGAATGTCCAGGAAATAGGCTTAAAAATACTTGTGGAGAAACAACAATGTTTAAAAAGGTAACAGGTAGCAAAGGTAGTGACAGAGGTCATCAGAGTAGAGGAGAAAGAGAAATTCTGATATCCAAGTAACCAGCATGGAAGCTGAAATAACTGAAGATGATGGCCAGGAGAAATTATAAACCATCTTTCCTTATTAGTGCCTCCAAAGCCCTTGAGAAAGGTGTTTAAGTCTCTCAGGAATAAACAGGATTGCTCAGGAATTTTATGCATACCCACATCCTTTTCCTTGGCTTCTGGCACTAACAAAACATTGTTAAGGGCATGGGGCAGGAAGACTTAAGAAGGCACGTACCATTTTCAAGGAAATGGCTGCACTTAGGCCACTGCTAACACTAGAATTGCAGAGGAAAAAGGGAGGAAAGGCATGAGCATGAGTGGGGAGATGGATCTCATTTAATTTTTTTCACTTTTAAAAAATAACAGCTCTCCTATGATACAATTTATGCACCTTAAAATACCCTTATGCCCCTTAAGTAGATTTTAAAGTGTACTGTTAAATGATTTCTGGTTTATACAGAGAATTGTGCAACCATGGATGCCATTCCACTTCACATGAACTGATGGGGTAATAAAATACGTTTTTTATTAATATTACATATTACAGGGGAGATTTATAACCATAGAAACTTCACAACACTGCGCTGGAGCCACAAATTTACTGACTTATTCAAACTTCACAGAAAGGACTGAAAGCTCTGCTATCTTCAGGACAAGGAAAAGGCATTCTGTTTGGAAATAAGAATGAGAATTTTTATAAAGAAAAGAAGTAGTAGTTACTGCTGGATTTTTTTTTTTGCAAGTAAAATCTCTCGTCTGTTAACTGTATCCTACAGGATATCCAGCTATGGAACATTTAGTTTTGGCATTGTGATAAAATTAATCATTTTTATAGTATGAACCGGGTGACCTTGGGCTCTAAACCTCCATCTTTCCCCTCCTTTGGGCCTTATCTGTACCTTTATGGAGATTTTCTAGTGGCTCCAGGACTCCCCTCCGGAAGGAGGCCATGGGGTCTTGAACACAGGACCGAAGGCTCAGCATGCTCTGCAGGTGAGGTTCCCGAAGAAGCTGCTCCCGATAGGCTGTCAGCTGAGGTGAGCGGCAGAGCAAGGCAGCAACGTTGTGGACAAATTCTGGCACCAAGCAAGTGTAGGCATTATCTGCTTGACAATAGTGATAGGCAACCACCTGCAAAAGAAAGATGAGAATGCAAACAGGCTTATCAGTAGTAAGAGCAATAGCTATGATTATCAGCTATTGAGTGATTATACTAGAAATCAGTTAATATCTCAGTATTACATAATACTTTTTTGTCTCTACATTCCTCAACTTTTCCAAGTAAACATAAAAGCTGCTAACTCAGAGTCTGATTTATGTAAGATCAGAAATCTGATACATTACTTCTATTGTATGCATATGATATCATAACCCAGAATAAAATTTGTAAATAAAAATGGAGTTTTCCTCTGGATTATAAGAAGTAGGAAGCAAGCCTGAAAATAAAGACTTACATTGATATCACTAACATTTATTCAGCATGGAGCAGTATAGGAAAGAGTCTAATCTTTAAACAAAGCACGAGGAATAAAATAATCCAAGAAAAATCATGTTAGTCTCAACAAACACATAGACTTCTATCAATTTTTGGATTACAGGTGTGTTATAAACTAAGTCTTATAAAAATAAAGTAATTCAGATTTTAAAATTAGCATTAAATGTTTTCTGAGCACCCAGGCAGAGACAGAAAAAGAGTATCAGAATTAGACAAAAGGAAGAAGGAAAGGAGTGAGATTTTTGTTAGATGTAGATCTTAAAATCAAAGAACATGGAAAATTTATAAGCATTAATACCATCCAGGGTCTGGGCTGACTGGCTAGGACCTGGAGTTCTAGGCTCTGTTTTTTGTTTGTTAGAATCTGCACAGCACTCATCCCAGGTCTTCTGGCTGTTCTCTTTGCCTCCAGGGCAAGTACAAAGGGGATTTTAATCTGGACCACTTTTCTGGCTCATTACTACCCAGAAAAGGGATTGGATTGTGTAGAAAATACCAAACTGGAAGGGGGAGATTCAGCTTGAATGTAGAGAAAGCACTCAGCATGGTGCTCAGCACCTAGTAAATCATAGCAATGTCAGCTGATGCCGCCATTATCATCACCATCTTCATCCTCCTCACTGCCATCATTCTTAAGGATCTGTATACTGTCTTTTTCAGCTACTAGCTTTGTGCCTATATACCGGCAACTGAAATCTGTCCTGGGGCATTCACTGACGTATGAATTCCACTCTTCAGGCATCTCTTAGAGAACACCACCTCCAACTTATCAGGCATCTGCCAGTCATCTACTAAAGAGCTCTGCTTTGAAAAGACTCCTCATCTACTGGTATGGTCATCCTAGTTCTTTTAACACATGTTGGAAATGTCGATATTTTTTGAACACCTGAAATCCTTCTCATTAAACATAAAAAAAAACCCCAAACAATACAGGAAATGTTACTACATATACAAAGCTGAAGATAGGAATTGCCTGTGAGTGAAGCAATGAAGTCTGAGCACAATATGGAAAGTGGAAATCAGAGGTTGTATTTTAAAAATCTCCACTTTTCTTCAGATAGACTGGTGATTATTTTACCTATTGTATTTTACCTATCTTAAACACAATGTAAGGAACCTAAATAGAAAACCTGTCAGCAACTGATCTGTCCTCTCAATGAACAGTGAATGCCAGTGGTTAGGTCTACATGGGTACAAATCTCCACTTGATAAAAAGCTAACAGCAAACCTCTACATCAATATAAACTTTCATCATATTTCACTTCAATTGATTCCACATGTTGAGGCTAAGCGCAGCTTAGAAAATCAGCTGCAACATCCTAAAGTAAGAAGATATCATTTTAAAGATAAAAATTGTGATATTTAGAAAAAGGATTATTTTACTGATTTTATTTAAAAAAAACCCATCTGTGCTCTTGGCTGAATGTTTCATCTAAAAGACAATGCTGAAGTTGCACCTTCTGTGCTGGTGAGGTTGTGGAGAAAAAGGAATGTGTATACACTGTTGGTGGGAGTGTAAATTAGTTCAATCATTGTTGAAAAGTGTAGCGATTCCTCAAAGACCTAAAAACAGAACTACCATTCAACCCAGCAATCCCATTACTGGGTATAAATCCAAAGAAATACAAATTGTTCTATCATAAAGACACATACACACGTATGTTCACTGCAGCACTATTCACAATAGCAAAGACATGGAATCAACCTCAATGCCCATCAATGGCAGACTGGATAAAAATGTGTTACATATACACCATGGAATACTATGCAGCTGTACAAGAGAATGAGATCATGTCCTCCTCAGGAACATGGCTGGAACTGGAGGCCACTATCTTTAGCAAACTAATGCAAGAACAGAAAACCAAATACTGCATGTTCTCACTTATAAGTGAGAGCTAAAAGATGAGAACACATGGACACATAGAGGGAAACAACAACTGGGGCCTACTGGAGGGCGGAGAGTGGGAAGAGGGAGAGGATCAGTAAAAATAACTAATGGGTACTAGGCTTAATGCCCGGGTGATGAAATACTCTGTATAACAAACTCCTGTGACACGAGTTTACCTATATAATAAACGTGCACGTGTGCCTCTGACCTTAAAATAAAAGTTAAAAAAAAAAAAGCATAAAGAAAAAAAAAAAGATTGGAAAGAAGCCAAAGATGCCCACTTTCACCACTACTATCCAATATAATACGAGTGATTCTGGGTAGCACTATAAAGAAAAATAAAAGAAATAGGAAGAGCAGAGACTTAAATGGAAAAGATAGTTTTTATTATTAAAATATACAGTTATCTATATAGAGAAAAATAAGCCATTAGAATTAATAGAGTTCAAGATTTTTGGTACAAGATTATCTTGTAAAAGTTAATAACATTTTTGACTCCAGGAATAACTACTTAGAATTATAGTAAAAAATATGATATCCACAAAGGTATGAGGCAGAAAATTTAACTAAGAATATTAAAAATAAATAAATAAAGTTGCACCTTCTGTGGCTGCCTCTCTTTTAATTTTTAGATATTTCTTTGGCATTCCAAATATAAAGTCTTGATGCATTTGCAGAATTCAGGCAACATCTTCATTAGATTTGCACTGTGGCTCAAAATAGATTATTTACTAGATGTTTTAAAGTAGCTACGTAGTAGGTATATGTACATACAATCTGTCAAAAACATCTGTTACTTCCTCCAAATTTTCTATTAATATTATGTATAACTTTCCCTCCGTATAAAAACAGAAAACAAGCCTGAAAATGTAGATTTTTTTTCCCTTCAGTTTCTCATTAGTACCAGCGCTCGGTAAGAGATACTAGATCACTCCCTACACCTTTGAGAAAGTCATCATACATAGTCACTATTATTACAACTCCTTGGGAATGGTTCAGGATTAGTCTATGCATAATAAATCAGCATGTAAAACCTTTCTCCTTGGCGAATTCTCGTCTCTCAAAGTAACTTGTTTAAATTTCATTTTTTAGCTATGTCTTTCTTACATTATTTTTTTCATTTCAAGTTTTCCTTCTGTTAAATTCCTAAACTTTTTCTTAAAACAATTTCATCCACAGCATATCTGATATGAGCGGAGTTGCATTATTTCTTTGAAGGAAGATAGCAAGTAAGTTTTAGGTTACTCTTGTGAGGGAAGAAAGAAAAGGGCAGGCCTGGGGGCTATATACAGAAAGAAAAGACTAGAGGTCAATACAGCCTTGTGTATAAAATCTCTTGATTTAATGCTGTATATAAAAATGATAAAACTAGTCATAAACGTCATCAAAGGGAGTGACTGAGTGGCAGCAAAAATGTCACGCTTGTGTTGAGTCACAGGCCTTCACTCTCCACAGACCATTTTCTACTTCAAATGAAGGATCAGTGACAGAATTAAGCTAATCTCACATAAAGTGAAGGCAGCTTTGAATATCTAAAATTTGTTTGGAAATATAATTCTAATTTCTATACTGACTGGCATTTGTATCACTTAAACTAATATTGTGACTGCCCTTCCCCAGGTCAGCTGTCACATGCTTACTCTCCATGTTCCTTTTCATTACTCCTTCTGTGAATGTCTTCTTCCTCACTACCACCCGACTGATTTCCTAATCAGCAAAACCCTTCCAACTCTAAAGTTTGATTCTTAATATTTTCGGACTTGGTGGCTCACCATAAATAACAACTCTCTCTTCCTTTTCTCTTAGTCCCTCAATTCTGACTCTAATCCTCATGCTGGGACTAGATGCTAAGAATAGATCCTAGGCTAGAGTTCTGCCTCAGTAATTTTCCAGCTTGGAGCCCTACCATTTTTTTTTTTTTTTTTTTTGGCAGTAGGACTTTTATTTATTTTTTAATTTTTTACTTTGAACTAACTTTAGACTTACAGAAATGTTGCAAAAGTAGTACACAGAGTTTCTATTTATCCTTCATCCAGCTTCCCTTATTATTAACATTTTACATAACCATAGCAAAATTATCAAAACCAGGAAATTAACATTGGCAATACTATTACCTATAGACATTATTCAAATTTTAGTTTTTCCACTATGTCTTTTCCTGTTCCTGGATTCTATCCAGGACCCCATACTGTATTTAGTTATTTTTCTTCAGTCTTCTGGAGTCTGTAAGAGATCCTTAGTCTTTGTCTTCTATTTCCTTGACACTTTTTTTTTTTTTTTTTTTGAGAAAGAGTCTCGCACTGTTGCCTGGGCTAGAGTGCAATGGTGCGATCTCGGCTCACTGCAACCTCCACCTCCCAGGTTCATGTGATTCTCCTATCTCAACCTCCTGAGTAGCTGGGATTACAGGTGCACACCACCATGCCCGGCTAATTTTTCTGTATTTTTAGTAGAGATGGGGTTTCACTATGTTGGCCAGGCTGGTCTCGAACTCCTGACCTTGTGATCTGCCCACCTCAGCCTCCCAAAGTGTTGGGATTACAGGCATGAGCCACCGTGCCTGGCCATCTTGACACTTTTGAAGGGTACTGATCAATTATTTTGTTGAATGACTCTCAATTTGGGTTTGTCTGATGTTTTCTCATGATGTAACTGAGAGTTTTCGTCAAGAATACCAGAAAAACAGTGTTTTATCCCTCTTTGTGGATCATATCACAGGGTTCATGATAGTGACGTGTTTTTTACTGGTGATAGAGTTTGGATATTTGTCCCTGCCCAAATCTCAGACTGAAATGTAATTCCCAATGTTGGAGATGCGTCCTGGAGGGAGGTGGTTTGGGTCATGGGGGCAGATCCCTCAAGGCTTGGTGCTGTCCTCACCACAGTGAATGAGTTCTCACAAGATCTGGTCATTTAAAAATGTGTACCACCTCCCCAACCCACCTCCTGCTCTGGCCATGTGATGTGCCTGCTAGCATCTCACCTTCCACCATGAATGAAAGCTCCCCAAGGCCTCCTCAAAAGCTGGGCACATGCCAGTGCCATGCTCATACAGCCTGCAGGACTATTCAATCAAACCTCTTTTCTTTAGAAATTACCCAGTCTCAGGTATTTCTTTATAGCAATGCAAGAATGGCCTAACACAACTGGTAATGTTGCCCTTGATCACTTTGTTAAGGTTCTGCTAGGTTCTTCTACTATCATCTTTCCCTTTGTAGTTAATAAATATCTTAAGGGAGAAACGTTTGAGGCTATGCAAATCCTGTTTCTCCTTAAACTTTTGCCCATTAATTTTAGTATCTATCAGTGGATCTTGTCTGCAGCAGTAATTCCTGTGGTGTTTGCCTCACAGTAATTTTCTCTTCCCCTCTTTGTTTCTTTCTACATTTATTAATTAGAATCCTATTGGAAGAAAGAGTTCTCCCTCATCTCCCATTTATTTATTATTGATTTAATAAGTATGGGCTTATTTTATCCTATTGGTTATAATTCAATACTATATTAATTTTGTTGCTCAATTTGTTCCAGCTTTAGTCACTAGGATCTCCTTCAGGTTGACTGCTGTATTCTTTCAAGAAGGCTCTATCTTTTTTTGAGCAAGTTCTTGCTTTTTGGCACCAAAAGATGTTCTAGACTTATTTTGTATTTTCCCTGCCTCTGGGATCATCTACTTCTCTAAAAAGCCTCTGTTCTTTTTACTGGAAAATGATATTAAGAAAAAAGATCTGGGCACCAGTTGTGATTATTGTATTGAGGTGTCATTGCTTTTGGGTTCTCACTGAACAGAGCTAAGAAATACAAATATGTATAAAGGCATACCTTGGAGATACTGTGGGTTTTGTTCCAGGCCATCAAAATAAAACAAACAGAGCAATAAGGTGAGTCACTCAATTTTTTTGATTTCCCTGTGCATATAAAAGTTATGTTTACACCATAATCTATTAAGTGTGCAATAGAATTATGTCTAAAAACATGTACATACCCTAATTTAAAAATACTTTATTGTTAAAAATGCTAATGATCACATGAGCCTCCAGTGAATCCTCTTTTTGCTTGTGTAAGGGGGTCTTCCCTCGATGTGGATGGCTGCTGACTGATTAGGGTGGTGATTGCTGAAGGATGGGTGACTGTGGCAACTGCTTAAAATAAGACAATAAAGTTTGCTGCATTAATTGGCTCTTCCTTTCATGAAAGATTTCTCTGTAGTATGTGATACTCTTTGATAGGATTTTACCCATAGGAGAACTACTTTCAAAGCTGGAGTTAATCCGCTCAAACCCTGGCACTACTTCATCAACTAAGTATATGTCATATTCTAAATCGCTCATTGTTATTTTTACAATGCTCACAGCATCTTCACCAAGTATAGATTCCATCTTAAGAAATCATTTTCTTTGCTCTTCCATAGGAAGCAACCCTACATCCATTCAAGTTTTATCATGAGATTGTAGCAATTCAATCACATCTTCAGGCTCCGCTTATAATTCTAGTTCTCTTACTATTTCTGCCATATCTGCAGTTACTTCCTTCACTGAAGTCTTGAACCTCTCTCATGGTCATCTATGATGGTTAAAATTAATTTCTTCCAAACTCCTAGTAATGTTAATATTGACCTCCTATGAATCACAGATGTTCTTAATGGCATCTAGAATGGTGAATCTTTTCCAGAGGAAAATCTTGAAAATCCTTTTCAATTTACTTTGCCCAGATCCATCGGAACAATCATTATCGATGGGAGTTCTAGCCTCATGAAATGTATTTCTTAAGTTACAAGACTTAAAAGTCAAAATTACTCCTTGATCCACGGGCTAAAGAATGTTGTGTTAGCAGACATGACAACAATAATAATCTTGTATGTCACCATCAGAGCTCTTAGGTGACTAGATGTATTGTCCATGAGCAGTAATATTTTGAAAGTTATCTTTTTTTCTGTGTAGATCTCAACAGTGGGCTTAAAATAATCAGTAAACCATGCTGTAAACAGATGTGCTATCATCCAGGCTTTGTTGCTTCATTTATAGAGCACAGGTAGAATAGATTTAGCATCATTCTTAAGGGCCCTAGAATTTTTGGAATGATAAATGAACATTGGCTTTAACTGAAAGTCACCAGCTACATTAGTCCCTAACAAGAGAGTCAGCCTGTCTTTTGAGGCTCTCAAGGCAGGCATTGACTTCTCTCTAGCTATAGAAGTCCTAGGTGGCACCAGCTGCCCACAGAAGGCTATTTTGTCTACACTAAGAATCTATCGTTGCTCTCGGGTGGCCCAGGCCAGGGAAGACAAGTTCTATGCGTCACTTCAACTGGCCATAGTGGTAGAAGTAGAGGCAGCGGGGCCTGTGTGACCACCTGGGTTTGTGAAATGGCTGCTGGCATTTCTGAATCCAGTGGGGCTGATTGCAAAGGAGGCCCAAGGAACAGTGCCAAGTTAGATGCTGATTACTCACTTTGAGTCCTTTATTGCAGAGTCTGTTCATTACCAACAGGGTACTGTGAATATATGCCTGATGTTGCTAAATGAAATGAATTTGAAAAACTTACTGTAGAAAATTCACCCAATCAAGAAGTGGAATTAGTAAGGGTCAAGGAATAGCAGGGGAAGGGGAGAAGAAAAAACAGAAGAGAGGTGGAAGAGGTCAAATAAAACCAAAAAAGAGACTGTACCATATAAAAGGTTATTATAGACAAAATTCCCAGAGCAAAGAAGAAATATGTAAAAACAGCGTGTGGCTTTGCAACTTTTGAAGTTGATCTTAAAGAAGCACAAAGATTTTTCTGCTCAAAAATTCTCCTGTGGTACCTCAGTAACAGGGGAGGATGAAATTATTCAGGAAGACTCTACGGATGGCATAATTGATATCATTCAGAAAAAACAGCCAGAGGTGGATGATGACAGCATCGAAGATCTCGAAGAAGTAAATATGTAGTTTTGAAAATACGTCTGTATTTAACGGCCGGAACTGAGAGTTGATACCGCCAAACGGAGAGAAGTCTTTTAAATATAAATAAATAAACATACACACACACACACACTCTTATCTTAGAGTAAAACTGTAGGCTTCATTCTTGGTGTTTTCGCTGTTCTGTACAAGGTTGTTTGGTTTTTTATTGCCATAGTCAAATAAATAGGAGATATTGTCTGTGCATGAAATAGAATTTAGACAAAAAATTCTGGTCATTTGCTACTGACTTTTCCCTCTCTTCTTAATTTTTTTTGAAAAACCCAGATTTTTTTGTGGGAAGCATTTCTGTTGATTATTTTACTGATCTAACGCTGAGTGATTTTTAAAAAGCATTCCAATTTGGCTTCCTCACCAGTAATAAGAAGAAGAATACCTTGCTTCTTTGACATGACAGTTTAGAGATGGATGAGAATCTAATAGATTTGTGGTTGAATTTGCTTCACTGTTATCAAGTCCACTTCGTGGGCACAATAACATACTGTTGGTGGGATTTGTTCAAGCTATTCTGGAAATTATTTGGTAAAGTATACTAAAAGCCTTTAGACCATTTGCACTGTTTGTACTAGTAAGCCGCTTCTTTGACATCATTCTAAAGAAATAATCAGTCTTGCATAAAACTTATGAATGAAGGTATGGATCACAATGTTATTTATAATATCAAAAAGTTGCAAATAATATAAACAATTAGGAAATAAATGGTTAAATAAGTGATAATGCATCATGTGGTAGAATATTATGCATGTGTTTAAAAACCATATTTTCTAAGAATATTTGGAAACACACTTGGCAATGTCAAGTAGGGGCACACCCCAGATACATTATTATTTTTTAGTACGGAGTTTCACTCTTGTTGCCCAGGCTGGAGTGCAATGGTGCCATCTCGGCTCACTGCAACCTCTGCCTCCCGGGTTCAAGCAAGTCTCCTGCCTCAGCCTCCCAAGTAGCTGGGATTACAGGCATGCGCCATCATGCCCGGCTAATTTTTGTATTTTTAGTAGAGATGGGGTTTCACCATGTTGACCAGGCTGGTCTCAAACTCCTGACCTCAGGTTATTCACCCACCTCGGCCTCTCAAAGTGCTAGGATTACAGGCAGGAGCCACCGCGCCCCGCCTACATTTTAGATATTTATTATAATCATTGTTCTCAGTGGAAGTCCATTCAGAGGCTAGAGGCTCTTGTTGTGGCTATAAATTATGTGAGTAAAATTCTGCTAACCAATTAAAAATAATATATACCCATGTTTAACAGTCTGGAAAACAGCAATTAAAACATATCTTTCTTATAGAAGAATGGACACTTTTAATGAATGCATTAGATGAATTATACTTTAAGTCAGGTGCTGCAAATCAAAAAGATGGCTTGTATTTTAAATTGGTATGGTCACCTTTAAGAATTTGGAACCCACGAAACCATTGTTTATTGTCATGCAAATTATGATCCTGAATAATTTTTTTTTTTAAATAAAGTCTCAGAAAATGTGTAATAAAGATGTAAAGTAAAACAATGAAAAAAAAGGAAAATCTATGGTTTAAGTGTAGCCACTTTCATCAATTATCTTAGCTGGATCTTCTGGATAACTTGTTACAGCTCGTATATCAGCACTTACTGCTTCACCTTGCACTTTTATGTTATGGAGACGACTTCTTTCCTTAAACCTCATGAATCAACCTCTGTTACCTTCAAACTCTTTTTCTGAAGCTTCCTCACCTCTCTCAGGCTTCATAGAATTGAAGGGAGTTAGGGCCTTACTCTGGATTAGGCTTTGGCTTATAGAAAATTTTGTGGCTGGTTTGATTTTCTAACTAGACCACTAAAATTTTCTCTGTATCAGCAAAAAGCTTGTTTTGCTTTCTTACTGTTCATGTGTTCACTAAAGCAGCACTTTTAATTTCCTTCAAGAACTTTTCCCTTATACTCAAAACTTGATTACTTGTTTGGTGCAAGAGGCCTAGCTTACAGCCTATTTTGGGTTTTTGACATGCCTTCCTCACTAAGTTTGTTTCTAGCTTTTGATTTAAAGTGAGAGATGTGTGGTTCTTCTTTTCACTTGAACACTTAGAGGCCATTATGATGTTATTCACTGGCCTAATTTCAATATTGTGTCTCAGAGAATAGGGAGGCCCAAGGAGACAGAGATGGGGGAATGGCTGGTTGGCAGAGTCACCAGAACACATAAAACATTAAATTTGCTGTCTTCATGGTATCTCAAACCAATTACAATGGTAACATCAAAGACTACTGATCACAGATTACCATAACAAATATAGTAATAATTAAAAAGTTTGAAATATTGCAAGCATTGCCAAATGTGACATGGAGACATGAAGCGAACACATGCTGTCAGAAAAATGGTGTTGACAGGCGTGTTCCAGTATGAGAGTGTCTGTTTTCCCACAGCCTTGACAACAGAATAGTTTTTAAATTGTCATGTTTTAAAATTTTTGCTAGTTGATAGGTAAAAAACTGGTATCTCAGTATTGATTTAGTTTGCATTTCTTTAGTTATGAGTTTGAACATGTTTTCAAAATGTTTCAAGGCCATTTTAATCTCTTTTTTGTGAGTTGTCTATGTCTGTTTCCCATTTTTCCATCATGTTTTGGTCCTTTTTTCCCTCAATTTTTAAGAGTTCTTTAAATATAAGAGATATTAACTCTTTATCTGTAGTATATGCTATACATTTTTTCTTAAATTTATTGATTCATTAAAAAAATAATAAACCTATCATGCTGACATCTAAGAATATGTTTTATGAAAATAACTATTTTTCAAAGCAAACATTTCAGAAAGTGGCACTGTTTAAATTTTTGCAATAGACTCCCAAATCTGCCTCTGCATTCAGTATGCTCCAAGAAACTTTTTTGGATTCAAGTATAAGAGGAAATGCCAGTCATATGTTGGAGAACGGAAAGTGGATATTTTTCTTTGATACTATGCTAAAAGTTGACAACTGGTAGATTTTTAAATTATTATGTTTGATTGGCTAATCATAATTGTACACATTTATGGGGTACAATGTGATGTTTTGATATATGTATATAATGTAGAATGATGAAATCAAGCTAATTGACATGTATCACCTCCCTATTCTATCATTTTTTATGGTGAAACACTTAAAAGTTAGTTATTTTGAAATATATTATTGTAGTTGCCCCGCTTTGTAACAGATCTTAAAACTTATTCTTCCTATCTATCTGAAAATTTGTACCCTTTGATCAACAACTTCTCCCATTCCTTCCTTCTTCACACTCCCAGTCTCTGGTAACTATCTTTCTACTGTTTACTTCTATGAGTTTAACTTTTTTAGATTCCACATATAAGAAAGATCATGCAGTATTTGTCTTTCTGTTTCTGGCTTATTTAACTTAGTATAATGTCCTTCAGTTTTATCCATATTCTCGCAAAAGACAGGATTTCCTTCTTTTTAAAGGCTAAGTAGTATTCCATTATACACACACACACACAATGAATACACACACACACACACATACACATACACATAACATGTTTTAAAATTCTGTTTTTCTTCCAATTTTTATTTTAGGTTCAGAAAGTACATGGGCAGGTTTGTTAATGGGTAAATTCCGTGGGGTTTGGTGTACAGATGACTGTCACCCACAGTGAGCACAGTACCTGACAGGTAGTATCCTCACCTTCCTCCTACTTTCCACCCTCAAGTGAGCCCCGGTGTCTGTTGTTCTCTTTCTTGTGTCCATGTGTACTCAATGTTTAGCTCCCATTTATTAGTGAGAATTTGGTATTCTGTTCCTGTATCAATTTGCTAAGGATGATGGCCTCCGGCTGCATCCATGTTGCTGTAAAAAACATGAATGATTTCATTCTTTTTTTTAATGGCTGCACAGTATTCCATGGTGTATATGTACCACATCCAGGCCACCACTGACGGGTATCTAGGTTGATTCTATGGCTTTGCTATTGTGAAAAGGGCTGCGATGAACACATGGACACATGTCTTTATATTTATATATCGAACAATTTATATTTCTTTGGGTATATACCCAGTAATGGGATTGTTGGGTTGAATAGTAACTCTGTTTTAAGTTCTTTGAGAAATTTCCAAACTGCTTTTTTAAAAAAATAACACATTTAAAAAATCCATTCAGCTTGGTTCCATATCTTGGCTACTGCAAATGATGCTGCAATGAACATGGGAGTGTGGTATCCCTTTGACATTGATTTCAGTTTCTTTGGATATATACTTGGAAGCAGGATTACTGGATCATATGATAGCTCTATTTTTAGTTGTTTGAGGAACCTCCATGCTGTTTTCCATAACGGCTGTACTAATTTACATTCCCACCAACAACGTAGAGTGCCCTTTTCTCCACATCCTTGCCAACACTTATCTTTCATCTTTTCAGTAAAAGCCATTCTAATTGGTGTGAGATGATATCTCAATGTGGTTTTAATTTGCATTTCCTTAATGATTAGTTATGCTGAGCATTTTTTCATGTACCTGCTGGCCACATGTATGCCTTCTTTTGAGAAATGTCTGTTCAGGTCCTTTGCCCAATTTTTAATCAGGTTGTTTTTTGCCATTGAATTGTTTGAGTTCCTTTTATATTTTAGATATTAACTCCTTATCAGATGTATGGTTTGCAAAGATTTTCTCCCCTTCTGTGAATTGTCTCCTCACTTTGTTAACTGTTTCCTTTGCTGTGCAAAGGTTTTTAGTTTAGATGTCATTCCATTTGTCTATTTTTCCTTTTGTTGCCTGTACTTTTGAGCTCTTTTGTCAATATTTTCTCTCAGTTTATCAGTTGTCTTTTGACTTTGTTTCTGGTATTTTTTTGGTCATGCAACATTAAAAGTTGTTTTTTTTTTTGAGAGTCTCACTCTATCACCCAGGCTGGAGTGCAGTGGCATGATTGTGGCTCACTGCAGCCCAAACCTCTTGGGCTCAAGCAATCCTTCCACCTCAGCATCCCAAGTAGCTGGGACTATAAGCACATGCCATTACGCTCAGCTAATTTTTTTTTTCTTCATAGAAACAGGGTCTCACTATGTTGCCCAGGCTGGTAAAATTTTTTCACGTGGCCAAATTTGTCAATCTTTTCTTCTATTCTTCTAGCTTTAGATCCCAGAAAGCCTTTCTCTTCACCAAGGTTAAAGAGAAAGTTACTAAGTTTTCTTCCATTAGTTGCATGGTTTCGTTTTTAAATATTTAGATCCTTAATCCATTTGCTTATTCTTGTGCATGGTGTGAGATATGAGTTATCTATATGGTTATTTAGTTGTCTCAGCCCATTTAATTAAAAAGTCCACCTTTATCCCAATGATCCGAAATACCGCCTTCATCATACACAAGTGTCCCCATGTCCTTGGGTCTAATTCTGAACTTTTTATTCTATTCCACTTGTCTATTCACATATTAGAAATACACCGTTTTGATTTAGGTTTTACAGTATGCCTCAATGGCTGGTAGTCAGAGCCCTGTTGTTTAATTAGCCGTAGCTGAGATGAGGATAATGTTTATCTTTGTTATAATTCTAGATCTAAATAGCTGTATCCTGTATATTGCTACTATTCAATTATACATTACTGATTACTTGAGCCAAAGGAGGTTAGGGCCGATAACAAATAAAAATTTTAAAGAAAAGCGGCTAATTTATTTAGTTCATCTGGAATTCCTAGAGATGCTGATCTGGCACAACATAAACAGTCTAAGTACATTCAATCTACAGTTTATGAAACTCTGTCTCAGAGGATTGGTGGAATTCCAGATTCTCAAACAAGATTAATTCCTGGAACACACGAATCTGATTCTGAATTGACCTTATAAATTGGTTGGGAACCACTATCATGTATAAGTACCCAGCTGAATACTCCAAGATTTCCTAACGGAAAATACTAACATTTTCATTCATTCACAAATATTAATTGAACTTCCATTGTTTATCAGGCACTGTGCTAGGTTTTGAAGCTATAATAATGAGTAATATAGCTATGACCCCTGTCTGCCCTCCACAGTTTAGCAGAAAACAGAGGCAATTAAACAAGTAATAATAATAGCGTGATAAGTACTAGAAGAGAGGAAATATAGGGTGCTAGGGCAACACAGAGCTGGGGCACCTTAAGGTAATTTAGGAGAGCCAGAGAAAGCTTTTTTAGAAGAAGCAATATTTAAGCTGAGACATGAAGAAGGACAAGGGGTGAACCAAGGTGTGGCAGTTTTCCAGGCAAGGGAAAAAAGTATGCAAAGGCCCTAAGGCAAGATATAGCTTTTTATTTTCAAGGAACTGAAATCAATTTTAGTGTGGCTAGCATATAAGTGAGTGAGGAATGGTGGAAGATAGGGCATGGCAAGGGTTTTCCACTGGCAGTGGTTTTGCTCCCCAGGAAACGTTTGGCAATTTCTGGAGACGTTTCTGGTTGTCTTAATTAGAGGTTGAGGGAGTGCTACTGGTAGAACAGAGGTCAAGGTCACTTCTAAATATCCTATAGTAGACAGAACAACATCCGCCTTGCCCCTGCCCGCCCCCCACCCCCCACCCCACACAAAGAATTATGTAGTCTAAAATAACTGGTCCTGGGAAAAGAGAGGTCCTTTCATTACAATTTTTATGATATTTTAAGAAGGGAGTTTGGATTTCATTCAAGGGCAAGGAGGAGCTATTTGATGGCTTTAAGTAGCAAAAAACAAATGTTTTAGACAGATTACTCAGTACAGAGAATTGACTAGAATTTCTTCATTCAAATATTTATGTGCCACGCATTGTGTAGGAGCTGGGGATAAGGTGGTGAACATTTAAACACTGACCCATTCTAGTGGAAGAGGTAGAAAATAAAAACAACACAGAAATTAACAATGAACAACAAGGCTGTTTTTCCATATTCAGTATTCCAAATGTAGATGAAATCTGGGTCTGACAGTAAAACTTCAGTGTTAATTTTTAGAGGAGAAAAGCCCTAGACAAATTTTATAAAACATCATCTATGGGGTATGTGTTGTTTAGTTTGGATCTCATTTATACTAAATGAAAATATTTTTAAAAATAATCACTACAACACAAATAAAATCTTATTCTTCATTATTGTTTTTCATTTTCTGTGTATGTATGTGTGTGTATGCATGTTTCTGGCTTACATTTCCATATTATGTTCAAAATGCTCAATATTAAAGGATTACTGAAATGACTACTTCTTTGGCTGACAGCTTTAATAGTGACCACAATAATTTCAGGAACCATGATCATTTGACACCCCCTGGTATAGTACAGAACTTGTCTCTTGGCAAGGATGACATTTAATTTTTTTCTTACATAGATTTCCTTAGGAAAAAAAACCTTTGCTTTTTGTATCTCTGTGACACTTCTTAAAATTAGCTGTTTTCTCTAATGAACTCATTTCAGATATATTAGCTTCTTAATCTATGGACTAAGTCAGTGACAACTTGCTTAATGTGTTGGGAGATTCTAGTTGCATAAAAACCTTTTTTGAAGAAGAATTTTAGGTCAGCAAAATGACTGAAAGTACATCTTCATTATAATTTTCTTGCTGTGAAGCCACATTAAATGATGGATGGATTTTCCAAAATAACACTAAACTAAAATCCTTCCTGCCACACTAGATAGGCAGCATCGTGCAGTGGTTAAGAGAATAGACTTTGCCTGCCTCAGCTTAAATCTTGACTCAGTCATGTACTAGCTTATGTTCTCAAGCAAGTTATTTAACCTCAGAGCCTCTGTTTCCTCATTTGTAAAATGGGGATAACCATAGTATTCACATTATAGGGGAGGATACTGACTCTGAATCCTCACTTCGCCATTTATTAACAGTATGACTTTGAAAAAATTAATCACTGAAGTCACTGTTTCTTCATCTGTAAAATGAGATAATGATGTACCTCATAGGGTTAAGGTAAAAATGGAGAAATGATATAGCAAATACAATGTAAATAGCACTAAGCCATAACACACATTAAGCCTTCCATAAAGGGAGGCCAACTTCTCCTTGTCTCGTGAATTTTGTGTGTATTACCACAGGGGCGCAACAGATTCAAAACCTAGAGAAATTTCTCTTGGAGTTAAATTCACATATCCAGGAAAGGCCTTGAATGAGATCTCCCTGCCCCTCTACTGTGATTACGCTTTAGAAGAAATATGCAATGTTAAGTGGAGACACACTCGAGAGATGCCAACCTATCAAAATCTTTGCTTCAAATGGAAAGTATTTCTTCAATAAATGAAATAGTTCTAAAGTTGTGACAAAAACTCTCCAGTGTTCTCAGTTAACTAGACGCACAAGAAAGAGCAAGAATGTTATGAAATACCAATGATAATTACTGACATACAAAGAATTGACACCAAGAATATGTCAAATTGAGAGATTTTTCAAGAACACTTTAAATTTTCATGTTAGTCTACCTCATCAAAACATTAACTAATTTGAAAATCCTATTTAAAAGATAATTTCTGCTTACTGGTTTGCTACAGGTGAGAAGCAAAATTGCAGGCTTCTGTTCTATGCATCTACAGAACACTTTTGTGTAGCTGAACTGTAACACGTAGCACAATAACTGGGATAACATTCAGTTTTAAGCTAAGTGGCTACTTCTGATACAATGTTATAAGCTGAACAGTATTCTACATCTAGGTGCAACTAGATTAATTTATATTTTGCCTAAGGAAGACACAATCATGAAATTTAACACATAATCACGCCTCAAATAAGTATAAACAGTCATGAATTTCCTACTTATGACGTGTAACATTTTCCAAATATTGAACATGAACATCTTGGGACTTCTCTTGATGAGAGAAAGAATAAGATGTAACAAAGTGAGGAGAATTAATTCTCTGTGATCTTAGTACTTACCATCTTCTGACATATTATATATATATTTGTTTATTGTCTTTCTTTCGTGAGAATGTGGACTATATAACAGCAGGAATTGTGTCTGTTTTGTTCACTGATTTATCTTCAGTCCTGGATTATAGGTCCTCCAAATGTATATCTAAAGTGAATAACTGAATGACTGAATAACTGAAGTGCTGGAAACACTTTAACATCTGTGTATTTCTAAGATAGATATTTAGTCTGTTCTTTTTTTTTTTTTTGAGACGTAGTCCCGCTCTGTCGCCCAGGCTGGAGTGCAGTGGTACGATCTCGGCTCACTGCAAGCTCCGCCTCCTGGGTTCACACCATTCTCTTGCCTCAGCCTCCCAAGTAGCTGGGACTACAGGCTCCCGCCACCATGCCCGGCTAATTTTTTGTATTTTTAGTAGAGACGGGGCTTCACCATGTTAGCCAGGATGGTCTTGATCTCCTGACCTCGTGATCTGCCCGCCTTGGCCTCCCAAAGTGCTGGGATTACAGGCATTCTAACTGTTCCAAAGAAGAGGATAGAGACTGTTTACACAGGACATATTTAGAAAAAACCAGACATGTCTTTTAAAGCTACAATGACTTAGCAATGAATTGAGGGAAATCTCAGATTTTGCAGAAGTCCATTTATAGATGAGGGTGTACTATTGAGTGGGGATAATTAATAATGTATCTGGGAAAACATGCTGTTTCTGGCTTGGAGCTGGAGTGTATTTCTATGAAGAAATTTAAACCTTACAATATTATAGACCATCTGTAAAACTTCAGGAAAGCATAGGAATTAGAAACACCAGGTACTGTGGAAGAGGAGGGTGAAGAAGGGACCTGAAAACACAGAATTTATTTGAAGTTTATATAAGAAGAAGTTAGAGCCCCAGATTCCCACCCCTGCCCTGCCCAGCCAGGTGACTACCTTCCCCAACACCCACAGGAAAGAGAACTAGAGAAATTAAACAAGAGAGAATCTAGACTTAGGGACACCACACATCGAGCAAGGTAGAGATCAGGTGCAGGACTGAAAACAAGGGGCTTAAGACACACACACACACACACACAAAACAAAAAACAAGAGGCTTAAGTAAATGTCTGATAGTGAACAGTGAAACCCCAGCCCTCTTTTCCTACCCAGCTCCAAAATGCTGGCACCCAAGACATATACTCTCTAGTCAGAAGATTGGAGGATTCTTTGCTAGAGAATTTGAACAGCCCAGGAAAAAAACTTAGGAATACTGACTTTTGGGCATTTCAAAAAAAGGGTGGATTGTCTTAATGTTCTATGGTCAAGCTCTCTACATACATAAGCTTCTAATCAGTTTTTCAGTGCCTAAGTAAAGAATACATTGCATCCATAAAACAAGAACAGGATGCTATAAAAAGAAGGAGACAGCTGGAGAAAAGGAAGAACTGTTACAAATTAAAACTATGAGAGCAAAAATAAAATTTTTGTAAAAGGATTGGAAAGTAATGTTGAAGAAATCTCTCCAAGGTGGATTAAAAAACCAAAAAACAAAAGTATAGAAAACAGAAAAGTTAAGAAAATGAGAGTATCATATCAGTATAGGAAATCTAATTTTTTTTTTTTGAGATGGAGTCTCACTCTGTTGCCCAGGCTAAAGTGCAGCGGCGCAATCTCGGCTAGCTGCAACCTCCACCTCCTGGGTTCAAGGGATTCTCCCGCCTCAGCTTCCTGAGTAGCTGGGACTACAGGCACATGCTACCATACCTGGCTACTTTTTGTATTTTTTTGGAGATGAGGCTTTGCCATGTTGGTCAGGCTGGTCTCAAACTCCTGACCTCAGATGATCCACCCACCTTGGCTTCCCAAAGTGCTGGGATTATAGTCACGAGCCACTGCACCCAGCCAGAAATCTATTTTTTTTATTAATACGAGTTGTAGAAGGAGAAAAGAGAGGAAATGGTGGTGAGGAAATCATCACACACAATACAAAAGCATTACTCAGAATTAAAGAATATCTCTAGGGCTTGCTAGGTGCCAAGAGAATAAATGAAAAAGACTCAAGAACAATGGTGATAAAAAGAAGATTCTAAAAGCGTTTGGAGAGAAAATAAGGTATATATAAAGGATTAGGAATAAGAATAGTATCAGAGTATTTAATAGCAATATTGGAAGCTCAAGACAATGGAGCAATGCCTTCAAAATTGAGAAAAAATAATTTTTATCCTGGAATGATATACTGTATCAAACAAATAAGCAAGTATAAGCATAGAATAATGATGCTTTTAGAAAGAGTAAGTCTCAAAAAATTTATGTCCTATGCATTTTTTGTTAGGAAGCTACTGGAAGATATGCTCCACCAAAATGAAGAATAAAATCGAGAAAGAATACGACATGAGATGAAACAGAAAAGAGAAGCGACAGGAACTCCCAGGAGAACAAGGTGGTAAGCCTTCAGAGTATCCTAGGTCCAGACTGAGCTCGATGGAGGGCTCTAGGACGGAGGCCTCCAGGGTAAAAAATGAAACTCGTAAGTGTGGAAAACTGTGCTGACAGACATTTTACAAAACTACATTAGGGTTATGAAATGACTTAGCCAAAGATTTGAAGAAAAATAAGCAAATTTTAAAATGAGGCATTTCATAAACCCCTAGGAAAAACAAAATCATTCAAGAAGGAAATGTTATCCTTGGCTCCAGAGTGATGTATTTGCACAGTATTAATACTGAAAATACTATATATAATATGGATTCAGCCAAAAATCATGCAATAATTGTATTGGGATGGTGGCAGGAAGAAGGAAGGTGAAACAACTATAATTCCCATCATCCATAATAAGAAGCAATAGATAATTTGTAAACTAATAAAAATTTTAGCAGTATACGAATAATATTTAGAAATACAGAGGTGAAAATCAGAGAAACTTCCTTAAGAGGTAAAAGTGGCTGCCTGTGGAGAGAAGATGGGTGGGGTAGAGGAAGAACACTGCTGGTTTTGAGCATTATTTGATTTTCTATGCGTTTATGTTATTTTGAAAAAAACAGAAATTTCAAACCCAAATGTATAAAAAATATTATGGACAGTGTAGTATAGCATGAAGAGATTTAAGCTAGGAATGAAAATTTAAAACTGTTGATTACTTATACCCTGATGTTGGGTAAAACATACCACTTCTGGTTGGGTGCAGTGGCTCACGCCTGTAATCCCAGCACTCTCGGAGGCTGAGGCGGGTGGATCACCCGAGATAAGGGGTTTGAGAGAAGCCTGGCCAACATGGCAAAACCCCGTCTCTACTAAAAATATAAAAATTAGTCTGGTGTGGTGGCACGCACCTGTAGTCCCAGCTACAGCTACTCAGGAAGCTGAGGAACGAGAATCACTTGAACCTGGGAAGTGGGGGCTGCAGTGAGCCGAGATTGCACCACTGCACTCTAGCCCGGGAAACCGAGCGAAACTCCGTCTCAAAACAAACCAACCAACTAACCCACTTCGGTCTCAACTTCTTTATTTATTCACTAGAAGACTTTTTTTCTAAGGGTCTTTCCAACTCTAAGGTTCTGATCCCATCACAATAAAGTATTTTTCTAGGAATAGCAAAGAAAGAGAAACTTTCCTCCACGTTCTCATGGTATAGCTTTATGTATTTTTGTTCACTTTGCCAAAGGTCTCCCTATCTTTGCTTCCTTGATATTAAAATGGAACTACCATATCCCCAACGTGGGAATCATATTGTACCTGTGAGGCTAGTCTTCGCATAGCCTCCTCCTGCCGCCTGCGCATTTCCGGAGTTCCCGGGCAGCTTCCACTGGTGATAGATGAGTGGGCTGAAGGTGGCTGTGTGAGTGGCAGCTCTCTGTTGGCATCCACATCTGGATTAAAAAGATTTAGATGTTTGCATCAGATAATCATAAAAACTTTAAAGAAAAATGGCTAAATTCCATTTCTTCTATGATCTAACAATTCTGCTCCTTAGTATATACTTAAGAGAAATAAAAACACATGTCCACCCAAAAATTTGTACACAAATATTCACAGAAGAATGATTCATAATAGCCAAAAGTGGAAACAACCTGAATGCCCACCAACTGATGAATAGATGAAATACAAAATACCCATTCAATAGACTACTAACAACAAAAAGAAATGAGATACCGATACATGCTAGAAAGGGGATAACCCTTGAAAATGTTATGCTAAATCAAAGAGGTCAGTTAAAAAAAAAAAGGACCATATATTGTATGATTCTATTTATATGAAATGCCCAGAATAGAAAAATCTGTAGAGACAGAAAGTAAATTCGTGGTTACCTAGGGCTGGAAATAGAGGGTTAAGAGGAGAATGAGGATTGACTGCTAACAGGCATGAGCTTCTTTTAAGGGGATGAAAATGGCCTAAAGTTAGATTATGGTGATTGCTGTACAACCCTGTGAATTATACTAAAAATACTGAGTTGAACGCTTTAAATGGGTGAATTGCATGGTATGTGAGTTATAGCTCAATAAAACTGTTTTAAGATTTTTTAAAAAATTCAATTTGTTCTTGTTATTTAGAAAATTTATTGTTACTAGTAGAAATTATAGGCTATATTTATGAATAAGATCATACTTTAAAAATAGATACCAAAGTAAATATTAGAAGTTGTTATTTGATGGCCAATAGTGATTGAAAAGAAGTAAGAATAGGAAAAAGTAGTCCTCATTTAACTCCCCACCAGCAGGAGTGAATTTAGGCTTCTTTCATCTAACTGGTGCAGCAAATTTCTCGGTCACTGGATACAGTTCTGGATAACTGCAGGGGGTGGGCACGGAGGATGGCAGTGAAAAAAGCCTCAAGGAATGTGTGACATTTGGGTTGAGGTGAAGTTCAGTGATTGTATGTTACTGTATTATTTCTGCTGTTCACTTCCTTCCCCTACTCTATTCCCCTTTATCTGGTATTTGATTTTGTGGGTAATTACTGTCCAAATGCCCTCTGTCTTTCTAGCTATTTCCTTTTGGAAATGCCCTCCTTTTTGTCTAAACACCTTACTTTCTGTCTGGTATTCAGACAATAGTAGAAATGAAAGTTAATAGGTAGGCAGTAGTCAATGTGCATAGCACATTGGCAAAAGAGACTTCTGAAATGAACAGAGTAGGAACGGTAGGATTTATTTACTTAACAGCTGTTTGGGGGTTGGCAGCTGTTGGCAAATGTCAAATTCAAATACTAACTACATTGAGACTTTTAGTGATAGAAACATGCAGTCTTGTATTAGAGCTTCCCCAACTACTATACTGAGAATACCTGTAGTTAATGTAATAATCCTGAATTATACAACAGGTCTGTTTTCACAAAATATTTTTGTTCTTTGTGTGTGTGTGTGTTGGGGGTGTGGATAATGGTGGTGGTGGTGGTGGAGACTGATGGGGGTGTCAGGTTTGGGAGAGTAGGTGGAAAGCAGGATGACAGGCTAGTGCCTGCCTTGACAGCTTTTCTATACCTTTCCAGGGCAATGACAAGGAGTGGGGCGGGCTGGGGGACTGAGTTTCTGTGGGGGAAGGACAGCCAAGCAAGGCAGTACTGCAGGCTAAACTGCTCCTATCTTCCACAGCAGTAGTGCTCAGCTTTTATTTCTAGTATTTTCTGAACACCAAACAGAAAGAAGACAGGGGCAGAAGAAAGAATGACAGATGATGCAGAGAAAGAAGTTGGGAACTCCAATGATTTCCCATGATTTTTTATTATCACTACAACTATTAATTGGTATCATTACCCAAGGATTAAGAAAGCCAGTGAGGTTCCAAATGACACATCCAAGCTTAATATAAGTTAAATTCTGTAAAAAATTAGGCCAATCCTCCATATACAGACATCATTCTTATTCTTATTAGTGAAAAAACTTCTGCTGCTGCCAGTAACATATCCAACACCAGTTCATATAGGTAACAGATTTGTGCCAAAAAATAGCTTGCATTCTATCAGTCACTTATTCTTGACCCTTCTATTGGTTAAGATGGCACTGGTAGAATATAGTTTGGCCATCAATAAATTGTAACAAAAATTATTTTGTGTAAGGTAACATTGGTTCTGAGTAATTCTGATATATAGAACCGCATATTTAGCTCTCTTAACTCCTTTCAAATTCTGAAAGTTAACTGTCAGGCCAAATCTACAGTCTCAACAATGGATGTTTATCTCATGAATGGGGAGTGTCTTGGTGTTTCTGGAGATTCTCCTGAAGGTAATAGATGTTAGAGAATAACCTAGTGAACTACCTTTAAAGAATCTCTGCTTTGGGGAGCACATGGGCTGTTTTCTATAAACTCTTGCTCCCCCAGGCTCATAGAGAGATCCGCAGGTACCTCTGCTTTCTGTGAAAGCAACTCTTCTTGTCCTTGGGATTTATTTTCTGTCATGCATGATTCTACCATTCTGTTATCTGCAACTCTTATATACAGAGGAGTCACAGAGAGCTTGAGCTTTCTGGTTTCCTTTCTGACACACTCAAATTGCAAGCCACTTGAACTACTCAGATAAACAGCAGTTTGGAGTGATAAATACTTAAACACTCAAAGGAAAACACTGGAATAGTGTGGAAAGTTACTTTTAACCATGAAGACGTGTTCTCAGAATCAAAATTTTAGCAGAGACAATTCTGAAAGATCAATTAGTCACACTTCTTCGTTTTACAAATAAGAAAACTGAGCTCTAAAAAATTCAAGTAAAATTTCAAGTTCACAAAGTCTAGTCAATTTGAGTGTTGGGGCACAAACCCTGGGTTCCTGACTCCCACAGTACTATGGCAATCTACCTCAGAAGAGCTTCATTTAGAAACTAAGCATTATATTCCTCTGAAGAAAAGAATTCTTCCATACCAATTCTTACCACACCCTGGTAAAGAGGTATTTTGATTCAGTTTTCTTCCAAGACACCAGTTCTTCCACATGTTAGACATCCATAAGTTTATCAGAGGCCATCTGCCTCCTTAATGATACAAGGCTGTTAACTAGCTTCAGTAGGAAGTCAATAAGTTTGGAGGGTCTTCAGTGAGTTCCTGTTAAGTTTCCAGCACTGTGCTAGACCCTGTAACTACTATCATCTCACACAAACCATTTCTAGTGGTTGCAGTCTGAAAGTCTGTGGTGGGCTAGATTATTGATTTGGACTAACAGAGCAATAGTTTCTTTTTTTGTTCTCTTCTAACTGACAGAAACCAGGTAAACTGGTTCTATACATGTAGTATGTATAAGAAGAACACTGATACATTTCTATTTATTTTCTTTACTCAAGTGAGCTTCACCAGTAAGGAGAGGCAGCATAGTAAAATGGATAGTAGAATGGCCTCTGAAACCAGACTGCTTAGTTCTACCATTTATTGGCTGTAAAACCTAGGAGAACTTACTTAACCTCTCTGGGCCTCAGATTACTTACCTGTGAAATGAAGACAACCTCATCGAGCTGGTAACAGCATGTGATGAATTAATATTTGTAAAAAACTTAAGAGAGTATCTGGCACACAGTAAGTACCATATGAGTGTTTTAAAAACAAATCAGTAAGATCCTGGTGGTGATTACTGGGCTGCCCCCTGCTTGTGATGAAAGAAGCCTGAATACATATGAGAGCTCAGCACCTTTTCACAAGGAAGCAGGAGAACCCCTTCAAGGACACGACGAAGCTCAAGTCCAAGCAGTGCAACACTGATGCCAACAGCAAAGAAATGAAGGATGCAAACAGACTGTGCTGGCAAATAACAAGAAGAACTGGGCACAGACTGAGCAAAATCCGACAATGATGAATGCAAATCGCTCTACGGGCAATTGCTGTGGTCGTTATCTAGAGGACAGCCCAATCATACAGCTGGCATGGAAGAGTCATAATTTATTCCACGAGAAAGGTTCTTCTTCAGTCACGCTTAGGTGACTATTGGGTATGTGGGTTAGATGTAAATAGAGTATTACAATCTTTCTCTCAACTCTGAATGAATAGTCCTCACGTGGAAGTCAGGTTTTGCAGATGAGAAAATAAAAGGATATACGACCTAATATAAATATGTCAGAAAAACTTCAGTGCCAATGAAACAGGGAGTTCTTTAAAAAGGAATACGTACGTTTGGGGGAGGCATGTGGGCTGTCTGAGGCGATCTGTCTCATCCTCGTACCATGGCAGCTGAGGGCCACCAGTCTGGAGATGATGGCAGTTTTGCCGAATCCAATGTTTCCCACAATCACTACTCCTTGGTTCACGCTGGCATTTGAACTTTGAAGTTGAGCATCTATTTCGTGGAAAACCCAATCTCGGCCAACAAACACTGACTCCGTAGTGATGCTGGGCACTTCAAAGAGCAGAGGCTTCAAGGAGATATCTGGAGGCCTATAAGGTGCAAAGCGAACTGAAAGGAACAAGAGAATGCAAAACTTAGGTCAAACTGTCAACATTGAGAGAAACAGAGAAAAAAATGCAGTGTGGTTTAGGGACTTGAGTTATCATATGATGGCATCCTAGGCTTATTCAGAAATAATGCAATCGTGAATGTTGATTCTACACAGATAAGCAATACAGGTGAGCTAGAGCTAATTGATACTGTAAATTGCAGAACACAAACAATGATAAAACAGTAACGATTTACTTGATCAGTCCGAAAGTCGGGATGATATTCAAAATTATTACAGGGAAGGGACGGCCCAAGCACCAGCAATCAGTACGGATGCAAGCCTAGTGAAGAAGAAGGGTCCTAAAGGCCTCCTGCTATGCCACGGGATAACCTTTTAATTGTTGGATTGTGGAGAGGTGCAGGAGTGAAGTTCCTGTTGCAAAGGCCAGGCTGTGGCGGGGCATCTAGACAGCTTACCATAGCAGCTCTTTACTAACCAGTAAGAACATATTTCAATATTTCACAACCAATATGGCTATACCAGTACATATCAGTTGAAAATCAGTCCTGAAGAAAGCAGTATAGAGAGGCTTGTTTGTTTCTTTAAAAACACCAATGAGAATAGTAATTCCTTTAAGTTCATGCCAGTATTTTTAAAAATCTAGTAGATATTATTATTAGGGGAAGCAAGGCCACTAAAAGCTCTGATGGTTTAAAAGATCTTAAACATTCTAAGCAGTCGAGCAGAAAGCAGGCCTTCACTCAGTGTCTCTGCGCCTGTACTGCTTAATATTGATGCCAATTAAAAAATAATTTTTGGCTTATACATCTATCTTGGGGATAGATCCACACTGTTTTTCTCAAGATTTTTTTCTGTGCTTATATAATTATGGGGTGTGCTAAGGGCCAAGAATAAACTATATACTGTCAACAGTTTTCTAAAAATGCAGAATTGATGTGACGTGCTTTAAAAGAAGATCTACTAATTATATTGATGGTAAAAGGAAGTCCTGCCTGATGGTCCATATCTGGGTTAAACGGCTTCCTAAACTGTTCCCAGAGCAGCTCTAAGATGTATCACTTTATCTGTCTGAAACCAGGTATTTCATTTTTGTTTCTTTAACCTTAGCACAGTGCCTTGATATATACTAGGTGCTCAAAAAATGCTTAAGGAAAGAACTAATTAAAAATAAGGTATTACACTCTAACTCCATTTTTCAAATATTTTGGAGCACAAGAAAGGCCAGGAGCGGGAAAGGGATGGAAAGAGGAGAAAGAGAAATCACAAAGGGGAAAATGAGATAATTTATACTTCATACGTTACTCTAGAACATACTTGAACCACTTAAACACCACAAGGTGGGATACAGAGATGGTGGCTTACTTGAGAAAACACAGACACACACACACATACATGTGTGTACTCTCATTTAAAACTGCCTGAAAGCCACTAGAATAACCGAGCATTTAAAAAAGGATAAAATTTCCAAAAGCAGTGCAAATAATTTAAAATATAAAGCCAAATTCTGACAACAGAAACAAAATGCCCAAAGTTTTCATTAACTAAAGCGGGGTTGTAGGAGGTTAGGGGAAGCTGTGGAGATAAAGCTACAGGGTCACTTATAATTCCCTGATTCACATTTCTGTAACAAAATTTACTCTTGTATTTATTAATAATTTCAACTTTTATTTTAGATTCAAGGGGGCACACGTACAGATTTGTTATCTGGGTATAGTGCATGATGCTGAGGTTTGGGGTACGAATGATTCTGTCCCTCAGGTACTAAGCATAGTACCTAATAGTTTTTTTACCCTTGCCCCATCTTCTTTCCCCGTCTAGCAGTCCCCAGTGTCTACTGTTACCATCTTTATGTCAATGAGCCATGAGTACTCATTGTTTAGCTCCCACTTATAAGTGAGGACATGAAGAATTTGTTTTTTTGTTCCTTCCTGTGTTAATTCACTTAGGATAACAACCTTTAGCTGCATCCATGATGCTGCAAAGGACATGATTCCATTCTTTTTTATGGCTATACAGTATTCCATGGTGTATATGCACCACATTTTCTTTATCCTATCCACCACTGATGGGCACCTACAGAGATTCCATGTCTTTGCTACTGTCACTAGTGCTTTGATGAACATATGCATGCATATGTCTTTTTGGTAGAACAAAAAAACCACTCTTTTAAAATCCATACCTATAATTATTAGAATTTGATGAAAAATTAACTTTAGTTTGCCAAAAATCCTTTTAAAATCTAGTGTCTTATAGCTAATAGATTCTATTTTACTTAAACACTATTTTACTGATATAATTCACAAACCATAAAATTCACTCTTTTAAAATATACAATTCAGTGGTTTTTAGTATATTCACTAAGTTCTGCAACCATCACCACTATCTATCCCTGAATACCTTCATCACCCCCAAAGAAATCCTATATCTATTAGCTGTCATTCCCAATCCTCATTCCTCCCAGTCCCTGGCAACCAGTAATCTACTTTGCCTGTAAAGGTTTGTCTATTCTGGACATTTCATATAAACAGAATCATAGAGTATGTGGCCTTTTACTTCTGACTTCTTTTACTTGGCTTAATATTATTCATTACTTTATTGCTGAATAATATTCCATTGTACAGATATACCATATTTTGCTTATCAGTTAATACACATTTGGGCTGCTTCCACTTTTTGGCTGATTAATGCTGCTATGAACATTCATGTACAACTTTTATGTGAACATATGTTTTCAATCCTCTTGGCTATATATCTAGGAGTGAAATGTCTGGTTCATATGGAAACTCTTAGGTTCACTTTTCTGAGAAACTGCCCAACTGTTTCCTCTATTTGGCTTTTACTATATTCTTATTCAATATATTTTCACTACAGAAAACTTAGGGATAGTAGATAAAATCATAATTGTGTTTCCATTAGCTAGAGAGAAATGCTATTAGCGTGTATTCTGAGTTTTGCCTGTACCATATATACTTATTTTAAAAACAAAAATGGGATCATACTATATATACTGTTTCATCACTTACTTTTTTTACTTAGCAATGTAATGTGAACATTTCTCTACATGATAAAACATAAATCTATATTATCATTTTTAATATGTGTAGACTCTTCCATTATATACTAAATCATAAGTTATTTAACCAATATCTTATTGTTGTATGTTTAGATTATTTTGGTTTTCCACTGTTATAATCACAGCTAACAATGAAACAGCCTTTACTATATACCAGAAACTATTTCTAAGCATGCTAACTGGCACAACAGTCTGATGATAGTTATTACTACTTTCATTTTATAGATAAAACAAAGGCAAAAAGAGATTAAGTTATTTGCCTAAGGTCTTTTACCAATCTGAATCTTATCTACTATGCTCTAGTTCCTCTCACGAAAAGCAGTACCACAAGCAGTGGTACAATACACATCATTGTATATTCACTTTGGCACACCTGCCTTATTTTTCTTGAAACAAAATACTAGAAGTGAAATTTCTGGGTCAATGGGTTGTGTTTTTGATACACCTTACCAAATTGCTCTCCAGAAAGATTATCCTGGTTGCGTGAAAATGATCACATCCCTCTCAGTCTCATCATCATGGGGTCGTATTATTATCCTTTATCTTTGTTAATCTAGTTAAGAATGGCATCTCATTGTGTTTAATTATTTTGAGTATGAAAAGTAATTTGTGTGTGTGAAAGGTGATTTTTTAAAAACGTGTATTGGCTATCTGAATTCTTTTGTGAATTGCCTGTTCATGGCTTTTACTCACATTTCTATTGGAATGCCTGCATTTGTCTTACTGAATTTGTGAGAACATTTTTAACCCTGAGGACATTAATCTTTTGCCTTTCATATTTACTTTTTGCAAATAATTTTTTCAGTTCTTTGCCTTTAAAAATTTTCTTTCTTCCTTTTATTTTAGAAATAATATTTTTCTTTTTTTGAGATGGAATCCTGCTTTGTTGCCCTGGCTGGAGTGCAGTGGCGCAATCTTGGCTCACTGCAATCTCTGCCTCCCAGGTTCAAGTGATTCTCCTGCCTCAGCCTCCTGAGTAGCTGGGACTACAGGCATGTGCAATGACACCAGGCTAATTTTTGTATCTTTAGTAGAGATGGGGTTTCACCATGTCGGCCAGGCTGGTCTCGAACTCCTGACCTTAAGTGATCCACCCGCCTTGGCCTCCCAAAGTGCTGAGATTACTGTGTGAGCCACCAAACCTAGCCTCTTCCTTCTATTTTAATTTATAAATGTTGAAACAGTTTATGTCACCAAACTTGTCAGTCTTTTTCTTTATGGGTTCTGCCTTTAGTGTTGTTCTTTGAAAGTTCCCTCTTAATCCAAGAGTATAAAAACATTAACTTTTTTTTTCTAGTGCTTTTTTGAGTCTGGTATAGAGTAAAGATCTAACTTTTTTTTTTTCCTCAAAGGGTTAACAAATTTTACCAGTGACAATTTAAATTATCACCAATTTGTAATGCTTACTTTATCTTATTTATATTGGGTTTGTTTTTAAGTTATCTAGTTTGTTCCACCTATCTGTAAGTCTACTACTGCGTCAGTGTCACGCTGATTTAGTTGTTATTATGTATTAGTTAATTGTGAGTCTCCCATCATTATTCTTATTTTTTCAATAGATTTTGAAAAATACATAGTTTCAAAAATAATTTCCAGAATTAGTTTGAAATTTACCATAAGAAATCTTTTCGATTTTATTCATTCAGTTCTGACAGTTAATCAGAAAATGCTCCATTTAAGTTTCATTAAATGGATTTCTTGAAATAACCATAAAACTTCTTAAACCAAAGACAGATAATTATTTCATCTTAGCAGATATATATTACACATTTGAAAACAATAATTTAGTTTTAATGTCATATTTTAAAAACCAGATAATTCACACAATTTAGAAAGCAAACATTTAAAAATGTTTATCTTTGACATAACCAAATAAATACAAATTAAAGCAAACTGTATCTACCATTAGAAAAAAATAGGGTTTTTTGGTATGTAATCATATTCAAAACCATCTTTTGAAAAAATATTAGTTTCTTCAGTTACTGGTAGCACTGTAAATGTGTCCAACTTTTAGAGAACTGACATTTTGCAAATGCCAATTTGACCTTAAAATCCTGTTCTGGGAACTTATTCTAAGGAAATGATTCATAAGAAAAGTGCAAACACACACATACTCACACATACATACATACACACACTCGTGTTTTTTGCAGCATGTATGGTGTTAGTAAAGGTGATTTAGTAAACTATGGTATATCTACCAAAAATTACATAGATATTAAAATAGAAAGCAATATTTTCCAGAATCATGGAAATGTGGAAGTATTTATGAAATAAAATTTAGTAAAACAGTAGAATAAAAAACAATATATATTATGATTACAATTTACAGTATATACAGATGGAAGCTAACAACACTCCAAAACAAAAATAGTGAAGGTATGATATGATTAATTATATCTTTAATTATAATTTTTTTAAAAAAATTTTTCAATAGGAATATTAGCTATTTTTTAAAAAGCTGCAAAATGAATTGGTTGTTATTTTACCCAAAGACAAAATAAGCAAATATTTTATCACAATCACAAATTATTCTGTCATGCATGGGTGAATATAACTACTGCCAAATCCAACAACTAATTAAACTACATCAATTGAAACACACAAGCATGTATATCCTGGCTATCTCTCTCCCACTTTTATTGTGTATAGATTTTTAGAAAATGAAAACAAAGTATATGTAGTTTAAAATTTTAACTGTTGTAGCTATTATAGAATGATTTTAAAAATCAAAAAATATATAAATATATAAAATTGGCTATTTCTGCCAGGACAGTCTGAATGTCAGACTGAGTACTTGGTTTATATTTCCTTTGAGTGACAGGCAGTGATGACCCATTGAAGTGGACCTAATAATAGGGTAGGCTCACTGGAGAGGGAAGACAGACTGGAGATACCCTGAAGACTACTCACTATAATAGTCCCAGAAAATGTGATGAAGGCCTGAACAAGGGAGACACCAATGAAACTGGAAAGAGTGAAGAAATATGTAGGACCTGTCAAAAAACTAGATGTAGAGGGATAGGGAGGGGAAGAAGCCAAAGATTTTTCCACAGTTTCAAGTCTGAGGGATTATGGAGCTGAAGAGCACCAAAATTAAAATATATGAATAAATTTACCATGGGATAGAAATAGCTTTCCTGCTTTCTTCCTGTTATGTAAAGGCCTTCCCCCACTAAATATGAATTAGAGATATAATTTCCTCAACATCTGGGAGGAAAGGATTAAAACTCTGGATACAGGTTGGGCACCGTGGCTCACCCCTGTAATCCCAGCACTTTGGGAGGCCGAGGCGGGCTGATCACGAGGTCAGGAGATTGAGACCAACCTGGCTAACACGATGAAACCCCGTCTCTACTAAAAATACAAAAAATTAGCTGGGCATGGCGGCGGGTGCCTGTAGTCCCAGCTATTCGGGAGGCTGAGGCAGGAGAATGGTGTGAACCCGGGAGGCAGAGGTTGCAGTGAGCCGAGATCGCGCCGCTGCACTCCAGCCTGGGCGACAGAGCGAGACTCTGTCTCAAAAATAACAACAACAACAACAACAACAACCTCTGGATACATCAGAGTATGCCCAAATTTAAATTTCAACTGCATTAAACAAAATTGTTCACTGAATTAATCTCTATAGAAAATCAAAGAACCACACCAATATTCTTCTGTGATTACGTGACAGTTCTATACTCATACAAGCCCTGAAACTCTGAGTTTGAATTCTATAGAATATAAAAATGTAGCAGAAATCCTCTTTATTTTATTTAAGGCCTTTATTTTATGTAGGCCACTGAAATGAGGAATATGTGTAGGATGAAGGTCTGAATATCTTAGACAAGTTAGCCGATAATTATTTTTAGATTACATCGGGGGAAGGAAACTTACATGAATTGATATAAGCACTTGCTAACATAGGAAAGAGCAGCAGGGTGAGAAGAGTAAGGAGCTCATAAAATAAGAATTAACAAAGTAATGTTAGTTTTCTAGAAAAGAAAGGGTCATTCTTATCGACTACTCCTATTGCTACCCGGACTGAGGCTGGAATGACCAGTGCTGGCACTGGGCCTGTCTGATGATAAAAGGACCGTATCACTCCCCTACACAAAATCCTCCAGTGGTTCTTTATTGCATTTAGAATAAAATCAAAACTCCCTCCCATAGTGCTCAAGGCTCTAGATGATTTGGACCCTGCCTACCTACCCCTGCAGGCATCTCACATCACTTCCCCCTCAGTCTATGCCCCAGCTCTTCTGGCCTTCCAGTTTCTTGTTTCAGCGTAAATGCTACTATGTTAGACGGGCTTCCCCTGATAAGCTTTTAAAGTTGGTTTCTCTACTGCTCATCATTTTTTTTTTTTAAGAGACATGGTCTTGTTCTGTTGCACAGGCTGGAGAGGCAATCATAGCTCACTGCAGCCTCAAATTCCTGGGCTCAAGCAATCCTCCCGCCTTAGCCTCCCAAGTAGCTGGGACTACAGGCATGTCCCACCATACGCGACTATTTTTAAAAAACTTTGTGTAGAAATGGGGTCTTGCTATGTTGCTTAGGCTGGTTTTGAACTCCTGGCCTCAAGTGATCTTACCTTGGGCTCCCAAAGTGCTGGGATTACATGTGTGAGCCACCATGCCCGGCCCCCATAATTTTCTTTTAGCCAGAGGGCTTATTTGTTTCTCTTGGAGAATTTATCAAAAATACTAATTACTTTATGTTCTTATCACATATTACAATCTAACAATATTTATTCTTTTGTTTTCTTGCTTATTCCTGTCTTCGTAACTAGAATGCAAGCTCTATGAAGGCAGGAACCATCATTGTATCAGTACATAGTCTGGGGTGCATAGTAAAGGCTCAGTAAATATTTGTTGAATGAATGAATATTGAAGAAGGGAATCAAGAGAGTTTTATTAAAATAATTTTTATGTATTAGTAGAGGAGATGAGTGAAGTTATTTTGTTATTATATCAGGGTGTCATTATATCACAAACATCCTGAGTATAATTAAAATGAAAGTCCCTGCTATTTAAGAAGTAAACTTAACCAAGCAATCCCAGTCTGTCTTCAAGTCTTACACATTTTTCCTTAGAAAGATCTCTTATATCAGTCACCTCTGTTCGTTTCCAACTGCTCCCACCTAGCTCAGGCTTTTGCTACATTTACGCTCCTTGCTTCCTACCTGGCTTCCCTTACTTCCTGCCTCAGTTACTCCGTTTTGGATATTATGCCAGACCCATTCTTTATTACAATGACTGCATTATGTCATTCCCTTCTAGCGCCTCCGAAGGTGCAGTTTTCTGCTGCATCACATCTAAGCTAAGCTCCTCCCCAGGTTCTGACGGCTCTCTGTAACATGGCTCAATTCTGTCGTGTCCACGCCTCACAGCCTGCCACCATGTGCTATCTGAGGCAGACAAGGCAGTCTTCACAGAGTACCCTGACAAACTGCTCCAATCCAGTTCCTGTGCCTTAGTGCAGGTTGTCCCTTTGATCTGAAATGCCCCTCTTCTTCTCTTCATACCATGTCCATATATTACGGTCAAGGTTAATTTTCATCTTCTTCATAGTATCTTCCTTAATCAATCTAGTCCTCATTTATTTTCCTCTTCCCAAACTAAGTTTACTCCATATAATTTAGTGCTTAATTATACGCTGACTTACACTACTTATTAACATTTTAAATATTGTTTTTCCAACCAGATTGCAAACTCTTAGAGAAAGGATAACGTCTAGCACAGTTTTAAATACAGACTACACGTGAAAGACAGAAGAAAAAAGGGAAATCATAGCGGGTGGGGCCAAGATGGCTGACTAGAAGCAGAGGCGATCAGAGGCTCCCATTGAAAACAACCATAACACTGTATGAATCCTGCACTGGCAACCGAGGTACCCAGGTTCCGTCATCGGAACTGACTATGTGGCTGGTGTGACCCGCAGAGAGGAAGGAAGAGCGGTGTGGTACAGCGACCCACCTGAGAGCCACACAGGGCAGAGGAGTCACCCCCAGCCAAGGTAGGCAGTGAGTGAGTACGCTACCCAGCCTGGGAAAACATGTTTTTTCCACGGAACTGTGTAACCCATGGATCGGAAGATCCTACTGGTGAGCCCACACCAACAGGGCCTAGGGTCCCAACCACGGAGCCGCACAGATTCTCAACAGCCACTCAGCTAGAATGTGCTTAAGCCTGCCAAGCTCCTGGCGGTAGCAGGGGCGGTGACCAGCACCACAGCTGCAGCTGCCTGCTGTCTAAGCCATCTGAGCTCCTTGGGGAAGGGGAAACAGCGAACAGTAGGACTGATAGCTGCCTAACACACTAAGCTCCCTGGGCAGGGAATGGGCAGCAGCCATCTCTATAGCTCCAGGCTGTGCTTTCCCCTGCTGGAGCAAGGGAGGCTGGATGGCTTGGTCCCAAGAGGTGTCCTCCACAGCTGAACACACTGGCTGTGGCAGACCGCAGACAGAGTGCCTCTTCAGGCCTGACCCATCCCTCCTCATTGGGCGGGGCCTCCCTGCAGGAACTCCAACAACTCCAGCCAGGTACTCGGGGATAGAACTCTAACCTCCCTCGGCCTGAGTCCCTAGGCGGAGGGGTGGCCGCAGGCTCCATGGACCAGCAGACTTAGTCTTTGCTCCTGCATAGTTCTGAGGAATCCAGGGAGTCCAGACAAGGCCCCCTACCCAGCAAAGCACCCCCGTCCACCAAGGGACAGTCAAAGTGCTTTGTTAATAAACAGGTCCTGCTCCCCGTGCCACCCAACTGGTTGAGAATCTCCAACAGGGGTTGTCAGACACCCTATACAGAAGCGTTCCTACTGGCATCAGGTCAGTGCCCCTTGAGGTCAGAGATCCCAGAGGAAGGAGCAGGCACCCATCTTTGCTGCTCTCCAGCCTCCTCGAGTGACAACTCCAGACACAGGAGTGAAGCAGATGAATAGTGCCTGAAGTGAACCCCCAGCAAACTGCAGCAGCCCTACAGAAGAGGGACCTGACCATTGCAAGAAAAACAAACAAACAGAAAGCAACAACAGCATCAACAACAAGATACCCACAAAAACCCCATCCAAGGGTCAGCAGCCTCAAAGATCAATACTAGACAGACTCATGAAGATGAGAAAGAATCAATGATAAATGCTGAAAACTCAAAAGGCCAGAGTGCCTCTTCTCCTCCAAATGATCGCAACGCCTCTCCTGCAAGGGCGCAGAACTGGATGAAGGATGAGATGGACGAATTGACAGAAGTGGGCTTCAGAAGGTGGGTAATAAACTCCGCTAAGCTAAAGTAGCATGTTCTAACCCAATGCAAAGAAGCTAAGAACCTTGATAAAGTTTATAGGAGCTGCTAACTAGAATAACCAGTTTAGAGAGGAACATAAATGACCTGATGGAGCTGAAAAACACAGCACAAGAACTTCGTGAAGCATACACAAGAATCAATAACTGAATCGACCAAGCAGAAGAAAGGATATCCAGACCATCTTGTTGAAATAAGGCACGCAGACAAGATTAGACAAAAAAAGAATGAAAAGGAACGAAAAAACCTCCAAGAAGTATGGGACTATGTAAAAAGACCAAATCTGTGATTGACTGGAGTACCTGAAAGAGAGGAGGAAAATGGAACCAAGTTGGAAAACACACTTCAGGATATTATCCAGGAGAACCTCCCCAACCTAGCAAGACAGGCCAACATTCAAATTCAAGAAATACAGAGAACCCCAGTAAGATACTCCACGAGACGATCAACCCCAAGACACATAATCATCAGATTCTCCAAGGTTGAAATGAAGGAAGAAATGTTAAGGGCAGCCAGAGAGAAAGGCCAGGTCACCTACAAAGGGAAGCCCATGAGACTAACAGCAGACCTCTCAGCAGAAACCCTACAAGCCAGAAGACAGTGGGGGCCAATATTCAACATTCTTAAAGAATTTTCAACCCAGGATTTCATATCTAGCCAAACTAAGCTTCACAAACAAAGGAGAAATAAAATCCTTTCCAGATAAGCAAATGCTGAGGGATTTTGTCACCACCAGGCCTGCCTTGCAAGAGCTCCTGAAGGAAGCACTAAATATGGAAAGTACCAGCTACTAAATATGCCACTAAATATGCAGTACCAGCTACTGCAAAAAACACACCAAAATATAAGACCAATGACACCATGACACCACAAAGAAACTGCATCAACTAGTGTGTGAGATAACCAGATAGCATCATGATGATAGGATCAAATTCACACATAACAATATTAACCTTAAATGTAAATGGACTAAATGCCCCAATTAAAAGACACAGATGACTGGGCACAGTGGCTCATTCCTATAATCCCAGCCCTTTAGGAGGCTGAGGCAGGTGGATGACCTGAGGTCAGGAGTTCAAGACCAGCCTGGCCAACATGGCAAAACTGTCTCTACTAAAAATACAAAAATTAGCCAGGCATGATGGCACATGCCTGTAATCCCAGCTACTAGGAGGGCTGAGGCAGGAGGATCCCTTGAACCTGGGAGGTGGAGGTTGCAGTGAGCTGAGATCATGTCACTGCACTCCAGCCTGGGCAACAGAGCAAGACTCCATCTCAAAACAAAACAAAAAACCTGACACAGACTGGCAAATTGGATAAAGAGTCAAGACCCATCGGTGTGCTGTATTCAGGAGACCCATCTCACATGCAAAGAAACACATAGGCTCAAAATAAAGGGATGGAGGAAAATTTACCAAGCAAATGGAAAGAAAAAAAAAAAAAAAAAAAGGAAAGCAGGGGTTGCAACCCTAGTCTTTGACGAAACAGACTTTAAACCAACAAAGATCAAAAAAGACAAAGGGGGCATTACATAATGGTAAAGGGATCAATTCAACAATAAGAGCTATCCTAAATACATATGCACCCAATACAGGAGCATCCAGATTCATAAAACAAATTCTTAGAGACCCACAAAAAGAGATTTAGATTCCCACACAGTAATAGTGGGAGACTTCAACACCCCATTGTCAATATTAGACAGATCAACGAGACAGAAAATTAACAAGGATATTCAGGACTTGGAACTCAGCTCTGGATCAAGTGGACGTGATAGACATCTACAGAACTCTCCACCCCAAATCAACAGAATATACATTCTTCTCAGTGCCACATGGCACTTATTCTAAAATCAACCACATAATTGGAAGTAAAACACTCCTCAGCAAATGCAAAATAACTGAAATAATAAAAGACAATTTCTCAGACCACAGTGCAATCAAATTAGAACTCAGGATTAAGAAACTCACTCAAAACCAAACAACTACAGGAAATTGAACAACTTGCTCCTGAATGACTCCTGGGTAAATAATGAAATTAAGGCAGAAATCAAGAAGTTCTCTGAAACCAACGAGAACAAAGACACAACTTACCAGAATCTCTAGGACACAGCAAAAGCAGTGTTAAGAGGGAAATTTATAGTACTAAATGCCCACATCAGAAAGCCAGAAAGATCTCAAATTGATACCCTAACATCACAATTAAAAGAGCTAGAGAAGCAAGAGCAAACAAATCCAAAAGCTAGCAGAAGACAAGAAATAACTAAGATCAGAGCAGAAGTGAAGAGTATAGAGACAAGAAAAACCCTTGAAACAATCAATGAATCCAGGAGCTGGTTTTTGTAAAAATTAACAAAATAGATAGACTGCTAGCAAGACTAATAAAGAAGAAAAGAGAGAAGAATCAAATAGACACAATAAAAAATGATAAAAGGGATATCATCACTAACCCCACAGAAATACAAACTACCACCAGAGAATAGTATAAACACCTCTATGCAAATAAACTACAAAATCTAGAAGAAATGGATAAATTCCTGGACACATACACCCTCCCAAGGCTGAACCAGGAAGAAGCTGAATCCCTGAATAGACCAGTAACAAGTTCTGAAATTGAGGTAGTAATTAAGAGTCTACCAACTGAAAAAAGTCCAGGACCAGATGGATTCACAGCCGAATTCTACCAGAGGTACAAAGAGGAGCTGGTACCATTCCTTCTCAAACTATTCCAAACAATTGAAAAGGAGGGACTCCTCCCTTACTCATTTTATGAGGCCAGCATCATCCTTATACCAAAACCTGGCAGAGACACAACAAAAAAAGAAAACTTTAGGCCAATACCCCTGATGAACATCAATGCGAAAATCCTCAATAAAATACTGGCAAACCAAATCCAGCAGCACATCAAAAAGCTTACCCACCACAATCAAGTGGGCTTCATCCCTGGGATGCAAGGCTGATTCAGCATATGCAAATCAATAAACATAATCTATCACATAAACAGAACCAATGACAAAAACCACATGATCATCTCAACAGATGCAGAAAAGGTCTTTGATAAAATTCAATATCCCTTCATGTTACAATCTCTCAATAAACTAGGTATTGATGGAACATATCTCAAAATAATAAGAGCTATTTATGACAAACCCACAGCTGATATCATACTGAATGGGCAAAAGCTGGAAGCATTCCCTTTGAAAATCGGCACAAGACAAGGATGCCCTCTCACTACTCCTATTCAACACAGTATTGGAAGTTTTGGCCAGGGCAATCAGGCAAGAGAAAGAAATAAAGCGTATTCACATAGGAAGAGAGGAAGCCAAACTGTCTGTTTGCAGATGACATGATTCTATATTTAGAAAACCCCATCATCTCCACCCAAAAACTCCTGAAGCTGATAAGCAACTTCAACAAAGTCTCAGGATACAAAAGCAATGTGCAAAACCCACAAGCATTCCTATACACCAACATTAGACAAGCAGAGAGCCAAATCATGGATGAACTCCCATTCACAATCACTACAAAGAGAATAAAATACCTAGGAATATAGCTAACAAGGGATGTGAAGGACCTCTTCAAGGAGAACTACAAACCACTGCTCAAGGAAGTAAGAAAGGACACAAACAAATGGAAAAACATTCCATGCTCATGGATAGGAAGAATCAGTATCATGAAAATGGCCATACTGCTCAAAGTAATTTATAGATTCAATGTTATTCCCATCAAACTACCATTGAGATTCTTCACAGAATTGGAAAAAACTACTTTAAAATTCATATGGAACCGAAAAAGAGCCTGTATAGCCAAGACAATCCTAAGCAAAAAGAACAAAGCTGGAGGCATCATGCTACCTGACTTCAAACTATACTACAAGGCTATAGTAACCAAAACAGCATGGTACTGGTACCAAAACATACATATAGACCAATGGAACAGAACAGAGACCTCAGAAATACCACCACACATCCACAACCATCTGATCTTTGACAAACCTGACAAAAATAAACAATAGGGAAAGGACTCCTTATTTAATAAATGGTGCTGGGAAAACTGGCTAGCCATATGCAGAAAACTGAAACTGGACCCCTTCCTTACACCTTATACAAAAATTAACCCAAGATGGATTAAAGACCTAAATGTAAAACCCCAAACCATAAAAACCCCAGAAGAAAATTTAGGCAATACCATTCAGGACACAGGCATGGGCAAAGACTTCATGACAAAAATGCCAAAAATAATTGCCACAAAAGCCAAAGTTGATAAGTGGGATCTAAGTAAACTAAAGAGCTTCTGCACAGCAAAAGAAACCATCATCAGAGAGAACAGGCAATCTACAGAATGGGAGAAACTTTTTGCAATCTACCCATCTGACAAAAGTCTAATACCCAGAGTCTACAAGGAACTTAAACAAATTTACAAGAAAAAAACAAACAACCCCATCAAAAAGTGGGCAAAAGATATGAACAGACACTTCACAAAAGAAGACATTTATGCAGCCAACAAGCATACAAAAAAAAAAAAAAAGCTTAACATCACTGACCATTAGAGAAATGCAAATCAAAACCACAATGAGATACCATCTCATGCCAGTCAGAGTGGCAATTATTAAAAAGTCAATAAACAACAGATGCTGGTGAGGCTGTGGAGAAAAAGGAACGCTTTTACACTGGTGGTGGGAATGTAAATTAGTTAAAAAATTGTGGAAGTCAGTGTGGCGATTCCTCAAGGATCTAGAACCAGAAATACCATTTAACCCAGCAATCCCATTACTGGGTATATACCTAAAGGAATAGAAATCATTTTACTATAAAGACACATGCACACATATGTTTATTGCAGCATTATTTACAATAGCAAAGACATGGAACCAACCCAAATGCCCATCAATGATAGACTTGATAAATAAAATGTGGTACATATACACCATGAAATACTATGCAGCCATAAAAAAGAATGAGATCATGTCCTTTACAGGGACATAGATGAAGCTGGAAGACATCATCCTCAGTAAAGTAACACAGGAACAGAAAACCAAACACTGCATGTTCTCACTCATAAGTGGGAGTTGAACACTGAGAATACAAGGACACATGGAGGGAAACAACACACACAACGGCCAGTCGGGGGATGTGGGGGCAAGGGGAGGAAGAGCATTAGCACAAATAACTAATGCATGTGGGGCTTAAAACCTAGATGATGGGTTGATAGGTGCAGCAAACCACCATGGCACATGTATACCTATTTAACAAACCTACAAGTTCTGCACTTGTATCCTGGAACTTAAAGTAATATAAAATAAATAAATAAAAAACGAAATCTCATGATTGTAGGTTTTCACATATATTCTTCACATAAGTTTTTTAAAATCAAGGTGAAATTAATATAAAATTAACCACTTTAAAGTGTACAATTCAATGGCATCTAGTACATTCACAATATTGCACAACCACCACTTCTATCTAGCTCCAAAACATTTTTGTTGCTCCAAAATAAAACCCTATATTACTAAAGAGTTATTCTCCATTGCTCTCTTCCCACGTCTCTGGCAAACAACAATTTGCTTTCTGTGTCTGTGGATTTACTTATTTGGATATCTCACACACGAGATGTGATATTTTGTGTCTGTCTTCTCTCGCTTAGCATAATTCAAGGTTCATTCATGTTGTAGCTTGTATCAGTACTTCATTCCTTTTGATGGCTGAATAACATACATTGTACATATATACCATGATGCTTACCCATTCATCCACTGATGAATATTTGGATTGTTTCTACCTTTGGCTACTATGAATAGTGGTGCTGTGTATATTCGTGTGTATATATTTGAGCACCTGTTTTCAATTCTTTGGGGTAGATACTTAAAAATGAAATTACTGGATCATATAGCAATTCTATGTTTAACTATTTGAGGAACCACTAAACTGTTTTCCACAGTGGCTGTACTATTTTACATTCTCACCAGCAATGTACAAGAGTTCCTATTTTTCCAAGTCCTCATTAACACTTGTTAGTTTTTTTATTTTTGTTTTTATTACAGCCATCCTAGCGGGTGTAAAATAGTATCTCACTGTGATTTTAATTTGCATTCCCTAATGACTGATGATGTTGGACATCTTTTCATAAGCTAGACATCTCTACATCTTCCTTGAAAAATGTCTATTCAAGTCATTTATTCATTTTTAAATTGGGTTGTCTTTTTGTTGTTGACTTGTAGGAGTTTTTAAAATATATTCTGGATACTAGACCCTTATCAGATACATGAGTTGCAAATATTATCTCCCATTTTGTGGGCTGTCTTTTCAATTTTTTTATAGTGTCCTTTGATGCACAAAATTAATTTTAATGAAGTTCAAAATATCTTATTTTTTGGTTACTGTTGTTCCTCATGTTTTTGGTGTCATAGCTAAGAATCTTTTGCCCAATCTAAGGTCATGAGGATTTTTCCTGTACTCTTTTTCTAAGAGTCTTATAGTTGTAGCTCTTATCTGTAGGTTAGGTTGTTGATTCATTTTGAGTTGATTTTTCTGTATGGTGTGAGGTAGGGGTCCAACTTCATTCTTTTGCAGGTAGATATCCAGTTGTCCCAGTACCATTTGCTGAAGAGACTATTCTTTCCTAGACTTAGCACCCTTGTTGAAAAGCAATTGGCTATAGATGTATGGGGTTTATTTCTGGACTTTCAATTGTATTACATTGGTCTTTATGTGTATTCCTATGCCAGTATCACACTGTTTTAATACAGCTTTATGATAAGTTTTGAAATTGGGACGTTTGACACTTCCAACTGTGTTCTTCTTTTTCAATATCATTATGGCTATTCAGGGCTCCTTGCAAATCCATGTGAATTTGAGAATTTCCTTTTCCATTCCTGCCCAACAGGCTGTTGGAATTTTGCTAGGGATTGTGTTGTATTTGTAGACTCCTTTGGGTAGTACCAATATCTTAACAACATTAAACCTTAATACAGTATATAGAAGAAGCATAACTGCTTTTTGTGAGCTGATATTGTATCCAGCAACTTTGCCGAATTCATGTTATTAGCTCAAGTTTGTTTGTTTGCTTTTTGTAGATTTTTTTTTTCTGACCCTTTCACTTTCTCCTCTCCTGAGACTCTCAAGTGCACATTTACAAACTTGATGATGTTCCACAGATCTTGTAGGCGCTGTTCATTTTTCCATATTCTTTTTTCTTTCTCTTCTTTAGAGTGAATAATTCCAACTGTTTATCTGCAAGTTCACTATTTCTTCTGCCTACTCAAATCTGTTGAACTTCTCTGGTGAATTTTAAATTTTATCTATTGTACTTTTCAACTCCAGAATTTCTATTTGTTTCCTTTTCATAATTTCTGTTTCTGTTGATATACTCTATTTGCTCATACATTGTTCTCCTGGTATCCTTTCATCCATGGTTTCCTTTAGCTCTTTGAGCCTATTTAATACAGCTGATTTAAAGTCTTTGTTTGATAAGTCCAATGTCTCAGGTTCTTCAGGGATGGTTTCTGTCAATTTATTTTTTCCAGTGAATAGGCCAAACTTTCCTATTTCTTTGTATGCCTTGTCATTTTTTATCAAAAACTGTGCCTTCTGAATATTATAATGTGGTAACTCTGGATATCAGATTCTGCCTCCTTCACAGGGTTTGCTGTTGTTGCTTATTTTGGCCCTACTGTTGTCCCTTTAGTGACTTTTCCAAACAATTTTTGCAATGACTCTACTCCTTATTGTGTGTAGTCATTGAAGTCTCTCTTCTGTTATCTCAGTGGTCAGCCAGTGAGCTGACAGATTTCATTAAATGCTGAAATTGAGTAACCTCTTTATTCATTAGGCACTCCTCTTGTAGCTTTAAGTTTTGATTAGATTCCAGAATTCTGAAAAAGATGATTTTGTTTTTTTTTTGCCAGCTTAATGGTTGCTTCAGGGCAAGGATTGATTCTTAGAGCTTCTTACTCTGTTTTTCTGTGATGTCATTTGATAGCAGGAAGTAGCTAACCACTCAGGGGGTTTCTTGGGAATCTGAGAGCCCTTGATGGAGAAGCAGACATTCAGACAGATGCACTGAGCTCTAGCCGAGTAGTCTTAGGCAGGAAATAGGAAATAGAAAGATCAGCTGGCTCCAAGACTTGGGGAGGCAAAAAGAGGGGAGATAAACCTCACCCAGGACTGCCTCAGTTGTGGGCTCTCCTGACAAAAGGAACTATGGGCCCCTCATAAAATTCTTATAGCATTTTTATGGATAAGTCTAATTAGTCTTATAGGGATGTAAGGCCATGTAGTTAGTTTAAGAACTAGACCCAAAACCTAGTTCTCACTCTAAAATCCAGGTCTTTTCTATTATATTATGTTGTATTTGTTCTAAAGGATTTGATCATTAAATCTGAATGTGGCATGAGTTATCCCACTGATGACCAGAATTGATTAGGCTTATATGACTGGCTAAGCCAGCTTCTTTCCCCTTATCTCTCTTTGTACTTCCCTTTAGGAATTTCATGCTTGGCCAGAGATGACCTTTCCAGAGTGGAGAACTATTCAGAGACTTCGTTGCTTTCTAAATAGACTTATCTCTTCAGGTCCAAGATTACTTTACATGTTGTTTCAAAGGAGGCTTTCATGAATACGACTAATGCTAATTTATAACATGGAATAAGTATGACTCAAAGGCCTCAGTTTCTGAGAAATAGTCTATTAAGATAACTTGTTCTCATGTTGACATAATGCCTCATCATATTTTATTCTACTGAGAAAGCTTTGACATTTTAAAAAGTTATTTTAAAAATTTTCTAAAAACGTAATTAATTCACAAAAGCCTCAAGAGAGGAACACAGACAAAATTAGCCCAGTACCATATGGCAAAACAACTGTAGACACCAAAAAACAGCCCAGAAATGGATGGTTTCTGTACCTCAAAACCTAGGGCTTTTATCAGATCAATATGATAAAAGAAACCCTACTTTCTATGTACTCAACTATAAATTTAGAACATATGAACAAGAAAGCACTGTTGGCCTGCATTACAGGGATGAATGTAATGAATATTCTCTGTGGGGTTCACATGCCTAAATAAATGTTTCTTTATTTTGAATATCTGCTGGTTTCCAAGAGATTTTCTAAGGCAGAAACCACTGAAGTAATTCAGTGACAAGTTATTATCGCAACTATAGCTGAGCTAAGGAAAAAAGATGAACTAATCCATATCATTTAGCAACAAATGTGACTTTCTTATCCGCAGCACCCAGAAAATGGTACAGCCAAGGCAGCAACAGAGCAGGAAGACCACTCCACCCTTCTAGAAGCATTCCAGTAAAGTATACTGATACCTGCAATTTACTTTGAAATGCATTAAAAATGATAGGTGCATAAAGAGATAGGTAGATGAACAGATGTGATAAAATAAGACAGTAAAGTGTTTATGATGAAATCAAGTTGGTGGGCACATGAGTGTTTGTTGTAAAATTCTTCCATTTTGTATATCTGGAAATTTTTCTAATAAAATGTTTGGGGAAAACATAAAAAGGAAAAGCATTCTAATAGGGCATACAAATAAGATAAACTTGGGAAAGCAGTTTCTTTTTGTTTTTTTTCGAGACAGGGTCTCATTCTGTCGCCTAGGCTGCGGTGGTGCGATCACAGCCCACTGCAGTCTCGACCTCCCAGGCTCAAGCAATCTTCCAATTTCAGCCTCCTGTAGCTGGGACACAGGCACATGCCACCATGCTGGGCTAATTTTTGTATTTCTTTGTAGAGACAGGGTTTCACCATTTACCAGGCTGGTCTCGAACTCCTGAACTGAAGCAATCTGCCAGCTTTGGCCTCCCAAAGTGCTGGGATTACAGCCATGAGCCGACATGCCTGGCCTAGTAGTTTCTTTAATGATTTAAGAACTCCTCCAGTCTTTAATCACTGTGTCTATCTCTTCAATGTAAATTAGGCTTATGGCAGACAAATGAATTCTTTCTAGGAAAGTTTCTGTGAGATCATCAATAATTATAATTATATATCTAGGCTTATAAAGAAAATGTAGGGGCTGGGTGCAGTGGCTCATGCCTATCATCCCAGCACTCTAGGAGGCTAAGGTGGGAAGACTGCTTGAGCCCAGGAGTTTAAGATGAGCCTGGATAACATGGCAAAACCTCATCTCTACAAAAATTACAAAAATTAGCTGGGTGTGGTGGCATGTGCCTGTAGTCCGAGCCTGAGTTGGGAGGATAACTTGAGTCCAAGAGGTCGAGGCTGCAGTGAGCTGTGATTATGGCACTGCACTCTGGGTGGGTGGGTGGCGGGCAACCACCGGGGAAAAAACAAAAACAAAAACCTTACCTTTCTTCAACTAAGGCAAAGTGTAAACCTTTAAAAAACAAAGAAAAACGCATTAAGCCTAACAGATCTGTCCAGTCAAATGCAAATATAAACAGCTGCAGCTAGGGAAAAGAGGGGAAGGGGAAGTGGGGGCTCTAACTGGATCTTGACTAATGCATATTTATTCATGGAAAACAACTATGAATCATTTAAAGAGAAGTCAGTCACCGGACTGGCAGAAGAAAGTGTGTGTAACACAGCCAAAGTCTGGTGCAAATAAAAGCAGAGTTGTATTTCCTCACATTCTTCTATAATGACTATAAAGTCTAGCCTCTAAGTTCCTCTGTTCCTTTGAGCAAAAGATAATTTGGGGCTTATTTCTGGGGTTCATTCCATGCATGCTATTCTCTACATAAAACAGGGAAAACACATGTGCTTCATACAAAACCTGGTATTACATTAGCACCAAACAAAAGGCAAAACACACACCTATTTTTTCTTAATACTTAAGCCCTGGTAGGAGCTCATTTTTCTACTGAGTTTCTAGAAGAAACTCATTCTTCCATTTACAAGAGTCAAGTCTGTTTATTCTTGGTGCTCAGGAATAGGACTAGAGTCGGCAGCTATTCCTATCCCAGGAAATAAGTTTTTGAAGAATGGAAAGCAATTTGAATCAGCTCCTAAAACACAGTCTAAAGATAATGGCCTGAGAAATGTTCACTCTAGATACATTCTGTAAAGAAAATTAGAATAAATAAAGCAGAATCGCTTTTTTGGGTGAGCAGGGAAGCATATAGCAGGGAGGGTAAAACTGTGGACTTGGAGTCAGGCTGCCTCAGTTTGCATCGTATCTCTGTGCAAGCTTAGGCTAGCTGCTTATGTTATTGATATTTCAGTTTCCTCATGTTTAAAATAGGGTTAATGATACTGTGGAGATAAAATGAGTTAATACATGTGATGTGCTTAGGACAGTGTCTGGCTGTTGACTGTGTTAGCTGTTATCACCATCCATATTATCAAGCCAACAGAGACATCCAGTGTAATCATAATCACCCCCTCCCACACACACTTATTTAAAACAAAACTAAACAAAAAGGATACCAAAACATATTGGCCCTTTTTGAGCCATCTTCCCTTTGATGCTGCTTCTTCATCTCCATTCTTCCTTTTACCACCCAAAGTTTGGAAAGAACCATGTTTGCAATTTTCACTTTCATAGCAATAATTTATAGCCTGGCTTCCACCCAAAATATTCTGCTCTAATTGTTTTAGTTAAAGTCACTAAAGACTTTCTGTTAAATCAAATTATTTATTTTCAGTCTTTATGCTTCTTAATCACTTTTTAGTATTTCACACTGTTTACCCATCCCCACTTTTTGAAATAGCCTCCTTTCTTGGGCTTAACGTGATGACAGTTTCTTCTAGTTCTTCTCTTGTCTTCTCCTCCTGATATATCTTTAATGATTCCTGCTTTCTGCCCATCTTTAAAATACTGCCAATCCTAGATTCTATATTTTATTGTTTTTTTCTTATCAATCTCAAAGGAAGACACTAGTGTCTTTCACACAATCTAAGTGGTGATGGTGCCCAAGTTTATTCTATTCTAGACCTCATTCCTGTACAGCATTTCCAACAACTTAGAAGAGTTATCTGCTTGGATATCCAATAGAAATCTCAAACTTAAAATGTTTAAAGCTAAATTTATCTCACTTACCTTAATCTATTCGTTCTTTTCCATTTGTTACCACAGTTAATGAAATATCACCATCTGTCTGGTCTTCCAAGATAGAAACTTGGGACTTACCCATAATTTCTTCCTCCTTAATCATTACAACTAATTTGTCACAGGTCTTATCAATTATTCTTGAGGAATATCTCTTAGATATAATCCCTTTCCTCTTTTCCCATTCCACTGTTATTTATAGTGCTGTAATCTTGGAGGGGTTACTGGTTCACTCTAAGCCTCAGTTTTGTCATCTGTAAAATGAGGATAGTAAGAGCATCTACCTGCTAAGGTTAAACAAGGAAATGTATGTTAAGTCCTTACTCAGAACCTAGTAAGTTCTCAATGAATGATAGCCATATAATTTAGGTTCTCAAGATGTTTTGCTTTTATTTTAATGGATAATCTTGCATCTCTCACATTTCTTTTGTATAAAGCCACCAAATATCTGTATCTGACATGATGATGTCCATCCCTACACTGCTACCCTTGCATCTCATTAACTCACCCCACCATAATCACCCAACCTAGTGTCACTACAGTTCTTGTCAGAGGGTATGTACATTCCAGTTCTTGTCAGAGGGTATGTACATTCCATAATGTTTAGTAAACGGATTTGTGAATAAAGCTAATATGATTTCCACTCTCAACTGCAGAGAAATGTGTATAGACTTGGTTTTGGTAGAACAGGAAGGCTAGGGGAAGATAGTTAAGGATGCAAATCCAGCCTTTGAAAATCACTGCTCTGTACTATAATAATAAAATGAATCACTTGTTTGCCATCTTTCAGGAATACATTCCTTGTTTAAAGGCTACTGTCATAAACAAGAAGACTACTAAATAACGAGAGGGAAGAAAAACCATTTTCCAAGCTCTGTGCATGTCACAGGTAAGTCCTGGATACTAGCCAAGGCACTGATAATCGGTGAATAGTATTTCCTATAGGAAGCTGGGGGAAGGGGGAAAATGCCTCAGAGTTAGTATTTAGAGAGGACAGTATGAATTTTTTTTTTTTAAAGACTCACTTTCATTTAGAAAAGTTATTGAGAAGGCTGGATCCACATCCATCCATTTAGTAACTAAAGTCTTGCTAATGCTACATGTGAAGTTTATTGTTATGTAAACAATGACTCATTTAACTCTTCATTATTGTAAGTACAATATGCATTGTAGCTTACAGAGAACCTAATTCTAACTATCAAGACAGTTACTTTCTAATGAGACACTGGTTTATGTTCTGGTCTACTCCATCTATAATATTCTTTTTAAAAATTTGACATGAATTTCCACTTCTGGTCAAGATGGAGTAACCGGGACTAGATTAACCCTCCCACCTAAAACAATAAACAAACCTTTACACAAAATATATGAAACAATAGGTTTTAAGACAGCAGACATAAGGCAATGAAAAACAGTGATTCCTCAGATGGAAAACAAATGAGGCAAATCCTGTGACTGCCCACTTATTGCCTTGAAAGCATTTCCAGGCCACAATGTAAGAAGGGAGACTTCCAGTTTCCAGTTTCACATGTAAGGAGCTTGGAAGTCACCACTTCATCCTAACAACAAGTAAAAACCTGAACAGACTAAAAATTCAACAATTCCAGGATCCATAAGAGGTGAGGGCACAGGGCAAACCACTGAGTACAGTCGGAGTCACAGCTTACCAGAATGGAAAATGCAGTGGGAACCAGAGCCAGGGTAGGAAAACCTGACTTGCTACTGACAAATTGCTGGAGGCTCCATGTGGACAAGTCTGAGAGTTAACAACTCCAGGGGCACTCAGAGACGGGGGCCGCCACCATTTTGTGTGACTTACCTCTAGGAGCCCAACCAGGTTCTCACAGTAAATACTGAAGAAAAATCCCCTCAAGCTTCTGGCAGAAGAAGGGGAAAAGTAACCATTTTGAAACATGCCAAAGCACAATGCTCTTAACAAGGCCTGCCCTCAGGGGAACCTAGTTCACCAGAGCCCAACCTGCTGGAGCATTATCAGTGCCTAACTGAAGGGAAGCATTCCATGTGGGAGAAGGGAAATACCCAACTGTCTCCCACTCTAGTCCTCCTCTCCCACTGAAGTGGGGGAAGGAAAACAATACCTGAGGAACACTTATGAAGCTTATAGTTCAGAGGCACAAGCTCACTAAAAAACTGAGACCTACTTACTGAACTACAGAACGCCTCCTCATCCCCACAGCTCACTACCACATGATTAATACTAAAGGCCCATTTACAGCAGTTCCTTTAACACAGTAGATCATATCCACCTATCAAGAAAAAAGTACAAGGAATACTAAAAGGCAAAGAACACAATGTGAAGAGACAGGGTGAGCATCAGAACCAGACATGGCAGAGATGTAATACACAGACAGGGAATTCAAAACAACTATGATTAACATGTTAAAGGTGCTAATGGATAAAGTAGACAGCATGCAACAATAGTGGGTAATGTAAGCAAAGAGATGGAAATCCTAAGGAAGAACCAAAAAGAAATGCTAGAGATTAAAAAACACTGCAACAGAGGTGAAGAATGCCTTTAATGGGACTATTAATGGACTGTATGTGGTCTATTAATAGACAAAAATCAGAGTAAAGAATCTCTGATTTTGAGGATGTATCAACAGAAACTTTCAAAACTGAAAAACGAAGAGAACGAAGACTGAAAAAAACCCAGAATAAAATATCCAATGACTGTGGAACAATTACAAAAGGTGTAAATATGCATAATGGGAAATACTAGAAGGAGAAAAAAGAGAAAAAGGAACAGAATAAATATTTGAAACAATAATGACTGAGAATTTTCCCCAAATTAACATCAGACAGCAAATCACAAGACGGTCGGAGAACATCAACCATAATAAATGCCCCCTAAGCTATACTTAGGCATATCATTTTGAAACTACGATAAAGAACAAATCATGAAAGAAGCCAGATTTTTAAAATGCCTCATCTATAGAGGAACAAAGATAAGAATTGCATGTGACTTCTCAGAAACCATGCAAGCAAGAAGAGAGTGGAGTAAGATATTTAAAACATTGAGAGAAAACCCCACCAACCTAGAATTCTGTACCCTGAGAAATTATCCTTCAGAAGTAAAGGAGAAATAAAGACTTTCCTGGACAAATAAAAATTGAGGAAATTTGTTGCCAGACTTGCCTTGCAAGAAATGTTAAGAAAAGTTCTTTAGAGTGGGAAAATAATATAGGTCAGAAACTAAAATCTACATAAAGGAAGGAAAAGCACTAAAGAAGGAATAAGTGAAGGTAAGATACAAACTTTTATTTTTTTTATTCTGAATTGATCTAACAGATAACAATTAGGAACAGGGAGGGGTATTACATAATGATAAAGGGGTAAATTCTCCAAAAACATATGAAGATCCTTATGGATCTCATATATAGATTTCAACATCCTTTTAACAGAAATGGACAGATCCAACAGGCAGAAAAATTAGTAAGGACACAGTTGAACTCAACGATACCATCAAATACCTGAATATAACTGACATCCATAGATGACCTTACCCAACAAGAGCAGAATGCACATTCTCTTCAAGTTCACACAGAGTATTTACCAAATCAGACGATATTCTGAACCATAAAATAGACCTTAATGAATTTAAAAGAATAGAAAGCATATAATATCTGCTCTCAGATCACAATGGAATTATTAGAAACCAATAACAGAAAGATAGCTGGAAAATTCCCAAATACACAGAGATTAAACAATGCAACGAGGGAGAACCCAGTCAGAATCTGACACATTCCCTTACTTGAGGAGGTAGAGCTGAGAATCCCAGGAGACCAAGGCAGTGAGAGTTCAAGGGACAGAGTTCTGGGAGGAAGAAAGCTGTGCAGAAATAATTCTGGAGATCTGTGGAAATTAACCCTTGAGAAATCAACAGAGTACTCACTGGCATGTGTATGTGAGGAAACTACCCAAGGCTGAGAAAAGATCTATCCAAGATTAGAAAAAAAAGTATCTGCTTCTTACATAGGGCCAGAAATAGTGCCTGTTCCTACCAGCCAGAATGGAAAAATTTACAGGACATTCGGCCAGGCACAGTGGCTCACGCCTGTAATCCCAGCACTTTGGGAAGCCGAGGCAGGCAGATCACCTGAGGTCAGGAGGTCGAGACCCAGCCTGGCCAACATGGTGAAACCCCGTCTCTACTAAAATACAAAAACTTAGCCAGGCATGGTGGTGCTCACCTGTAGTCCCAGCTACTCAGGAAGCTGAGGTAGGAGAATTGCCGAGACCGAGAGATGGAGACTGCAGTGAGCTGAGATCATGCCACTGCACTCCAGCTTGGGTGACAGAGTGAGACTCCTCCAAAAAAAAAAAAAAAAAAAGAAAGAAAGAAATACACAGGACATTCAGTAGAATACTCAGAAGGGTCTTATCTCAGTAGTAGCAAACAATTAGACCTGGAATACATGCTGCTGTGGTCCTGCTTAACAAATGATTAAGGCAAGACAGAAAACTGATCATATTGTTTGCAAATAACATTTCAGAAAAAAGCTTAAGAATATGTATAAGAATACAAAAATTTCTAACACCCAACAAGCTAAAATTCACAACATCAGATAACCAAAAAGAGATTATCAGGTATGCAAAGAGGCAAGAAAATATGATTCATATTTAGGAGAAACAAAATCAATCAATTGAAACTGACTAATAAATAAGACAGATGTTAGAATTAGTAGAGAAATATTTTAAAACAGATTATTACTGTATTAAATTGCTCAAAAGGTATGAACAAGGAAGCTATAAAGATTCAAATTGAACTTCTAGATATAAAATTAGAACATCTGAAATGAGGCCGGGTGCAGTGACCCATACCTGTAATTCCAACACTTTGGGATGCTGAGGTAGGCAGATCACCTGAGGTCAGGACTTTCAGACCAGCCTGGCCAACATAGCAAAATCCTGTCTCTACTAAAAACAGAAAAATTAGCCAAGTGTGGTGGCAGGTGTGTGTAATGCAGCTACTCGGGAGGCTGAGGCAAGAGAATCATTTGAACCCGGGAGGCAGAGGTTGCAGTGGGCCAAGATTGCGCCACTGTACTCCAGGCTGGATGACAGAGAGAGACTCAAAACTAACAAACAAACAAACACACACTCATCTGAAGTGAAAAATACACTAGATAGAATTAGTGACACATTTGACATTACAGAGGAAAAGATGAATGACCTTGAAGACACAGGAATAAAAACTACAAAATTAAAAACACAGAAGGACCCTCCAAAATAAAAATAGCATTAGTGAACTGTGAGATAACTCCAAGTGGCCAAATATAGTTGTAATTGCAGTCTCTGAAGCTGGGGGAAAGAAGATATATTTAAAGAAACTATGGCTACAAAATTTCCAAATTTGAAGAAAACTATAAGCCCACTGATCCAAGAAATCCAATAAACCTCAAGTTTAAGAAACATGAATAAAATGACACTAAGGCACATCAAACTGATCAAAACAGTGATAAAGAGAAAATCTTAAAAGCAGCTAGAGAAGAAATGACATTAAGTACAGAGGAACAAAGGAAAGAATGACAGCAGATTCCTTGTCACAAATAATGCAAGTGAGAAGGCAGTGGATCTATAGTTTTAAATTATGGAAAGGAAAAAAATCTGTCAACTTAGAATTCTTTTCCAGTGAAAACATCTTTCAAATATTTCAAAAGTCATATTAAAATAAAGACCTTTACAGACATATAGAGGCTGAATAAATTAATCACTAGCAGATCCACAATGCAAGAAATGTTAAAGAAGTCCTTCAGGCAGAAGGAAAGACGCCAGATGCAAATATGGATTAACACAAAGAAATGAAGAGCACCAGAAATGGTAAGTGCATGGATAAATACATAAGATTTTTATCTTATTGGTTAAAACTCTTTAAAAGATAACTAACTGCTGTATTGTGGGGTATATAACATTTATATAAGTAAAATGTCTGACAACAACAACATAGAGGTTGTGAGGGGACAAACGGAAATATATATTATGCAGAAATAATTAATATAACAGGTCTGAGGCTGCTCCCCTCAGAAACCTTGCTTACAAGGTTGACTCTTGGCAGGAGTCTGGGAACTTGGATTTCAGGAGGGTTCTTACCATTCCCAGAACTGATAAGAATGGCTCACTGTACCTAAACAGTTTGTACAAACAATGCAGTTTACCTGCTCCCCTTCTGGCTGCCTGGAATTTTGGTATGTGTTAGGCAAGGTGGGGGTCTGTATGACCACACCCCAGTAAAAATCTTGGGCAATGAATCACTAATGAGTTTTCCCAGTATACAATATTTCACACATGTTGTCACAACTAATTGCTGGAGGAATTGAGTGTATGTTGTGTGACTTAACTGGGAAAGGGTACTTGGAAGCTCGTGTCTAATTTCCTCCAGACTTGCACCATGTGGCTTTTCCCTTTGCTGATTTTCCTTTGTATCCTTTCATTATAATAAATCATAGCTGTGGGAATGACTATATGTTGAGTCCTGTGAGTCTTCCTAGGGAATCCTTGAACTGAGGGGCACTCCTGACATAACTATTGTAATGGTCTTATACTATACATGAAATGGTATAATATCACTTGAGGGTACACTGTAATAAGTTAAACCTACAGAGTATACATGATACAGTGAACAAACAATAACAAATAGTACAGCTAATTAACTAAGGAGATACAAATATACTCATACAAATAATCAAAATGTGGTAGCGAAATAGAGAAAAGCAGGATGAGAACAAGGAATAGATAGGATAAATGAAAAGCAAATAGCAAGAAGATAAATTTAAACCTCCCCTAATTAAAAAAAAGTAAATGATCTAAATATTTCAATTAGAAGCCAAAGACAGATTGGATAAAAAAGCAAGACCTATCACTATGATGCTAATAAGAAGTTCATTGCAAATATAAATAAACAAATAGGCTAAAATTAAAGGTATGGACAAAGATAACTAATATATGCTAACACAAATAACAGAAAGGTGGAGTGGTTTTTATTATTAGACAAAGTAATTTCAGAGCAAACAGTATCATCAAGGATTAAAAAAAGGTCATTCCCTAATGATCACTGGGTCAGTGCATCAAGAATACCTAACAGTCCTAAATACACACTCTAATAACAGAGCTCCAAACACAAAGAGCAAAAACTACAAGGAATAATACAGAAATCCACAAAATCCATTTTTGCAGCTAAAGATTTCAATGCATCTCTTCTAATAATTAAGGGAACAAGTAGAGAGAAAATCACCAAGGATATAGAAGCCTTGAAAAAAACAATTTGACCTATTCGATATTTATATAACTGTCTACTGTAAAATAGCAAATTCTTTTCAATTGCATATGAAACATTTATGAAGACAGACCATATTTTGGGCTGTAAAAAATTCTGTATAAATTTAAAAGAAATCATGTCATACAAAGCATGTTCTTTGACAACAGTGAAATTACATTTGGAATCGATAGCAGAAATATATCTGGAAGTTCCCTAGAAATAGATACATGTAAGTCAAAGAAAAAGTCAAAAGACAAATTTGAAAGTATTTTGAATGGAATATAAATGAAATGCTTTAAAGAAAAGTAAACAGGAGGGAATACTTTCCCATTACCATGATACTAAAACCAGACAAAGACATTTAAAAACCCTAGAAACCAATATCTCTCATGAACATAAATGCAAAACAGTACATACAAAATTGCAGCAAATTGAATCCATCAATATATTAAAAAGTCATGACCAAGTAGGTTTTCTCTTAGGAATGTGAAGTTAGATTCAAATATCAATGTGATTTGCAATGTTTAACTAAAAAAGAAAAATATAACTTCTATTGATGTTGAGGAATTCTGACAAAATCCAATATAAATTCCTGATTGAAAAAAAATTATCAACAAACTAACAACAGCAGAGAACTTCCTTAACCTGAAACAGAGTATCTATGGAGAACATATTGACATATCTAATGGTGAAAGACTGAATGCTTTCCACCTAAGACCAAGAAAAGGCAAGAATTTCCGCTCTCTTTGTTTCTACTCAACATTGTATTAGTTCAAGTCAGAGTAATAAGGCAAGAAAAAGAAAAAGGAAGAACTAAGATTATCTTTATTTACAGACAACATGATCATCTATGCAGAAAATCTTAATGAATCTATGAAAAAAGTCATTAGAACTAATAAGTGAGTTTAGCAAGGTTTTAGGATACAAGAGCAACATGGTAAAAATCAATTGCACTTCTATACATTGGCAATGAACAATTAGAAATTAAGCTAAAAGCAATATCATTTATAATAGCATAAGAAATATGAAATACTGAAGGATAAGTATAAAAGATTTTCAACATTTATACATTGAAAGCTAGAAAATACAGCTGATAGAAATTAAGGAAGGTCTACATGAATACAGAGATATACTATATAGGTTGGAAGATTCAATACTGATAAGTCAATTTTCCCCCAAATTATCTATCTTCTCCCCCAAATTGATCTATCTGTCTGTACGTCCGTCCGTCCATCCATCCATCCATCCATCCATCCATTCATCCATCCAATGCAATCTCCATAAAAACTCTAGCAGTTTTTTTTTGTAGAAATTTACAAGGCTTCACACGGAAATGCAAAGAATCTAGAATAGCCGAAATAACTCTAAAAAAGAAGACTGGAGTGTTGACATGATTTCAAGATTTATTATAAAGCTACAGTAATAAAGTATGTTATTAGTATCAATATAGAATATTAGATAAGTAAAACAGAAGTCCAGAAATAGAACTATATATCTATGGATGAATAATTTTTAACAAAGGTGCAAAAGGAATCCAGTAGATAAATAGTCTTTACAACAAATGGTGCGGGAACAACTAGGTATCCGTATCTTCCCCTCCAAAAAGAAGAAACCAAAAAGAAAAAGAATGTTGACACATATCTTGCATCATATACAAAAATTTACTCAAAATCAGTCAGATACCTAAATGTAAAACATAAAACTACAAAATTTCTAGGAGAAAATATTTGTGTCCTCTGATTAGTCAGAGAAATCTTAAACACAACACTAAAAGGCCAGTCCTCTAAGACATAAACTCACAAGTTGGACATCTAAAAACTTCTGTCTTCCAAAGACACTGCTAAGAGAATGAAAAGAGAAGCCATAAACGAGGAAAAAGTATTTGTAAATCAAGTATCTGTTAAAGGACGTGCATCCAAACCAGATAAAAAAAGTTTCAAAACTTAAAGAGGATATTCAGATAGCAAATAGGCGCACAAGAAGATTATCAGTATCAGTTACTAGTGAAATCCAAATTAAAGGCACGATGAGATATCACTACACAGTAGTAGAATATCAAAAGTTTAAAAGATTGACTACACTGTGTACCAACAAGAATGGGGAGGAACTGAAACTCTCATACATGGATAGTGAGAACGAAAATGATACAACCACTTTGAATATCATTTTGCAGTTTCTTAAAAAGTTAAACATAAACCTGTCAGATGACCTAGCCACCTACTCTTAAATATTTGATAGAATTCAATGGTGAAACCACTTGATCATGAAGTTTTATTTGGTGGATGGTTTCTGATAGCAGGTTCAATTTCTCAAAGGAAATAGAGACCCTGAGATATTTTATTTCACCTTGTGTTAGTTTTGGTAAGTTGTGCTTTTCAAGAAATTTGTTATTTTCATCTAAGTTGTTGCAGTTACTGGCATTTATAATATCTCTTTATATTTTCTTATGATCCTTTCTATGTCTGTAGAATGTGTAGTGATATCTCCTCTTTCATTCCTGATATTAGTAATTTGTGTTTTCTCCCATTTTTCTTAAGCAATATTAAGATTCATAAATTTTATTTATGGGGTTCATAAATTTTGTTTTTTCAAATAATGAATTTTGGCTTTGTTCATTATTGCTAATGTTTGTCTATTTCCTACTCCACTGATTTCTGCTCTTATCTTTATTATAATATTTCCTTCCTTTTTACTAACATTCTTGGGTGTAGTAATTTCTTAGGGCTGCCATAACAAGTTACCACTAACTTTGTGGCTTAAAACAACCAAATTTTATTTTCTCACAGTTTTGGAGGCTAGAAGTCCAAAATCAAGGTGTCCCTAGGGCCATGCTCCCTCTGAGGCTCAAGGAAGTTTTTCTCCCTTCCTAGTTTCCAGTGGCTCCTAGAAATCCATGGTGTTCTTTGGCTTATATAGCTGTATCACTCCAACTTCTGCCTCCAAATTCACATGGCCCCCTTCCTTGTGTACTTCTGTGTGACTTCTCTTCTTTTTAAAAAATACCGTCATTGGATTTAGGGCTCATCCTAATTTAGCGTGATCTCATTTTAATTTAATTACACCTGCAAGGTCTTATTTCCAAAAAGGTCACGTTCTTAGATTCTGGGTGGACATGAATTTTTGAGGTACATTATTCAATTACACTGGGTTTAACAGATACATTTTAGAACCTCTGAATTCTGTTATGTTCCTCTCAAGTATGCTGATTTTTGTTCCAGTTAACTTAGCTGGACTCAAATTCTCCTCGGTTATAATAAGCAGCTGAAATACCTAAGTTCTTTCAGCTTCTGGGTGTTTCTTTATTTGCAGAGCTTATTAAGATTTCTTATACATATATGGTTCAGTAGTCAGCCAAGGATCTGGGGCAGGGCTTACACACACATTTTGGGACCCACCGCTTCTGCAGCTCCCTTTCTTTTAGAATTTCCTTGCTAACTTTCCAGTGTTCTGCCAGCTTTGGGATTCTGTCCTTCGATACTTCAAGTAAGTAAAGCTGTGGCTTCTGCCACCTGAAGCCATCCACAGATTGGAAAGAGTCCTTAAGCAAAATGCTACAAACTTGAAAATACACTGGTTTTGGTCCCTATATTCCAAATGTAAACTCACTTCCCACTTCCATCTGCTTTCTGCCACTCTCCAGTGCCTTCAAATAGTTATTTTTTGTATTTTGTTCATAATTCTTAATTGTTATCCATGGAAGGCTTAGTCCAAAGAGGCAATTCTTCCATTAACAAAAGCTGGAATTCAGACATGTTTTTATTATGGCTTTAAAATGCTTTAGTAAAGTGCGCATTCATTTGTCAGGCCAGAGGTGCCAGATGATGATTTTACCTCATTAACTCTGAGAGGAATATTTTTAGCTTAAAAATTCTCAGCAACTAGTTCTTACAGTACAGCCAGTACAGCTACCTATTTATAGGTAGGTGTTAGCCAAGGTAAAAAGACCTACTGAAGTTCCAGAAGCATTCAGCAGGGCAACCTGTCCCTATAGATCAGTATTACATAAAATCTACCTAGCAATTTTTCTAACCCTATCAGATTTCTGCTGATAAACAGAATCAGACAAAGAAGTAACAGACGTATTTAAACAAGTCATTTTTAGTGGAAAGAAAAAAGGGAGAAAACAAGAAAAGTGACTAAGCTAGGAGATAGATATTTTCATCATATCTTAGTAATTAATTACTACAAAGGATGGTGGGAAGGACTCTTAAAAAAGCAACTCATTTAAAAAGAGGAGGCAAAGGATCAACCTTCACTATTAGCAGACATCCTCAATAATTAAGAAGATATGATATTGACTTGGCAGCCTACAGTCTATTCTATATAGAGATTAGATCAATACCTAAACTGAATTTAAAAAAAAACAGGTTTTACTTTTTTACCCAACAATTAAAAAACATATCTGGGGTTTAGTTTTAACTATTTAGACTGAAAAGTACATTTCATTCTGAGATCTGGCAAATCTTTGAAATTTGGGAGTGTAACAGAGAATCATGGAGAGGGTAAGAGAAAAATGAACTAAATTAGATCTGGATTCTAGTTCATGGATTATTATTCTATTACCCTGGGCAAGTGGTATTAACTGCTTTTGGAGGCAGTTTCATTAAATGTGAAACCAAGGACTTGGATGAAATCTTTAAGATTCTTTCTTAGGGCTAAAAAAAGCTTTACGTGAATCAGATTTTAAACATATGAGAATTGAGTGATATTGACTACGAACTAACAATGACTCAAATGTTATTTCCCTTGTTCCTTCACAGAATCCCTTTGCCACTTCATTTCTCCCCACTTCCCCATAATCTTTCGTAAAAAACAGGGTCAATGAAGTCAGGCATGTCTCTGAAAAGAACTCTCTAGAGCTGATGATTCTCAATCTAAGACCTTTCTAGAACTTGATCTAAAACTTTTATCTCACTCATAAGACATAGGGGAAAAAAAGTTAAAAAAGGCGGGGGGGACTCCTTGGGAACAATCAGTTTATTTTTGAAAACACTATGTTCCTTGTTGAGGTGTCCTTTCTGTACAGTGCTCACCAATGAGGATTGCTGTACCTAGTCTAAGACTTTTAGTCCTTTGAAAACATTATGTGATATGACAGGTGCTATATAAAAGCATGGGGTTTCATGAGTTTAGTATTTCCTAGCAAGGCTTAGAGCTTTTTCCTTTTACTAGATCAGCTACACTCTCTATATATCTTAATTTACCTCTCCTTTGGGTCACAATCCTCTGTTTCTAATTTATAGCCCCTAAGATCATTTAACCACAGGTATTATATCAGGGTAGGTTATATGCTCAGACATAACAACTCTGTGACCTTTTGCAAATTACTTAACTCCTCTCTCCATCTTGATTTCTTACTCTGTAAAACGGGATACATATACCTCATGGGGCTGTCATGATAATGTAGTTATTAGCATGAAACCTGGTACATAGTAAATGCTCAATAAATGCTAGTGATGGTCATGCTTTCATCCTGTCTTCCCATTCTTGATGACGAACTCTGTTCAAGTCTTTTCACTTTACACATTTCTCAATCACTTTCAGGAGTCTTGGCAGCATCATGGACTTCCCCTCACCTTCACATTTCAGTGCCATCTGTTGCCTACTCCTGATGTTTGTTCTTCCATAGGGGGAGAGGCTAATTAAAGCACAAATCTACCCTCTTAAATTTTTAAGTGAATAGTACAGCATGGCTAACTATAAGCACAATGTTGTACAGCAGACCTCTAGAACTTTTTCATCTTTCATGATTGATACTTTATACCCACTGAACAGGAACTCCCCATTTCCTCCTTCCCCCAGCTCCTGGAAACCACTATTCTACTTTCTATTCTGATGGTTACTTTAGATGCCTCATGTAAGTGGAATCATGTCATATTTGTCCTTTTGTGACTGGCTTACTTCATTTAGCAGAATGTTCTCAAGTTTCATTCATATTGTAGCATATTACAGGATCTCTTTTCCATTGATATATAGACTACATTTTCTTGATCCATTCATCCTTTAACATTTAGGTAGTTTCTGTCTCTTGGCAATTGTGAATAATGCTGCAATAAACATAGGAGTGAAAATATCTCTCTGAGACCCTGATTTCAGTTCTTTTGGAAAAATACCCAGAAGTGGGATTGCTGGATCACATGGCAGTTCTATTTTAAATATCTGATGAACCTCCATACTGTTTTCCATAGCAACTGCACCATTTTACATTCCCACCAACAGTGTATGGGGTTCCAATTTCTCTACATCTTCACCAACACTTGTTATTCTTTCTTTTTTTTTAAATAATGGCCATGTTAACAACAGGTGTGAGGTACTATCTCATTATGGTTTTGATTTGCATTTCCCTGACAATTAGTGATATTGAGCATTTTTTCATATACCTATTGGCTATTTGTATATCTTCTTTGAAGAAATGTCTATGTAAGCCCTTTGTCCATTTTTAAACATTGTTTTGTTGCTACTGAGTTGTAGGAGTTTCTTATATATTCTGGATATTAACTCCTATCAGATACATGGTTTGAAAATATTTTCTCCTATTTCATAGATTGCCTTGTTACTCTGTTGCTTCTCCTTGTCCTTCTCCTTAAGACAGGTCCTCATTCTGTCACCCATGCTGGAGTGTGGTGACACGATCATAGCTCACTGAAGCTGCAGCCTTGGACTCAAGTGATCCTCCTGAGTAGTTGGGACTACAGGCATGTACCACCATGCATGGCTAATTTTTAAAGTTTTTGTAAAGACAGGTCTCACTATGTTGCCCAGGCTGGTCTCAAATTCCTAACCTCAAGTGATCCTCCTGCCTCGGCCTCCCAAAATGATGGGAATACAGGCATGATCCACTGTACCTGGCCTGTTACCTCTTTTTAAGTACTAAAAATACTGATGCCAAATACTGATGACTCATCTGGCATAGAAATAATTTTAGTTTTTGTTTTTTACTGAATTAATAAAATTCATTAAGCATTCTGTTGGCATGTTCTTATACATTATCTTACTATCTCTGTTCCTTTAGTTCTTTTCCATTACATGTTCTATTTCATTGTCCATCTGGCAGTGTCTATTCTTTAAAAGTTTTTTTTTTTAGCTTTTCTTATCAATGAGTTAATTTTAAAGGTAATAAACTGTAACTTGTTTTCTTCGAAATTGCTTTTAAATGTTGCTAATTTCTATTCCCGCACACTAACTGAACAAGGATGCTGGCAATGATAACTATAAGAAAGAGAAATGACATGATTCTGAGCTGCACTTTAGAAAGATTACTTTGGCAGCCAGGCATTAGACTGATTAGATGACACAAAGACCAGAGAAGCAGAAAAGATAACTGAAGGGTCTTCAGCTTAATACCGGGGTGATGAAATAATCTGTACAACAAACCCCCGTGACACAAGTTTACTTATGTAATGGACCTTCACATGTACCCCGGAATCTAAAATAAAAGTTAAAAAAAAAAAAAAGAAGAAGATGGAAAGACCAGAGGAGGGAGGCAAGCTAATTAGCAATATTGAGAATGGAGAATATGGAAAGAAAGTGAGAAACTCTGTGAGAGCTGAACCCTCAGGGTCTGGTCCTGACTGCATATAGGAGATAATGTAGATGGTGCTTCAATGCTGACTCCAAGATTTAAAGCTCAAGTGAGAGGAAAACTGAAGTACTATTTAGGAAGAGAGGAGTTGAAGCTGGTTTGGGTGAATGAATCATCAGGTATCCTCTCTGACCACAGCTCCTGCTGAAATATTCAACAGTCTTTGCCATCTCCAATACCTCAGAGTACAGAGTATCTACCATAAGCCAATGTACTGCTATTATTGTATTACCGATTGCTTTTTATATTATGTTGTCTATGACATAGTTTCCTTATTACCACTACTTACATTAAAGAGTTGTGAGGATTAAATAAGAATATGTTTAAAGCTCTAAGCAGTGTGCCCACAAAGAGTAAGAACTCCAATAAATGTATGTTATCACTTTTACACCTTTTGAAGAGTGTCTTACTGTTAACATTTGTCTTAGTGTTTTAAAAAGTCCATTGCCTTCTATTAATGTGGGGATAAAAAAAGGGGAAGGCTTATTTTACTCTGAAAAAAATCTTACTTTGAATCTTTGAATAACTTCCATATTAAATTTCAGCTTTCTGACATTGGTCTTATGGGAAAACATTTGTTGAGAAAAATCTGCAGTCACTGCTGAGTGGAATTTTCAGAAAGAGAACAAAGATCTTTGGAGAACAGTAAAAAAAAAAAAAAAAAAAAAGGGAAAACCCAATTCTCCCAAAGGTTGCTGCTTTTTTATATGTTTCCTCACATTTAATACCTGAAAATGTAGAGAAAACATAAAACAGTAAAGCTTTTAAAATAGGAAATATCTGATAAAATATTTATAACTATGGCAATACAGTTGTTTTAAGTATTATGCTCTTAGAGTGTTGGCTTTCAAGGTGATATACAACATTTATTTTTGGGAATATAAAAACTGGCTATTTTAATTCATTGAAATTTAAGATAAAACATTTTAAAGTGAACTCTCATTGATGAAATAGCCTTTCGTTTGTGGCCTTAAAATGAAGTCATCTAGTTTTGTAATTTTATGAGCATCTGGGGAAGTTATTTCACAGCAAACTTTTATATACTACAAGATTAAAAAACTTAGATCATTTTACTGAATTACAAAAATTTTTTGCAAAGTCTTATCTAAGTAAATTTATTGGCATTATGGTTACTTTAATAGACCTAGTCACTTTTGAGGAAAATAATAAGATTAATTGGGAAGTTTATTCTTTAATTTAGATCAAAACATCAAAATAGGTTAAGAGTGTGTTATTTTTCTTTACTGCAGTCAAGGCATTTTAAAATATTTCCAGTGAGATATCTTGCAGAGTTAGATGTCATGATGAGAGTTTTGTTCATGTTACTCCACAGTCTTCTCTGCAGAAGAGCTGGTTGGGGGTGAGGGAAACAACCTCATACAACGAAAACTTACAGTCTACCCATATAATATTTACTATAGGAAGTTATGTGCATGCAACCTTATCCTTGGGTTTTGAATCTACTTAAGAAAATTTAATCTTACTTGTAGGGATGAAATAATGAACAATGAAGTAGAAAAGACTGATGGAAATATTCCCTTGTAAATGTGAGAGCCAGCCAGGCAACCTCAAGATGACTAAGCAGCCTCAGGGATGTGTGACTCAGGCTAATGTAACAGCATTCAGCTTCATGACATGCATCTTAGTCATCATCATAAAGGATTCATTGTTTCAGAACAGTAGGGGACTCATAAATGGTGTGAAGCACAGATTTGATAAAAATTAAATTTATTGCTTTGATAAAACCAAGTTAACTGTGGCAGGGCCAATTTCACATAAATTCTGCCAATGAATCAGACTATCATTTGTACATACGCCCTCCAACCTAGTGTCTATTAAAGTAGCTAATAACTAAACACAAAGCCTCTGAATGGCTTTTTATGTAATGAGATTTAGTAAAAGTTCTAAGGAAACCAGCATATATTGAGAAATGAAGTTTTAATTAGCAATATATAATTTCTTCAAGTAGAAGAGTGTGGTTATAATTTAAGACCAGGCAGGTTAGGGTCTCAATATTAATAATTTGTTGTTAATTTAACCCACGTAGCTACCATTCAAAGTCACTATGCTAGAATTTGCTTTGTATATTTTAACTCCTCCTGGTTCCCTTTATATAATCCATCATAAAATTTATTACATTTATCCATAAAAATAAACTATTTCTTCCTTCCCTGTAATAGGCAGCAAACTTAGCTTCTATCTTTCTCTGCGGAATGAGAGAGCTTTCATTAAGATGATCAGAAAGAGGGGACATTTTCAGGTGGATAATTTTTAGCATAACTCCACATTAACATAATGGTGATTGAATTTAAAAATATGAACCCAAAAATAATTTAAAAAAATTTTTTGAGACTGTTGCCCAGGCTGGAGTGTAGTGGCGCGATCTCGGCTCACTGCAACCTCCACCTCCCGGGTTCAAGTGATTCTTAAGTCTTAGCCTCCTGAGTAGCTGAGACTATGGGCCCACGTCACCATGCCTGGTTAATTTTTGTATTTTTTTTTAGTAAAGATGGGGTTTTACCATGTTGCCCAGGGTGGTCTCAAACTCCTGACCTCAGGTGATCCCTCCACCTCGGCCTCCCAAAGTGCTGGGATTACAGATGTGAGCCACTATGCCCAGCCTAATTTTAAAATTTTAAGTTAAAAACTTTATTAGTTAAATTAATTCAAATTAATATCTATCAAAGACATTAGGCTTTGGGACTAGAAAAGGCGCTTATAGTAGGTTAGCTAGCTATATACTCTGTACTAGTACACAATCTTCTATGACTTTTATCATTAGTATTCAAGCTCTTAGATGGTTGACAGCTAGGAATCTGTTAAGTTGCTGCAATGAAACTTTGGACAGTTGACTCACATGACCTCTCCCCTGTTGGGCCGGGTTTCTGGAAACATCAATTTTTGTAGAACAGTTGTTCAAAACAGCTGTCTTGAAGAGTAAAAAAAAAAAAAAAAAAAAAAAAAAAAAGGACTTTTTACTAATGAAGCAATGTTGATGTTAATATCCCACTTGGAGATGTTATCCCAACTTCTGCTTCAGCAGTCAAAAGACTACCATTATCATCAAACAACTGCAGTTACTATTAAGGCACCTGTTAAATGAATTATGCCTGTATTGTTAAACCATGTTCATGAATAACATGCAACCAGCTCTCAAACTACACATTTTTGCACTTTTGTAAATAGACTGATAGACCTTGAGGCATAAAGCTTATCTTCAATTACAATGACATCCTCTAAACTAGCGGTTTTAAAAGTGTGATCTGCAAAATCACCTGGAAGGTTTAAGACACGGCTTGCCAGCCCCACTCTCAGAATGTCTGATTCAGTAGGTGTGGAATGGGGCTAAAGAATCCGCATTTCTGAAAACTTCCTAGATAATGCCACTCCTGCTGGTCCCAGGACCACACTGTGAGAGCCACTAAGCTCGCCTATTGCAATAGTCTCAGTGAGAGGCAGTATTGAAGGAGGTGAAAAGTAGTTGGATTTGGGAGCTCTTTGGAGGTGTAGAGCCAACAAAACTTGTTTTTAAACATTGTGATCCTAAAATAAAATAAAAGCATCATCTGGGGATCCCTAGATTCTTGAGATATGTTCTTGGAGTTTGCAAAGTCAAAACTATATTTATAGTACTAAGAGGTTATTTGTCTTTTTCCACTCTCATTCTCTCACAAGTGTACAGTGGAATTTTCCACAGCTTATATAACTTTAACATGTAATGGGTCTTTTATAAAAAAATGAATAAATGAATATTTCAACAATCCCTATTATTATTTTAAAACATTATTTTAAACAAAGTAATATTTAACATATTATTTTTAATTTCTAATATGATAATATCAATTTATCCCATATAAATATAAGCTCAATAATTTTTTAAAAATGAGACAGGGTCTCCTTCTATCACCCAGACTGGAGTGCAGTAGAGCAATAATGGCTCATGGCTCACTGTAGCTTTGGCCTCACAGGCTCAAGTGATCCTCCCACCTCTGCCTCCTGAGTAGCTAGGACTACAGGTGCATATCACCATGCATGGCTAATTTTTAAATTTTTTTGTAGAGACAGGGTCTTTCTATGTTGCCTACGCTGGTCTTGAACTTCTGGCTCAAGTAAGCCTCCCACCTTGGCCTTCTAAGGTGCTGGGATTAGAGGGACAGCCATAGCCACCTGTGTAATTTTTTTTATGAGTATAAAAGGGTCCCGGGACCAAAAAGTTTGAGGAACACTGCTCTTAACAGAATAGTACAAGATTCTGCCTATATGAAGTTCCCAATCAATGCATGGCTTGCCACCTCAAATGTTCTTTAGACATACATTCAGAGGATATTATTTCAGACAGTCTCTACACTTGAAATCAGTCAGTCAATAAACTTAGTTATCTACTGGGTACACTACAGTGTATATAAGCATTAACTACCACCTCTAGGGTCATTTAAAACCAGAATTGTGATTAAAAAACTATTTCAGAATAAAATACCTAGGAATACAGTTAACCAGGTAGGTGAATTATCTCTATAAGGAGAACTTCAAAACACTGCTCAAAGAAATCAGAGATGACACAAACAAATAGAAAAAATTTCATGCTCATGAATAGGAAGAATCAATGTCGTTAAAATGGCCATACTGCCAAAAGTAACTGGTAAGATTCAATGTTATTCTTATCAAACTGCCAACGACACTCTTCACAAAACCAGAAAAAACTATTTTAAAATTCATATGGAACCAAAAAGAGAGCCCAAATAGCCAAGGTAATCCTAAGCAAAAAGAACAATGCCGGAAGCACCACACTACCCAATTTCAAACTATACTACAGGACTACAATAACCAAAACAGCATGGTACTGGTACAAACAGACACATAGACCAACCGAACATAATAGAGAACCAGGAAATAAGACTGCAAACCTACAACTACCCGGTCTTCAATAAAACTGACAAAAACAAGCAATAGGGAAAGGACTCCCTATTTAATAAGCAGTGCTGGGATAATTGGCTAGCTATATGCAAAGACTGAAACTGGATCCCTTCCTTACACCACATATAAAAATTAACTCAAGATAAATTAAAGACTTAAATGTAAAACCCCAAACTATAAAAACCCTGAAGACAACCTAAGCAATACCATTCTGGATAAAGAAATAGGCAAAGATTTCATGATGAAGCCACCAAAAGCAATTCCAACAAAAGCAAAAATTGACAAACAGGATCCAATTAAACTAAAGAGCTTCTGCACAGCAAAAGATACTATCAACAGAGTCAACAGACAACCTACAGAATGGGAGAAAATTTTGCAAACGATGTCTCTGACAAAAGTCTAATACCCAGCATCTACAAGAACTTTAAATTTAAGAAATTTAATTAATTAAATTTAAATTACTTTGTTAAGAAAAAAACAGATAACCCTATTAAAAAAAATGGACAAAGGACATGAGCAGTCACTTTTTAAAAGAAGACATACATGCAGCCAACCAGCTTATGAAGAAGAGCTCAGTGGCAGAACACACAGACACAGGGAGGTGAACATCACATACTGGGGCCTGTTGGGGGATGGGGGGGCAAGGGGAGGGACAGCATTAGGATAAATACCTAATGCATGTGGGGCTTAAAACCTAGATGATGGGTAGATAGGTGCAGCACACCACCATGGCACATGTATACCTATGTAACAAACCTGCATGCTCTGCACACATATCCCAGAACTTAAAGTAAAATTAAAAAAAAAAAAGAAGCTCTTTAGTTTAATTAGATCCCATTTGTCAATTCTGGCTTTTGTTGCCATTGCTTTTGGTGTTTTAGACATGAAGTCCTTGCCCATGCCTATGTCCTGAATGGTAATGCCTAGGTTTTCTTCTAGGGTTTTTATGGTTTTAGGTCTAACGTTTAAGTCTTTAATCCATCTTGAATTAATTTTTGTATAAGGTGTAAGGAAGGGATCCAGTTTCAGCTTTCTACATATGGCTATCCAGTTTTCCCAGCACCATTTATTAAATAGGGAATCCTTTCCCCATTGCTTGTTTTTCTCAGGTACTTGTCAAAGATCAGATAGTTGTAGATATGTGGCGTTATTTCTGAGGCCTCTGTTCTGTTCCATTGATCTATATCTCTGTTTTGGTACCAGTACCATGCTGTTTTGGTTACTGTAGCCTTGTAGCATAGTTTGAAGTCAGGTAGTGTGATGCCTCCAGCTTTGTTCTTTTGGCTTAGGATTGACTTGGCGATGCGGGCTCTTTTTTGGTTCCATATGAACTTTAAAGTCGTTTTTTCCAATTCTGTGAAGAAAGTCATTGGTAGCTTGATGGGGATGGCACTGAATCTATAAATTACCTTGGGCAGTATGGCCATTTTCATGATATTGATTCTTCCTACCCATAAGCATGGAATGTTCTTCCATTTGTTTGTATCCTCTTTTATTTCCTTGAGCAGTGGTTTGTAGTTCTCCTTGAAGAGGTCCTTCACGTCCCTTGTAAGTTGGTTTCCTAGGTATTTTATTCTCTTTGAAGCAATTGTGAATGGGAGTTCACTCATGATTTGGCTGTTTGTCTGTTATTGGTGTATAAGAATGCTTGTGATTTTTGTACATTGATTTTGTATCCTGAGATTTTGCTGAAGTTGCTTATCAGCTTAAGGAGATTTTGGGCTGAGACAATGGGGTTTTCTAGATATACCATCATGTCGTCTGCAAACAGGAACAATTTGACTTCCTCTTTTCCTAATTGAATACCCTTTATTTCCTTCTCCCGCCTAACTTCCCCGGCCAGAACTTCCAACACTATGTTGAATAGGAGTGGTGAGAAAGGGCATCCCTGTCTTGTGCCAGTTTTCAAAGGGAATGCTTCCAGTTTTTGCCCATTCAGTATGATATTGGCTGTGGGTTTGTCATAGATAGCTCTTATTATTTTGAGATACATCCCATCAATACCTAATTTATTGAGAGTTTTTAGCATGAAGGGTTGTTGAATTTTGTCAAAGGCCTTTTCTGCATCTATTGAGATAATCATGTGGTTTTTGTCTTTGGTTCTGTTTATATGCTGGATTACATTTATTGATTTGTGTATATTGAACCAGCCTTGCATCCCTAAACTAAAGAGCTTCTGCACAGCAAAAGAAACTACCATCAGAGTGAACAGGCAACCTACAAAATGGGAGAAAATTTTCGCAACCTACTCATCTGACAAAGGGCTAATATCCGAATCTACAATGAACTCAAACAAATTTACAAGAAAAAAACAAACAACCCCATCAAAAAGTGGGCGAAGGATATGAACAGACACTTCTCAAAAGAAGACATTTATGCAGCCAAAAAACACATGACAAAATGCTCACCATCACTGGCCATCAGAGAAATGCAAATCAAAACCACAATGAGATACCATCTCACACCAGTTAGAATGGCAATCATTAAAAAGTCAGGAAACAACAGGTGCTGGAGAGGATGTGGAGAAATAGGAACACTTTTACACTGTTGGTGGGACTGTAAACTAGTTCAACCCTTGCGAAAGTCAGTGTGGCGATTCCTCAGGGATCTAGAACTAGAAATACCATTTGACCCAGCCATCCCATTACTGGGTATATACCCAAAGGACTATAAATCATGCTGCTATAAAGACACATGCACACATATGTTTATTGTGGCACTATTCACAATAGCAAAGACTTGGAACCAACCCAAATGTCCAACAATGATAGACTGGATTAAGAAAATGTGGCACATATACACCATGGAATACTATGCAGCCATAAAAAATGATGAGTTCATGTCCTTTGTAGGGACATGGATGAAATTGGAAATCATCATTCTCAGTAAACTATCGCAGGAACAAAAAACCAAACACCACATATTCTCACTCATAGGTGGGAAGTGAACAATGAGACACATGGACACAGGAAGGGGAAAATCACACTCTGGGGATTGTTATGGGGCGGGGGGAGGGGGGAGGGATAGCTTTAGGAGATATACCTAATGCTAAACGATGAGTTAATGGGTGCAGCACACCAGCATGGCACATGTATACATATGTAACTAACCTGCACATTGTGCACATGTATCCTAAAACTTAAAGTATAATAATAATAATAAAAGAAAATAATAAAATAAAAGAATGGAAAAAAAAAGAAAAAGAGCTCAGTGTCATTGATCTTTAGAGAAATGCAAATCAAAAGCACAGTGAGATACCATCTCATAACAGTCTGAAAGGCTGTTAATAAAATGCCAAAATATAACAGATGCTGGCGAAGCTGTGGAGAAAAAGGAACACTTACACACAGTTGGTGGGAGTGTTTTCCACAATCAGTTCAACCACTGTGGAAAACAGTGTGGCAATTCCTCAAAGATATAAAAATAGAACTGCCATTCAATCCAGTAATCCCATCACTGGGTATATTTGAAGGAATATAAATTGTTATCATAAAGACACATGCACATGTATGTTGACTGCAGCACTGTTCACAACAGCAAAGACATGGAATCAACTTCAATGTCCATCGATGGCAGACTGGATAAACAAAATGTGGTACATACACACCATGGAATACTACGAAGCAATAAAAAACAATGAGATCATGTCCTTTGCAGGAACATGGATGAGGCTGGAGGCTGTTATCCTTGGTGAACTAATGCAGGAACAGAAAACCAAATGCCGCATGTTCTCACTTATAAGTGGGAGCTAAATGATGAGAATGCATGGACACATAAAAGGGAACAACAAACACTGGGGCCTACTGGTGGAAGGAGGTAGGAGGAGGGAGAAGACTGGGAAAAATAATGAATGGATACTAGGCTTAATACTTGGGTGATGAAATAATCTGTACAAGAAACTCCCATGACTCATACTTATAAAACAAACCTGCACATGTACCCCTAAACTTAAAATAAAAGTTAAAAAAAACCTATTTCACAGAACTTGTTAGAGTACACCTTTAAAATTTAGAAAAATACACCTCTATTCTAAAGTGGAAAGATATACCTTAATGCAGACTAAAAAAAGATTTTCAATCATTTCATTACTTTTTTGGGGATAGTTTCAATTTAATCATAATCAGAAGAAAAATATGTCAAACTGAAATATGACTGTAACTTGTACATTCCTTTAAATAAAATTAGAAAGCATGATGTGACATGTTTTTAAAAATTATTCCAGGAAAACAAATATGATTTTTTCTGAAATAAAGTACAACATTGTGGATATAATAATCACATATTATAAAGGCTTGCCAAGCAGGTCTGAAGAAACATAAGGAAAGTTTATCTGCCCAAGTTTGCTTTCCTTTCTTGATAATGTGTTTTAAGTTGTATCCTAAGCCATACAATTCATCTGTAAACAATAATTAAGATAACATGTTACTTTTTGAGAGAGGATTATCGTTCTGGGACTCTAAATTCTAAAAATTCGGAATTAAAGTTATTACTAGTTTTAGTATACTTTATACTGCTAAGTAAACACCTTGCTTTTTATGGATCAATGTACCCAGCTGGATGGCATGTTCTAACCATTTAGACTGCTAAAAGGAAAGCTCTTGAAAAATAAAGATGACTTCATGGAACTAAAATACTAACATCATAGCATCTTCATCAATGGACAAACTCCAGCTTAAGTATTAACGTAAACGATAAGACATTATTTGCAAGGAATATGAAATTAGTATTTTTAGAAATTCATTATTCAGTCAGAGCCCTTCCTAAAGATTTAGGTAAGCTTTGGGAAAATCTTTGAATGTGCTTTTGTTGTTTCACTGAATGTTTCAGCTGAAGATCAATGCAATGGAAAAGATCTTTGTTGCATTCCAGATAAAACTGGTATTTGTAAACATTAAGCTCACCAGAATGTATCTGTTAAAGACCTTATTAAATCTTCAGATACTAGAAGCAGATAGGTGCTATCACATATCAACAGAAATCAATATAAAGGCTTCCCAAAAATTTCACTGCTGAAATCTGTCAAATAATTTTGTTTTCTACGTAGTATAACATCTATTATTCAATGATTAGTAAAGCAGAAAATAAAGTCAACAATGTCAGTATGTTTTTTAGTAATGAGATGGAAGACGATGCCAATGTGGCAGATTTTCAATCAAATCTGAAGGTCCATATAGATTAGTACTTCTGTCCAATCTTCTTTATTACGGCTGTGCATTCTGGTTGGGGCACAAATCAATTATTTGGTCTCTTGAGCAAATTTATTCAGACTTTAGATGTAATCAGTCTAAAATAGTGCTTGATATATTTCCATTTTCTGGACTGCAAACACACAGTTGCATATGCCATGCAACTGGTATATGACAAACTGAAGAACTGGCAAGCCGGATGGACAAAAGGACTGGGAACTAAAAGTATGACTGAGGCTATCAACTAACTGCTGTTGATGGGAGGTATGGTAATTGTTGCAATACAATCAATTATTTTATGCTCCTATTTGCTTAGCCATCACTGAAAAACTGTTAGCATAATGATGTCTAGAGTGGACAGCAGACATGTATAAATTCCTTCCCGTGGGAATTGTGCATGTGGCACTATACTGCTTAGAGTAGGGAATAGGACAAGGGGTGAAGAAGAGAGCTAAAGAAAGATTAAAATAATCCGTAAGATAAAATTAAAAACACACTTGTGGTAGAGATAGAGATTGCTAACATACCAGAGAAAGAAGACTATCTGTTAAAAGCTATCAGAGACAGTTTGGTTCATTTTGAGCAAACGAGAGGCACAGAAATACCAATAAGAGGCTCCTCAACTAGACCATCACTGTAACAAAATGACAGTCTTTAAAAGGATCTGGTGCCAGCTTGGAGAAGCAAGTAGCATGCCACAAAGAAGGTAAGGCAACAGGTACCTGAGTGAGAAAAGGATAGGTTGTGTAGATCTTGCTAGGCCAGGATTATAGGCACTTTCTAAAAGACCAAGATAATAAAAGTATTGCATGTTACTAGAAATGGCCACTAAAACAAAAATGAAAAAAATTCCCTAGCAAAATACAGCCTGAGTATCCCTTATCTAAAATGCTTGGGATCAGAAGTGTTTTGAATTTCAGATTTTTTTGGACTTTGGAATATTTGCATATATATAATGAAACATCTTGGAGATAGGACTTGGGTCTAAACAAGAAATTCATATGTTTCATACACACCTTATACACATAGCCTGAAGGTAATTTTACTCAACATTTTGTGAAACAAAGTTTTCACTGCAACCCATCACATGAGGCTAGGTGTGGAATTTTCCACTTGTGGTGTCACGTTGGCACTCAGAAAGTTTTGGATTTCAAAGCATTTTGGATTTTGGATTTTCGGATTAGGGAAGCTCAATCTGTACATTATGATCAGCATAGTTCACCTGCCATATGGCTAGGGCTGAATCTGGCCCACAGTCACTTCTGAAATCCAAGATCTTAGAAAGGTTGTTTCCCCTATTACCACAGCCCCTTTACATTTGTTTTCTTTCAGAATTTCGAGGAACTAATGCTTCCAAATGTTGATAATTACACAATGCCTGTCTATGAGGAGTACAACGTATTTGTGTTTATCTTGCTCTAGACTCAGCAGAAATGAACTGGTCACATGCTAAAATGGATGATCTGGTCACATGCTAAAATGGATCATTTCACTTCTTAAGGGAGGTTTAAATAAGCATGGGAATAGGAAACAAGGGAACTTTTTGGCTTTTGCCCATTTCCATCTGTTCCCGGGCATCCTTAAAGCCCTTCTGTGGTTCTAACCTCTTAAATCCTGCTGTGTGCGAGCACCACCCATACTCTGTCTTGGCATTCGTAGAGAAGTTCTCAAAGGTGTATGTCTCTGCTCATCCAGGTAAGCAAGGTCTTCCAAGTGGGCAGAGCTGGTGGCTGACAAGAAAGAAAAGTTTAGTTAGAATATTTAAGTTCAGAAAATGTCTTTCAGCTAGTCTGTATCTCCAGAACTTTGGAATCAGGGCTTACTCCAGCCAAAATATACATATGCAAAATACGTAATATATATAAAATACATGTATTTTATGCCTTTAAAAATCCAAATAAGTGGTTTGTAAAAAATATTAACCCTTCATTTCACTTGCTACTTTAAGACAGTACATAATAAACCTGTGCTTGCTAAGAGGTTCTATAACCTTAAACAGAGGGATTAAATATTTCCTATTCAAAAAGCAAAACAAACTAAGCAAATTAACATAAACCCTTACTTCATAAAAGAAACAGATAATGGTAGATTTGAGATTTAAAATGAAAAACAAAATGCTAGTCCAAAAGCTTAAAATGCCATCTTGCCTCTGAATGTCTGGATCATGAAAGCTGCGGAGACAGTAACAAAAAGGAAGTTTCTTTGTTATCAAAAGATATAGTAAATGGGTTTTTACTAAAAACTGAGTGAAAGAAACAATTCATTTTACAAAAATGTTTCAAATTATAAGAAATACTAGAGTATCCATTTTATTGTTTGAAAATATTAGCTACCAGTGGCTCATGCTAGTAATCCCAGGACTTTGGGAGGCTGAGGAGGGTGGATCGCTTGAGCCCAAGAGTTCAAGACCAGCCTGGGCAACATGGCGAAACCCCATCTCCACAAAAAATGCACAAAAAAATTAGCCAGGCATGGTGGTGTGCGCCTGTAGTCCCAGCTACTCAGGAGGCTCAGACAGGAGGATTGATTGAGCCTGGGAGGTCAAGGCTGCAGCCAGCCATGATCATGCCATTGCACCACAGCCTCGGCAACAGAGAGACCCTGTTTCAAACACCACCACCACCACCACCACCACCACCACCACCACCACCACAAAAAAAGAAAATATTAGCTACCAACTTATTACTAACAAGTGGTTCGAGCTGGTGAGAGGGAAAAAAAACCTCTAAGATTATCTTTTTATGGCTGCTGGGCCTCAAATGTTTTGCCACCAAATACTTGGGGAGTATATTTCTGTATTGTATGATATGTTGAGATTACATGGTCATTTGCCTCAAAGACTTTATCATCCAAAATTTTAATCAAGAAATCCAATTTTGCCACCAATGATATATACTACCTTACCGAATAGCTGATTATAAATAAGCTCTTCAATATAAACTAAGAAGCAAAAGAGGAAGGGGAGACAGCTCAGAATTCCCGCAGCATAAGGAAACAAGAATTACGACAGTAAGTAAACTTACATCTCCAACCTCATATATAAGTTGTTTATGATGATTGACATTGGGTACTGATATTCATTTGTTAATCTGTTCATTCATTTAACAAATATAACAAAATTGTTAGTAAAAAAAATGTCAGCACTGTGCCGTAACAATACTTTTACCATAGTTTCTAATCAGTGTATAGGAAAGAAAAAAGATGAGCAAGGAAACATTTTACTAAAGAATGTAGCAGATAGCAGTCAAAAGAATATTTTATTAAAAATTTATTAAAATTTTATTAATATTTTATTAAAATTACAGGAATGGAATGGACCTTAAGGGCTATCCCATCCAACACCTGTGTAATGCTCAACTCTCTTATCTCTTTGAATGTAGTTGTATAGCTTATGCCTGAACATGTCACTATCTCTTGATACACCATATTTCAACTTTGCATAACTCTTGTTTATTAGCAATATGGTTCTATTGCTCTACCTCTTACCCTCTCTTTCTCTTGATGGGACAGATGATTCTTCTGCTTATATCAAAAAGAAGACGGAATAATCTTTTTAAAAGTTTATTACTAAGGTGAAAAGAACTAAAAGGAATGAACATGTATTTATTAAACACCTGTAATGTGCTGGGTAGTGTGCAACATGCTTTTCTTGAATTATGGCTTTTATTTTAAAGGGAAACAAAAAAATCAGAAAGTGTAACAATGAAGACATTCTGTCTAGTCTCTTAAGAGAAATGCATGGGCTTCTTGCCTGGAGAGATGCTTGGAAGATTTCTGTCTTTGCTAAGAATCCCTACGGGTAATTTTTGGCCTCTCCCATATTAAGACAATAATATTAGGAGAGTCTGAGCACAACTATTCCCCTCATTTTACTAAAACTACTACTACAAGCATCATCTCCCTTCCTTTCCTGGATATTTTGAACATAAATATTACCTAAAACACTTACTAAGTAGTTACAAAACATTAGTCATTATATGAGTCCTTTGTATTAGGATATCCTACTTTTCACAGATGTAGATTCCAATTCATATGTATTCCACAGCAGCTCTGAAAATGGGTCATTAATCCCAAACAGAGGCCATACCATTGGCCCAGGCAGACAAGTCAGGCTCAGCGTCTCCTTCCCACTTCAGACTCCCAAGTAGCTGGAACCACAGGTATGCACCACCACGCTCAGCTAATTTTTTAAAATTACTATTTGTAGATACACGGTCTCTCTTTGTTGCCCAGGCTGGTAATGACTTCTTTGCTCTTTTCCTGTGCCTCTCCAATGCCAGCAAGCCACACACGCTATTAGCAGCTTACTTTCCATATACATACTATAAAAATAGGTAGTTTCTCAACACAAAAAGTTGAGAAATCTTTTAACTTTATACCATCTCCCCAAATTACTCAATTAAATAACTTTAATATTACAATGAAGCTTTCGATCCAAGTTCTCAACATTCAAGACACAATGATAACCCAGTTTCTCCTTGCAAAGGCGAGGTGCAACACTCTGGTGACACTGGCATTTTGCTTGGTCATAATAGTCCAACAAAGGCAGTGGAAGGGAGCTACTGGTTATCTCTGCATTTGCTGCTCCCGTTTTAAAACATGCCTGTAGCAAACTGAAATACTGCCCCCAGTTCTTCAGCCTTTCCTATATTCATGCTCTTTCTCATCTGTCTCTGCAGTTCTCACCACCAGACCCTGAATCCCATTTTGCAGTAATTCCCATTAGAGGTTGAGTACACTTCCCTGCCCTTGACTTTGGGTTTGATCATTTGACTTGCTTTAACTAATGGTATATTAGTAGATGTGATACAAGGAAGGATTTAAAATGTGTTTGTAGAACTGAGCTTGTCTTTTTTGGTTCTGCCAACATTATGAAAGAATATGTCCAGTTAGCCCACTGGTCCAAGGAAGATAGAATAAGGTAGATCTGGAGCCAGTCTCCAGCTTGCAACCAAACCTAACCAAACTCTGCCTAGACCAATCAATCCGTAGTTAACCTGAGATGGGTGGGTACAAATAAATGATTATGTTGAGCTGCTATATTTTTGTATAGTTTGTTGCACAGCATTATTGTACCAATAGCAGAGTGATATACCTGTTGATCTTTCAACATCTGAGTATGGCCACGAGCAGGGACTATGTCTTATTTACATTCTATTCTCAATAAATGCATTATGCCTGGCATAAAATAGGTGCTCAAAAATGCTTATTAAATTAATTTGTTGAAAGGGGACCAAGGGCTGTTTGGGTAAAGTATGGTTTCAAGAACAGACTTGCTGACTTTCTTTTGTATTGCATCTACAAAGGCAGAGGAAAAATCTTTCCTGTTCTATAACATGGTAGATTACACTAGCTTTCTTTGGTTTAAAAGGTAGAATCAGCTAATTTCAAGAATAAATACAACAAAAAATAACTCAGATTTGATTTACAGAGAAATCAAAGTGATATTCTGTGAAATATAATTGACACATTTTATGGTACTTTAAGCTTCAAAAGACATTTTTATAATTAAGTGTTTGAACCAACTTTTATAACTCTGAAATGCCCAATTGTTTTACTGACACTTTGGACCAGCTATCATAAAGAGTGCCAGGATGTGTCCTGTCTGCTCTAGATCTCTGCTTTTATTTGATCTTCATTTAGTTATAATATATAATTATCCTACTTTTCTATCTTAAATAAGCAAGATTTGCAGTAAAAGCTCTTTTTAAAAGATTTCTTGGCAGGCTGAAAATTCAGAGTTAGCTCATCACTATTAATATATACAGAGTTTTACATTTAATAACGTTAATGTTCTTCTCTGTGCTCAACTATGATAAGAGCTGATTAAAATGTGCTTAACAATACACACACTTTATATTTCTCATCTTAGTTATCTAGGTCTACCGGAAACCCAGCTAAAGGAATTTATCCAAATTGCAGATATAATTCCTATAAAGAAATAAGTATTTGAAAGCTAGTTTAGGGAACTTAAACTAAGAAACGGAAGTTAGATGCCACATTTTACACCAGAGAGAGTAAAAGAGTAGCAAAAGTATTAAAAAAAATCTTTATCTTAGCATTCTGAAGTTAAAACTACCCAGAAGAGATAAGTATCTAATCTCTTATTTTAAAACATTAGGGACAACGACAAAACCATCCCTATTGCTGTTCTAATGTTTCCATGAATTCTTTCTTTCTTTTTTGGGGGTTGAGAGGAGTTTAGGCCAAGACTCAGGGGGTGGCCCTAGCCCATAGTTGTTTCTTATGTTCCATAGTTATGTTCTTATGTTCCAATGCCTCCTGCTTTAACCAAAGTCTATTTTCTTTTGTTTGATTCTTTATCCATATCTATGTAGCTACTAAAAAAAAAGAGGACTACTAGGGATTCAGACCCACCAAGAATGAAGATTTAGGACATCCTATCAGGGAAAGAACCCTGACTAGATGTGGTCCTGGCTTAGGGCAAAGGACACATGGGATAGGCAGTAGATGAAAAAAGTTACAAATATCAGCGGGATGCAGTGGCTTGCGCCCGTAATCCCAGCTACTAAGAAGGCTGAGGTGGGAGGATCTCTTGAGGCCAGGACTTTAAGACCAGCCTGGGCATCAAAGCAAGACCTCATCTCTGAAAATTAAACAAACAAAAAAACTGATTGGGTATAGTGTGCATGTCCGTAGTGCCAGCTACTTGGGAGGCTGAGGTGAGAGAATTGCTTGAGCCCAGGAGTTTGAGGCTGCAGTGAGCACCACTGAACTCCAGCCTGGGCAACAGAGTGAGACTCTGTCTCTTAAAGAAAAAAAATCAATCTCAGTTTCATAACTAGCTACAGAAATGACGACTATAGCAGCTATGCATATTTTGTTCCTTGCTTTTGTTATATATGTGTGTGTGCTATACTAATTTATTCTTTTTCTCGCCTCCTTTCCCTTATTTTATAAATGCAAGTTTTGATGTAAATTAACTTTCCAATTTAGTTTTTAGATAAACCATTCAGATAGGACTGTGCCAGAGTTTGAGGAATAATTAACACAGCCAGAGACGGATAGTGTTATATCATCTAAACATAGTTAAAGTGACTGTTGGAACTAGCCTCATTTTGGAGAGGTAAATATGTCTTCAACTACATGAAAGATACTTCCATCTTGTTAGGTTAAAATACAGTTTGTTGTGCTGAAAATGTTTGGAGTTTCAAACATGTATAGTTTGGAAGCTCAAATATATATAGAAGGGGGAGTATGGACGCTGGTTAGCCAAAAAGGTGGACTTTGTTAATTGTTAAGGTTACTGGAGAAATAATTTGCCCCTTCCTGTTCCTATCAGCATTACCCTAGTCTTACTTGTTCAGCCAAGCATTGGCAGTTCATTCCAGGAGCAGCAGTTGAATCCAGTTTGCAGTTTTTCCAAGGGAGGCGGGACTAACCTCATCTCACATCTTCAGAGATACTGGCACTGGGTGACCAGTGCCTTGTTCTTAGTGGTCTGGGTCTAATCTCCACAGAACACTTCTTGGAGCCCTTCTATTAGCCTCAGCTGAGCAGGATCCCCTTCATGGAGATGTAAGTGTCAGCTTTGTGAGGCCTTTCTTCCAATCTTGTATAGTTTAATAATTCTTGCCTCTTTTTGTTTCCTCAGGTCCACAGGTGGTAACTACTTCCTGCAGTTGTTAAATCCATGATACCTCAAGGTTTTCTTACTACCTTTTCAGTTCTTTAAACCTAGTTAATGATTTTTTTTTCTTTTTTGAGATAAACTAGTCACTCTGCCACCCAGGCTGGAGTACAGTGGCACAATCACAGCCCACTGCAGTCTCAACCTCCTGGGCTCAAGCCATCCTCCTGCCTCAGCCTCCGGAGTAGCTGGGAGGCTGAGGCAGGCGCACACCACTGTACCTGGCTAATATTTAAAAACAATTTGTTTCGTAGAGATAGGGCCTTGCCACATTGCCCAGGCTAGTCTTGAACCCCTGGCCTCAAATGATCCTTGTACCTTGGCCTCCCAAAGTGCTGGGATTACAGGCATAAGCCACCGTGACCAGCCAACAATTATTTATATTATCAAATTCAACCCTTATTCTGTTAAAATAAGTATGCGGTTTATGTCTCCTGCCTGGCCCCTAACTGATACAGGATAGAAAAGAATTGAACACCAGTCCCTTTCATATATGTGATGTTGATAATAAAGCAATATCACAGAATGTAGATGCAAGAGAAATTTTTTTTTTTTTGAGACAGGGTCTCATTTTGTCACCCAGGCTAGAGTGCAGTGGTGTGATCTTGGCTCACTGCAACCTCTGTTTCCCAGGTTCAAGCGATTCTACCTTAGCCTTCTGAGTAGGCATGCACCACCACTCCTGGCTAATTTTTTGTAGAGACAGGGTTTTGCCGTGTTGCCCAGGCTGGTCTTGAACTCTTGAGCTCAAAGCAATCAGCCCACCTTGGCCTCCCAAAGTGCTGGGACTACAGGCATGGGCCATCGCACCCAGAAGAGAAATCTTTTATACTAGATCACCTAGTATAAACACCAGCAAATGATAATCTGTGGACCAAATATGGCCTGCTACCTGTTTTTGTTAATAAAGTTTTATTTGAACAGAACCCTGCTTATTCATTTAAATACAGTATCATTTATATCAGAGCTAAGTAGTGATACAGGCCATGTGGCCTGCAAAGCCTAAAATACTTACTAGCTGCCTTTTAATAAAAAAGTTGCTGACTCCTGATCTATTCAAATTCTCTCATTTTATGATTAGGAAACAGTGGAGTGACTCGTCCAAAGTGATTCAGTCACTGGCAGTAGAGCAGCCCATGAAGCCAGGTATCCTGACTCTCAGTACGGTGAGTGCCTCCTTCCTTCCCACTCTAAAGCTAAACAGATTTAAATCTCTTTTTAAAAGCTTATTTTTCATTCCTTATTCATCTTTGCCACTTTCTTTTAATTCTGTTTTATGGCTTCAAAGAGCAGTAATAGAGACCTTGCTAATGCAAAGCAATGTACGCTGTATATCATATACTAATAAATCATAGCTCTCTGCGCTTGAACTATTTTCTGCAGTAAGAAACAAAATGAAAAAACAAACAAACAAAAGCCCCCAAAACACTATTTTTAATAAAAAAATAAAAATAATTGTAGGGTACTTTTTAAGCTGATAAACTGAGGAGTAATTTGAAAAGAAGATTAATGAAAATAAGTATCTTCTATTCACATTAAAGCAAAATTCAAATAAAATCTTAACAGCTAGGTAAGCGACAGAAATTTCTGGTTACCATTATGGCAATATTAATGGCACAGTATATAATTTCAAAGCAAGGTTCTAGGAGAGTTCGTTTATTAAAATGGCTCACATTAAAATGGTTTGATACATTTTAATTAAAAGAGGATGTATTTTTCATTAATAGTGAGTAAAAATGATAACAGAAATGTATAAAATGGAGTTCAGCAAAATGCTGTATTAAGAAAAAAAAGCCTACAAGGGGAGGCAGAACAAGATAGCCAAATAATACCCTCCAACGGTTGTTTCCCTGTCCCCCTGCAGGAACACCAAACTGAACAACTATTCACATAAGAAAGCACCTTCGTAAGACCCAAAAATCAGGTGAGCAATCCTAGTACCTGGTTTTAACATCATATTAAAACTTTGGGTCCATGTGACCTAGTGAGACACCAGCTGGGTTGGCCAAGGGAGTGCTAACGTTACCCCTCCACTAACCCCAAGCAGTGCAGCTCACAGGTTTGGGAGACTCCTTCCTTCCACCTGAGGAGAAGAGAGGAGAGAGTCAAGAGGACTTTGTCTTGGAACTTGGATACCAGCTCAGCCACAGTAGAATAGGGCCACAGGAAGAGTTCTGGGGCCCCTATTTCAGGCCCTAGTTCCCAGAAGACTTTTCTTGACACACCCGTGCCAGAAAGGAACCTGCTACCTTGAAAGGAAGGACCCAGTACTGGCAGGATTCATTATTTGTTGATTATAGAGCCCCTGAGCCTTGAATCAACATCAGCAGTACTCACACAGCACTTGCCACAGGCCTTGGATGAGACCCAGGGCCATGCTGACCTTAGGTGTGACTCTGTGTATTCCCTGTTTGAGGGAGGACTCCTGCTTGAGGAAAAAGAGAGGCAGGAGTGAAGGGGGCTTTGTATTATAGATAGGGTACCAGCTTGGCCATGGGAGTAAAGCACCAAAAGGGCTTCTGGGTTCCCCAATTCCAGGCCTTGGCTCCTGGATGGCATTTCTGGACCTGACTTGGACCAAAGGGGAACCACCTACCCTGAAGGCCTAGCAGCATTCACCACAAGCTGAATGAAGAGCTCTTGGGCCTTGAGTGAACATTAGCAGTAGCCAGGCAGTACTTGCCATGGGCCTGGGGTGGTGAGACTCCTTCTACATGAGGGAAGGTGAAGAAGAGTGGGAAGGACTTTTATCTTGTGGCTTTGGTGCCCGCTCCACTGCACTGGAATGGAACACCAAGTAGATTTCAAGGTTCCTGACTCCAGGCCCTGGCTCCTGGACAGCATTTCTGGACCTGCCTTGGGCATTAAAGAGGAGACAGAGACTGGGGTAGAATGTTTATTCAAAGGAAGAATAAGAGAAATATATTAATATTCAAGTAAAAGAAGCTAATAGAACACCAAGCAGATTTAACCCAAATAAGACTATCTCAAGGTACTTTCCCAAAGGTGAAGGATAAAGAAAGGATCCTAAAAGGAACAAAAGAAAAGAAACAACATACAAAGGAGCTCCACTACATCTGGCAACAGACTTCTCAGTGGAAACCTTACAGGTCAGTAAAGAATGGCATGACATATTTAAAGTGCTGAAGAGAAAAAAAATCTATTGTAGAATAGCGTATCCAGGGAAAACATCCTTCAAACATGAAGGAGAAACAAAGGCTTTCCCAGACAAACAAAAGCTAAGGGATTTAATTAACACCAGACCTGTGCTACAAGAAATGCTAAACAGAGTTCTTCAATCTGAAAGAAATGGACATTAATGAGCAATAAGAAATTATCTTAGGTACAAAACTCACTGTAACAGTATAGTTCACAGACCACTGTAATTGTGATTCATAAACTACTCATCTTGAGTAGAAACCCTAAAAGTTGAACCTATCAAATATAATAACTACTTTTCAAGACATAGATAGTATAAGATATAAATAGAAACAATAAAAAGTTAAAAAGAAGGGGAGATGAAGTTAAAGTGTAGAGAGTTTTTATTAGTTTTCTCTTTGCTTATTAGTTGGTTTGTTTTTGCAATCAGTGTTAAGTTGTTATCAGTTTGAAATAAATGGGTTATAAGATGTTACCTGTGGCTGGGCGCGGTAGCTCACGCCTGTAATCCCAGCACTTTGGGAGGCCAGGGCAGGTGGACTGCTTGAGCTGAGGAGCTCAAGACTAGCCTGGGCAATGTGGCAAAACCCCATCTTTACAAAACACTACAAAAAATTAGCTGAGCATGGTGGTGTGCACCTGTTATCTCAGTTACTAGAGAGGCTGAGGTGGGAGGATCACTTGAGCCCAGGAGGTGGGGGTTGCAGTGAGCTAAGATCACACTACTGCACTCCACCCTGGCTAACAAAGTGAGACCCTATCTCAAAAACAAAAACCGAAACCAGATGTTACATGCAAGCTTCATGGTAATCTCAAACCAAAAAGCCAACAACGGATACACAAAAAATAAAAAGCAAGAAATTAAAACATACTGCCACAAAAAAAATCACGTTCACAACAAGGAGGGCAGGAAGGAAAGAAAGAAGACCACAAAACAATGAGAAAACAAATAACAAAATGGCAGGAGTAAGTCTTTCCTTATCAATAACAACCTTGAACGTAAATGGAATAAACTCTGCAATCAAAAGACACAGGGTGGCTGAATGGACCAAAACAACAACAACAACAACAAACCAAACAAACAAAAAACAAAAAACGAGACCCAATTATCTGTGGCCTACAGGAAAACATTTAACCTACAAAGACATACACAGACTGAAAATAAAGCGATAAAAAAGATATTCCATGTAAATGGAAATAAAAAAGAATAGGAGTAGCTACAGTTATATCAGACAAAATAGATTTCAAGACAAAAACTATAAAAAGAGACAAAGAAGGTCACTACATAATGATAAAGGGGTCAATTCAGCAAGAAGATATAACAACTGTAAATATATATGCACCCAACACTGGAGCACCCAAATACATATGCACCTAACACTGGAGCACCCAATTATTATTAGAGCTAAAGAGATAGACAGACTTGAATACAATAATAGCTGGAGACCTCAACACCCCACTTTCAGCATTGGACAGATCATCCAGACAGAAAATCAAAAGAAACACTCGACTTAACCTGCATTATAGACCAAATGGATCTAATAGATATTTACAGAACATTTCATCCAATGGCTGCAGAATAGACATTCTTCTTCTCAGCACATGGATCATTCTCAAGGGCAGACCATATGTTAGGTCACAGAACAAGTCTTAAAGAATTAAAAAAAAACATATGAATTATCTTCTATGACCACAATGGAATAAAACTAGACATGAATAACAAGAGGAACTCTGGATACTATACAAACACATTGAAATTAAACAATATGCTCCTCATGATCAGTGGGTCAAATGAAGAAGTTAAGAAGGAAATTAACAGATTTCTTGAAACAAATGAAAATGGAAACACAACATACCAAAACCTATAGGATACAGTGAAAGCAGTACTAAGAGGAAAGTTTACAGCAATAAGTGCCTACATAAAAAAGGTAGAGGCCGGGAGCAGTGGCTCACGCCTGTAATCCTAGCACTTTGGGAGGCCGAGGCAGGTGGATCACTTGAGGTCGGGAGTTTGAGACCAGCCTGGCCAACATGGTGAAACCCCGCCTCTACTAAAAATACAAAAATTAGCCAGGCATGGTGGTGGGCATTTGTAATCCCAGCTACTCGGGAGGCTAAGGCAGGAGAATCGCTTGAACCTGGGAGACAGAGGTTGCCATGAGCCGGGATCACACCACTGCACTCCAGCCAGGGCAACAGAGCAAGACTCTGTCTCAAAAAAAAAAAAAAAAAAAAGAAAAGTCAAATAAACAACTTAATGATGCTTCTTAAAGAAAAAAGTAAACTAAACCCAAACTTAGTAGAAGGAAAGAAATAAAGATTAGAGCAGAAATAAATGAAATTGAAACAAAAAATACAAAAGATCAACGAAATGAAAAGTTTTTTTTTAGAGAAGATAAAATTGACAAACTTTTAGCCAGACTAAGAAAAAAAGAGAGAAGACCCAAATAAATTGAAATCAGAGATGAAAACGACATTACAACTGATACCACAGAAATTCAAAGGATCATTAGAGACTACTATGAGCAACTATATACCAATCAATTGAAAAACCTTGAAGAAACTGATAAATTCCTCAACATATACAACTTACCAAGACTGAACTATGAAGAAATGCAAAACTTGAATAGACAAAGTAATGAGATCAAAACCATAATAAAAAGTCTCCTAGCAAAGAAAAGCCCAGGATCCAATGGCATCACTGCTGGATTCTACCAAACATTTAAAAAAGAACTACTGCCGGCCGGGCACGGTGGCTCATGCCTGTAATCCCAGCACTTTGGGAGGCCGAGGCAGGCAGATCACAAACAAGGTCAGGAGATCAAGACCATCCTGGCTAACATGGTGAAACCCCGTCTCTACTAAAAATACAAAACATTAGCCGGGCGCCTGTAGTCCCAGCTACTCAGGAGGCTGAGGCAGGAGAATCGCATGAACCCAGGAGGTGGAGCTTGCAGTGAGCCGAGATAGTGCCACTGCACTCCAGCCTGGGCGACAGAGTGAGACTTCGTCTCAAAAAAAATAATAAAATAGAATAAATAAATAAAAAAGAACTATTCCCAATCCTACTCAAACTATTCAAAAAAGTAGAGGAGGAGAGTATTTCCAAACTCATTCTATGATGCTAGATTACACTGATTCTAAAACCAAATGAAGACCCATGAAAACAAGAAAACTACAAGCCAATATTCCTGATGAACACTGATGCAAAAATCCTCAACAAAATACCAGCAAAACAAATTCAACAACACATTAAAAAGATCATTCATCATGACAAAGTGGGATTTAACCCAGGGATGCAAGGATGGTTCAACACACACAAATCAATCAATGTGCTACACCATATCAATAGAATGAAGGACAAAAATAATACAATCATTTCAATTCATGCTGAAAAAGCATTTGATAAAGTTCAACATCCCTTCATGATAAAAATCCTAAAAAAACTGGGTACAGAAGGAACATACTTAAACATAATAAAAGACATATACGACAGACTCATAGCTAGTATCATACTGAATGGGGAAAAACTAAAAGCCTTTCCTCCAAGAACTAGAACAAGACAAGGATGCCCACTTTCACAACTGTTATTCAACATAGTTCTGGAAGTCCCAGCTAGAGCAATCAGACAAGAGAAAGAAATATAGGGCATCCAAACTGGAAAGGAAGAAGTCAAATTATCCTTGTTTGCAGATGATATAATCTTATATTTTAAAAAACCCAAAGATTTTACAAAAAAACAGAATAAACAAATTCAGTAAAGTAGCAGGATACAAAATCAACATTCAAAACACAGTAGCATTTCTATATGCCAACAGCCACCAAGATGAAAAAGAAATCAAGAAAGTAATCTCATTTATGACAGCCACAAATAAAATAACTAGGAATACACTTAACTAGAATAGTAAAAGATCTCTACAATGAAAACTATAAAACAATAATGTAAGAAATTAAAGAGGACACAAAGGAATGGAAAGACATTTCATGTTCATTGACTAGAATCAATCAATATTGTTAAAATGTCCATACTACCCAAAGCAATCTACAGATTCAAAGCAATCCTATCAAAATAATAATCACGTTCTTTATAGAAATAGAAAAACTAATCCTAAAATTTATATGAAACCACAAAAGACCCCAAATAGCCAAAGCCATCCTAAGCAGCAGGCACAGTGCTCACGCTTGTAATCCCAGCACTTTGGGAGACCGAGGCAGGCTGACTGCTTGAGCCCAGGAGTTTGAGATCAGCCTGGATAAGACGGTGAAATCCTGTCTCTACCAAAAACAACAACAACAACAACAACAACAAAAACCCTCAAACCAAAAATTAGTCGGGCATGGGTGGCACACACCTGTAGTCCCAGCTACTCGAGGTCTGAGGTGGGAGAATCACTTGAGGTTGAGGTCCAGGGAGGTCAAAGCTGCAGTGAGCCATAATTGTGCCACTGCATTCCAGCCTGGGTGACAGAGCGAGATCCTATCTCAAAAAAATCAAAAACTAAAAATCAAATAAAAATGGATTAAAAACTTAAGTTTAAGACCCCAAACTATGAAACTGTTAAAGTAAAACACTGAAGAAATTTTCCAGAACCCTGGTCTGGGCAAAGGTTTCTTGGGTAATATCCTAAAAGCACAGGCAACCAAAACAAAAATGAACAAATAGGATCATATCAAGTTAAAAAGCTCTGTACAAGGGAGGAAACAATCAACAAAGTGAAGAGACAACCCACAGAATGGGAGAAAATATGTGCAAACTATCCATCTGTCAAGGGATTAATAAGCAGAATATATAAGGAGCTCAAATAACTCTATAGAAAAAAAATCTAATAACACAATTTTAAAATGGGCAAAAATAGACATTTCTCACAAGACATACAAATGGCAAACAGGCATATGAAAAGGTGCTCAACATCACTGACATCAGAGAAATGCAAACCAAAACTTCAGTGAGATATTATCAAATGGCTTTTATCCAAGAGACAAGCAATAATGAATGCTGGCAAAGATGTGGAGAAAAGGGAACCCTTGTTCACTGTCAGTAGGAATGTAAATTAGGTCAGCCACTACGGAAAAAGGTACAGAGGTTACTCAAAAAATTGAAAATAGTACTACAATATGATCCACTGCTAGGTATATACCCCAAAGAAGGAAAATTAGTATCTGCAGTTCCATGTCTGTTGCAGCACTATTCACGATAGCCAAGATTTGGAAGAAACCTAAGTGTCCATCAACAGAAGACTGGGTAATTGCGCCACTGCACTCCAGCCTGGGCAACAGAGTGAGACTCCTTCCAAAAAAACAAAACAAAACAAAACAAAAAACAGATGACTAGGTAAAAAAAAATGTGGTACATACCCACAATGAAGTACTATTCAGACATAAAAAAGAGTAAGATCCTGTCATTGCCAGCAACATGGATAGAACCAGAGGTCATTATGTTAAGTGAAATAAGCCAGGCACAGAAAGACAAACTGTATGTTCTCAGTCATATGTGAGAGCTAAAAATTAAAATAACTGAACTCATGGAGACAGAGAGTAGAATGATGGTTACCAGAGGCTGGGAAGCGTCGCTGGGGTGGGGGTAGTGGGGATGGTCAAAAGGTACAAAAATATAGTTTGACAGAATGAATAAGATCTAGTATTTGACAGCAAAACAGGGTGGGCTATAGTCAACAATAATTTTGTACAACAAAATGTACAATATTGTACATTTAAAAATAACTAAGAGAATAGTTGGAATGTTTGCAACAAAAATAATCAATGCTTGAGGTGATGGTTATGCCATTTACTCTGATGTGATTATTACACATTGTATGCCTGTATCAAAATATCTCACCCACCCTATAGATATATACATATACTATGACCCATAAAAATTAAAAAGAAAGAAGCCTAATACACTGATATATTTTTAAAAATATATACTCATTTAATATTTTAAAGATTAAACTATGAGAGATCTTATACTGTGGAATACATATTCCAATTAAATAATAGTCATGTAATTCATTTTAATTTTTGTATCAAAAAATCTTCTGGCAAGTACTTTTAGCCACAGGTTTAGTTTCTCACGTTTAACTTCTTATATTTAAATAAAAGCTGGTGGTTTGTAAAATAGCAATATTTAGTGTGGTTTTAACAAGTTAAGCTAATCTTTACTACTGAAATACCTAGGAAGATGAACATCACTATTCTATCGCCTTGATTTATTTCACAAAACCAAGAAATACAGTAAATATGCTTTGGCATGAGCACATTTCTCAATTTCAGACAAATGACACCAGAAGAAAAAGACAAATATTGCCATCACTGAACTGAGTGAACAGTTCATTCCTTCAAAAATCCAAATAGAGGTACAATGACCTTAAAAAAAAAAACAAGCAGTGATATTCAATATCAAATGCGATAGCTCTGGGGTCCTGATGTTGGGCTTAGACAGTTTTCCAATCAGTAAATGGGGAACTATGGCTTTAATCTGGGACTACAATAAAATTATGGTTGGTGTTATCTCAATCTATCATTTTCCACTGCCTTTTTTTCTTATTAATTATTGTCCCTAGTCTTCTTTTAGTTTCTCTTTGCTTCATCATTTTCAAAATTCTTCTCCTTTCAAATAGATTATTTAAAGGCATATGAGATTGGAAATACTGGAAATATTTCCAACTGGAAAGATCAGCCAGGAGACACAAACTTCTGTTAGGTGTTTCCCTTTGTTCTTCTAGTTGTACCTAGTTGTATTCTTCCTCATAGTCATTTGGATTTTTTCCATTTGCATATCATTTTCTGATAAAAAGGCTTGGTCAAACTGCGTCAAACTTACGTTTCCCTTTGCCAAAACTTTGCTTAGGCTGCACTTTCCTTTCTTTCCTAATCAATCTCCCAGTCAGAATTAATTGCTTCTCCCTCTCAGCAACCACTTAAATATATGTTGCTGTTTAGAATTTGCATTATTCAGGTAGGTGTTTACATGTCTGCCTTCCTTCACTGATTGTAGTAGGTTCTTGAGAACAAGAGGAAATGCCCGATTCATCTTTCATTACTCTACCACTTCAGAGTAAATCAGAGTGCCCTGCACATGATGCTCAATGTAGAACTAAATTCCACACTGGTCCTACTTAGATTTCATAATCCGTTTGGCATGATCCTCCTCTTCCTCACTGTTTTGCTTTCTTAATGCTTAACAGATATCACTAAAATAATATGCTTGGCTTCAACAATGTTTCTATTATCTTCCTTCAGATATTCATGATCCACCTTTTCCTTTTTTCCATAGCATACACCACTTTCTAGCATACTATATAAATTACTTATAAATTATCAGCCTGGGTAACATTACTTACTAACATTACTTTTCCCAACAATAATGTAAACTACATGAGAATGGGAATCTTTGTTTTGTTTATTAATGATGATACTTAAGTGCTTTGAACAGTGCCTGGCATATAGTACCTGCTCAATAAATACTTGTCTAACGAATGAATAACCATTATTATATGCACATTTCATGTTTCAGCTACATTTAACAATGAGCAAACAACAAATTAACTTTTGTCTTACTGGGTTATTTTGAAGGAGTTGGCTATAGCAACAATGCCTTGCACATCATCATCTCATACAAACACCAATGACGGCTCTATAGGGACACATATGTTGCTACCTTATAGCGCTAGTCTTACTACGCAATTGTACTGCAAAAATTTTTGAGATAGTTCTGTCAGATTAAATTAACATTATACTGGGAGGATAATAGGTTGGAGGATTGCTTGAGCCCAGGGATCGAGACCAATCTGGGCAACATTGTGAGACCCTGCCTCATTCATTCATTCGTCCATTAATAAATAAATAAATAAATACTATAATATTTAACTAACACTTTCCAGATACAAGTATAAGATATAATTAGGTGAGTTCAGATGAATGGAGACAGCAGCAAAACAAATCTATAACAATTTTTATGTAAAGAGAAAAAGCTTTAAAAAGTAAATCCATAAAGTTTGTCATTTAAAAGACTTGTTTTGAGAAGGAAGAGGGAAAAGAAAAAAACAACAGCTTTTTTTTAGATTTCATCAGATTGTAACAGCTGAGGACAACTCAGAGCATTTAACTGACATGCATTTTTGAAGTTAAAGTAATTTAAATACACTACAAGTGGGCAGAAGAAATCTAACAGACATTTGGTATACAACATTTTAGAGACAACTCTATACTGAGTTTGGAAGACAGTTTGAATTGTTTCTTCTTATATCAGTTGCCACTAATGCAAACAGATTATAGTAGTACAATTGTCATTCTAGCTGACTTGAGCAAGGAACCTGGAATGACACTGTATGTTTGCTCCTGCCTGGGCAAGAAGCCACTCTGCTGTCCTTATACCCTTGATACATAAAGCCAACGTTCTGACTGCTGAAAAGCCCATTTTTGATTTTTGCAAAATCTCTATTAAAAGTTTCTGATTGGGTTTGCTTAAATCCCCCTAGATTCCCATTCTGTATTTACCTGATTCTTAAGATCCTTTTCTTAGGAAAACATGAAGCTCCAAGCATTAACAAGTAGATGGCCAGAGTTTATATTTTAGCTGACTTCTGTTGTTTGTATGTTTCCCTCTCATTCTCACACAAAGCACTGACGACAGCTGTTGCAAGCAAACATTTCCTGCTTCCCACATCCCTCCAATTCATTGCCAATCTCATTTTTGGACATCAAGGATGACCGTAGACTGCCTACTCTGATAATTTCTGCCATGCAACCACAAGTCCACAAGAGTCTTCTACCTCCTTCCAACACACAGGCTTAAAAACAAATATGCAATAGCAATTTACATTTTGAAAACAAAACACATTGTCAAATCTTTTTAATATTTTAGAATTTTAATTTAAAGGTGTATGAACAGCTAAGTTTATATTCAGAAAACTGAGCTACTCCAGAAAATTCCAAGCCTTAATGTTGCAGACTGCCAAAACTCAACTTTAATCACTTTATCATTTGAGTTAAAAGTTTTCATGTTTTCAGCAAATAGTACTATCCTCATATGTGGAACATGGAGTGTTAATTGTTTTATCTATTTTAACCATGAACTTCACTTGTTGGAGTCTTTATGTTTTTTAAAAGTATACAGCTGAATCTATTTGACCAACATATTAATCAAACTTCTATTTTAATACTGTAAATAAAATACACATGATTTTTAAAATTTTCACTATATATATTTCTTCCATTTATGTCATATGTAAGTTAAAAGCTTAGAAAAATATTTTAAAAAATAATTCACCATAAATATTTGCATATGTGCTGACTCCATTCTCCCCACAAAAGTGTCACAAAAGCCACAAGTCATTTCTGTTCTTTTTAAAATCAAGAATCTTGGCATTATGGAATAATATATATAGTTTTATTCATTACAGTTCAATCCAGTAGCAGCCTCAAGGATTTTAAATAATCCCCTAAAAATTTCCTGGTCATGCCAGAAGATGTGGTCCTAAAAAGAGGCTAAGCAGCTTAGGCAATAGAAGGTGATCCTCTTCCTAAACTGGGGAGAAATCTGTATCATGGCAAGGACCATTTAAACAATTATTCACCCAGGTTTTTTAAAGTTACTCAAATGGTATTTTTCACATTATTATTCAACATCATTTGGTCTCCAAAATAAATAATTATATTAGTCACACAGAAATTAAGTTTAAAAAAGATGAGAAGTTTAAAAGTTGGATCTGAATAAGGCTTTTTATTACTGGCATTCATCATTCCCATCCCCATCCTGCCCTTGACGTTCAGATGCTTAGAACAATTTAGTAAGTGTGAATATGCTGGATTTTTTTTTCCTATTTCAAGCTCACTTCATATTTGAAATCCTCAATTATTCCTGTTCACCAGAGATTTAGCATCGGATTCTCCCCAGTTTAGGGAACCACTTCTATGTACCCATTAGAAAGGAAAGGAAAGTATGTGTATCTAGAGCTAAATGAAAAGAGCAGACCCTCCTGAGATGAGGTTAAATTAAATTAAATTTAATTTAAAAATGGTTTAGATATCTAATCATTTAAGCTACCAGATGTTGTGGTTTTATCAAATATTTACACACATACATTTAGCAGGGCAATTCCCTGTGAAAGTAATTTTATTTCTCTATGTTCTGGAAAAATTTTCAATCTACAATCTACTAAGTGTTGAAAATAACTGAGTCATTTGGTTTATAGCTTCCTTTTCTGCCTCTTTGTGAGCATCCTGAAACCATGGTTTCCAGATACAGAAAACAACCTAATACAAACTATTCCCTGACCTATGACTTGCCCTGTAGGCCGAAGTAGGTCTGTTTGTATTATGTTCAACACTGACAAGAAATAATTTTCTGATGAAGTATTTTGTTCAACACAGTCAATATGTACTACTCCAGTAGCATATAATCTTGTTCTCCAGGACAGAGCTATCTGATCTCTGATGGTATATCTACCTTTTACCCTTCCTTTAAGGATGAGTGATAAGTACTGCTTAAGAATCTAAAGCACTCTGCTAGCCAGAAAGACTAACATTATGGGAAGACAATTGTGGTAAATACAAAAATCATTCACAATTAAGGTCTAGTCTACAGACGTACAATTTAGGATGATGTAATTGTTTCTATTTTTTTTTTTAAACATGAGTAGGGGAAGAGGAGGGACAAGAGGGAAAAAGTATTAAGTATTTCAGAAAGTATTTTCCAATACTTGAGTTAAAACAAACTCCAATGTCGTAAAGAAATCAGTTTTATAATACATGATATAAACAGTATGTTTTCTATTAAAAAGATAGAAAGTGACATGAAAAACATGGTCTATTAGAAAAAAAATTGACAAATTGACCTCACCAAAATTTGACATTTTTATATTTCCTAATATACCAGTAAGAAAACAAAAAGACAAGCAACAGACTGAAGTATTTGCAAATACATGTCTGATGTGACTTGTATCCAGAATACACAACAAGTTCTTACAAATCCGAAGAAAATAACCCAATACGAAAATGTGCTAAAGTTTGAATAGATATTTCACTAAAGAATAAATGAATAGATAACAATACACAAAATAAGCTCAACATTAGCAAGTCATTAGGAAAATGCAAATTAAAACCGCATGAGATATCATTTCACACCAGCTAAAGGTAAGACAGTAACAAAGGAGATGTGGAGAAACAGGAATCCTTGTACACTGCTGGTGAGAATGCAAAATGGTACAGCTACTTTGGAAAACATTTTTGCATTTCTTAAAAAGTTAAATATAAGCTTACCATAAGATTCAGCAATTCTACTCCTAGGTATCTATCTATCCAAGAGAAATGAAAACATATGTCTACCCAAACACTTGCAAACAAATGTTCACAGCAGCACTATTCACAATAGCTCAAAATTGGAAACAATGTCTATCAAATGGTAAATGAATAGACATAATATGGTACAGTCACACAGTGGAATCCTACTTGAAATAAAAAGGAAGAAACTACTGATATATATATATAGTCATAAACCTCAAAAACATTATGCTGAGTGAAAGAAGCCAGATACAAGAGATGACATACCATATGACTCCATTTATGTGACATTTCCAGAAAATACAAATATATAGACTCTGTCAATTAGTGGTTGCCTGGGAACTGGGAGAGGGAATGGGATTAATGTTAAATAGATGCAGAAATCTTTCTGAGGTGATGGAAATGTCCTAAAGCTGATTCATGGTGAGGGTTACACAACTTGCTACATTTACTAAACATTACTGAATTGTACACTTGAAATGGGTGAATTTTATAATACATAAAATAAGACTCAATATACTTGTTTAAAAATTTTTTTTTAAATCCACACACAGACTGCTGCTTTAGAAAAAAAAACAAAAAAAAAGTTCTGGCCAGTTTGGGTACTCATCTTAGGTTTATACACCCAATAAAATGAAACATTTTAAATAAATTATCCATTTGTTATAGTTATTACGTTTTATTAAGCAACACTAAAAATAGATAATTCAGACAAAGATCTTGTTATGTTTCCTAGGACTGCTATTTCTATACCAAAGAAGAGAGAAAATCCTTCTGCAAAGACATCAGGCCTACAAATATATAATTTTTTTTTTTTTTTTTGAGACAAGAGTCTCACTCTGTAGCCTAGGCTGGAGTGCAGTGGTGCAATCTTGGCTCACTGCAACCTCCGCCTCCCAGGTTCAAGCAATTCATGTGCCTCAGCCTCCTGAGTAGTTGGGATTACAGGTGCACGCTACCATGCACAGCTAATTTTTTTTTTTTTGATAAGGAGTCTCGCCTCGTTGCCCAGGCTGGAGTACAGTGGCACGATCTCAGCTCACTGCAACCTCCTCCACCTCCCGGGTTCAAGGGATTCTCTGTGCCTCAGCCTCCCGAGTAGCTGGGATTACAGGTGCCTGCCACCATGCCCAGCTAAGTTTTTGTATTTTTAGTAGAGATGGAGTTTCACCATGTTGGCCAGGCTGGTCTTGAACTCCTGACCTCGTGATTCGTCTGCCTCAGCCTCTCAAAGTGCTGGGATTACAGGTGTCAGCCACCGTGCCCGGCCAATTTTTGTATTTTTAGTAGAGACGGGGTTTCACACCATGTTGTTCAGGCTGGTCTCGAACTCCTGACCTCAAGTGATCCACCCACCTTGTCCTCCCAAAGTGCTGAGATTACAGGTATAAGCCACCGTGCTCTGCCACATTTTATATATTTTAAAAACTGGTATGATTTACATATATAGAGTATATAAATCTTTGGTGTATAGCTTAATTATTTTTATACATGTAAGAGTCTTCAAAAAGTTCATTGAAATGCATCTTATGAAAAAACTATGGATGAATTTCAAAAATTTTTTGCATCAAAATAAATTCATACTAACTTATTATAAGATGTCTGAACAGGATATAGTTTGAGGCATTAAGAACAAGACATCAGTGTGAAAAAAGCCCTTATCAGAGCAACATGAATTCTGCTAAAATTGAAGCAAGAACAAACAGCAAAGTTATGGTGAAGCCTGGGTGGAAGAATGGTAAAATCACTGATTTTTACAAAACATTTATGGAGACTGTATTAGTCCATTTTTACACTGCTAATAAAGACATACCCTAGACTGAGTAATTTATACAGGAGAAGAGGTTTAATGTACTCACAGTTCCACATGGCTGGGGGCCTCATAATCATGGCAGAAGGCAAGGAGGAGCAAGTCACCTCTTACATGACTTACTCCCCTTTATAAAACCATGAGAAATCAAGAGATTTATTCGCTATCATGAGAACAGCACAGGAAAGACCTGCCTCCATGATTCAATTACCTCCCACTGGATCCCTCCCACAACACTTGGGAATTGTGGGAGCTATGATTCAAAATGAGTTTTGGGTGGGGACACAGCCAAACCATATCAGAGACAATACCCTAAAGAAATCAGCAGTTTACAAATGGATAACTTGTTTTAAGAAGGGATGAGACAGTGTTGAAGCCTGCAGTGGCAGACCATCCACAAAAATTCATCTTGTTTGTATCCCAATTGAAAAGGACAAATGATAACAGTACAAACAATAGCCAACATGACAGATGTCTCCATGGGTTCTGCTTACACAATTATGACTGAAAAATTAAAATGGGGGCAAACTTTCCACTAAATGGGTGCCAAAACCATTGTCCCCAGATCAGCTGCAGAAAAGAGAAATGCTTTCAATGAAAATTTAAAACAAAACGAGCAGGATTCGGATCCTGGAGCATTTCTTTGAAGAACAGTAATGGGATGAAACATGGCTTTACCAGTACAATCCTGAAGACAAAGCACAACCAAAACAAGGGCTACCAAGAGGTGGAAATAGTCCAGTCACAGCAAAAGTGGACTGGTCAAGAGCAAGCACCACGGCAACAGTTTTCTGGGGTGATCAAGGCATTTTGCTTGTTGACTTTTTGGAGGACCAAAAATGACCTGCCTGCTTACTATGAAAGTGTTTTGAGCAAGCCAAAGCTTGAGCAGAAAAATACCTAGGAAAGCTCCACCAGAGAATCCTTTTCCACCACAATGATACTCCTGCTCATTCCTCTCATCAAACAAAGGCAATTTTGCAAGTTTAGATGGGAAATCCATCTTACAATCTTGATTTGGCTCTGTCTGACTTTTTTGTTTTTTAATCTTAAAATCTGTAAAAGGCATGCATTTTTCTTCAGTTTATAATGTAAAAAAGACTTAATTGACATGGTTAAATTCCCAGGACACTCAGTTCTTTAGGGATGAACTAAATGGCTGGTATCATCACTTACAAAAGTGTCTTGAACTTGATGGAACTTATGTTGAGAAATAAAGTTTATATTTTTTATTTGTATCTTTTAAGTATGTTTTCCACGGACTTTTTGAAGTCTTCTCATGAGTACAAATCCATGTAACTACCATCCAGACCAAGATACAGAAAGCTCCCTTAGTCAATAATCCTACCAAAGGTAACCACTACTTTTTAGTTCTATAATTATAGAAGTATGATCATTTTGTTTCTATGAACTTTATATAAATGTACATACTTTATACAGAAGGCACTCTTTTGAGTCTGACTTCTTTTGTTCAATATCACATCTGTGAAATATATTCATGATGTTATAACAGTAGTGTGTTCTTTTTCATTGCTGCATACAATTTATTTATCAGTTTCACTGTTGATGGACATGTGAATGGTTTTCAGTTTTTAGATATTATGAATAAAACTGATAAAACTTTATTTTATCAGAAGCACTCATTTCTCATGGACATTCTACTCAGAAATGGAATTGTGAGGTTTTAGGTAACATGCATATATAGCTTTATATACCTTTAATATATCTTGTCAAACAACTTTACAAAATGGAGTACCAACTTATTAACATACTCCCACCATCAATGTATAATTTCAACTGCAGCATTTCCTTGTGTTGCTTGCCATTGACATTTCTTTTAATTTTGTGGGTTTGGGTATAGCGATATCTCACTGTCAAGAATTGTGAAGAATCTGTAAACTAACAAGCTTGGATGCTGGAAAAAGATATGAAACTTTTGGGTCGGAGATGAAAGACAGTTTATTACTCAGAACAATAGCAGTAGCCAGAGGATCAACATTGCGCCACTTTCCTGAGCCCTAATTCCCACAGGGCACCTGTACTTGTAGATGGTCGCAGTATAAGAGAGGCAACTGTGCCTACAGATTAGTTTGCATTTTCTAGGATTTTATACAAATGGAATCATATAGCATATTTTTTTTAATCTGGCTTCTTTCAAATAGAATAATTATTTTGAGATTCATGTATGTTGCTGTGGTATCCATAATTCATTTCCCTCTGTAGCTGAGTACAATTTCATTGTATGGATACACAATTTGTTTATCCATTCACCTGTTGATCGGTATTTGAGATGCTCACAGTTACTGGCTATTACAAATAAAACTGTGATGATTACGTATATATTTTTAAGAACACATGCTTTCATTTCTTTTGAATAAATCCCACTCATTTTTGACCTCATATCTCTCTTACATATATTATAATTAAATGCAGTCTTCCCTTGGTATCTGCAGGGAATTAGCTCCAGAACCCCTGGAGCTATCTGCAATAGGATACCACAACCTGAGCAAATGCTCAAGTCCCTTTTAGTTGGCCATCCATATCCGTGGATATGGAACCACAGATACAGAGGGTTATGTATAGGTATATGTGATTATATATCACATATAGATATTATAATGTTTTTTATATATAGATATATTTTAAAGAATCATAAGAAATATTAACCTTTGGAGAGAGATATTAGGTGTAGAGAGGAGAGTGGCTTTTACTTTTCCTTCTGTATTTTTTGTTTACAATAGTATTAGCCTCACAGACACTGAGAGGAAAAGCGTATCTGGCTTTTATAGGAGTATAAGAGTCTTAGACATCTCATAAACCCTACAGTTAGCATTTTTTTTTGGATAAAATAATGAATCTCAAGAGATATATCTGTTTACGAAGAGCAAAGTAATTTTATATTCTTTTCAATAAACTAAAAAGAGGTCAAGAGAAAATGAGAACAAATACATTAAGAGACTTCTCCATCACCAAAATGAAAATTCCTAAGTTTGGAAATGAGGGCTCTAGACTCAAGCAGGTGACCAATTTACTATTGGGCACTGTCTATGTACCGCACTGATGAGTCTAGCTAAATGCATATTACAAAAACTTAAAACAAAACTTAAGGGTCAATTTCAGCTTTTTTGTCTCTTTCAAATCCGTTTAGTGTCTTTGCTATCTAGTATCAGTACAGCTGAGTAACAATGTCCTCTCATGGAATTTTTACACATTTCTGATTCTCTATGTAATTCATGAAGTCATGTGAAACACATCATGAAACTTTCATAAAGTCTAAAACAGTTTCTGTCCCTATGCACAGCTAACACTGTATATGACCTGTATAGCTGAGATGTATCGCCGAATGGTGACTTGTATCCAATGCCAGGGTAAGATTTTAGAATGAAGGTTGGGATTTCCCTTTTTATACAGGCTTTATAGGCCACTACAATGTTAACTGTAGAGCTTATGATCTCTGTTCCAACTACCGAACTCTGCTGTGGTAGAGCAAAGTAGCCATAAATAAATAAATGAGTGTGGTTTTGCTGCTATGAAACTTTATTTACAAAAACAGAGTGTGCCAAACTTGGCCCATGGGCTCTGGTTTGCTGACTGCTCTCTTAGAGAAACAGAAATCTCTTAAGATCTCCATTTTTTTCCCCAACACCATTACACTGTTAATTGAATAAAAGCTTCTTATTAACCACTGAAAAATATATATTGCCAGTTGTTAGCAAATAGTGATAAATGCTGTTTATACATTCCATATATTAAAGAGAACTACAGTTTATAATTTTGGAAGAAATCAAATTGTGAGATACTAGTAAGTTCAAAACTGTTTTGTAACTGGCTCATACTACCATCTCATATAGAGCTTACTTTCTCTAAATAAGCCCCCACCCCACCTTTTTCTGGGTAATCTCTCCTATGAGAAGACTATATTCTATAGTAAGATGAAGAAAATTATCATTAGATTTACTAACTACATTGTTATTTTTGTTTAAAGCTGATACCACAGATTGGTTGGTTCATGCATATATTCATTCATTAGTTCACTCAACCAGCAACTATGGAGCCTCTACTGGAGTCTTCTCAGTTGCTAATGTCAAAAAGTTTGGATTGTAATAGTCAGACCAACATATATACACAATAGCTGCACATAACACAAAGTAGACTGTTGCCAACACAAAAAGAGAATGCTTTCTAGAAGCAGCAGCAATTACTTGTGGCTGGGAGATGATTGGAGAAAGTTTCATGAAGGAGGAAGTATTTGAGTTCGGCCTGGGAAGGTGGCTAGGAATTAGATGAAGACAGTTTGGTAGTTGCCTCAGAGCTTATTACCGTCCAGTGGTTAGTTACATGTGGTCCTGATGGCTTTCTGAGACCAACAGCAAAACATTAAATTAACCAGCTTGCTTGTTCCATTCTCTCTTCCCATAGTCTGTTCAGTTCTGGCACTGCTCTGAAGGTACAGGATACAACTAGAGAGGAAGCACTTAGCTAATAGGGAAGTACAACAGTTCTGGGATACACTTGGGGCTAAGGGAAGCCTGAGGAAGAGCTGAGTCGCTTTTAAACAAATGAGAAGGTCCTTGATTAACACAGTGAAAAAAGGTTCTAAGGGATACACATAAAATATAATGGGGAGTGAGTAGGAAGAAGACAGTAATACAGAATGTTAATGTTAAGTAGTGACCGAGACTCATAGCCCTGAATTAACATTGTTCATTCAGACTGACTACATAGTTCCACTCACTGAAACAAAGCTTCTCTGTCTTCTACTAAGTGTTCAGTGCCTTTCTCAAATAATAGAACCAGAATTTTCTCAGAAATCATTGTTGCTTAGTTAGGAAGTAAGTTGGGACATACTATTACGGTTGGTAGTTACATTTCTCTATTTATATATGAGCAAGGATTTACGTGCTTTCCGGAAAAGACTCAGCTTGCCTGGAACTTTTCATAATGTACAGCTGATGTGGTTTGGATCTGTGTCCCTGCCCAAATTTCATGTGAATTGTAATCCCCAATGTTGGAGGTGATTGGATCATGGGGCAGACTTCCCCCTTGCTGTTCTTGTAATATGAGAGTTCTCGAGAGAATGGGTCATTTAAAAGTGTGTGCAACCTCCTCCTCCTCCTGCTCTTCCTCCTGCTCCGGTCATGTGAGGTGCTTGTTCCCCCTGTGCCTTCTGCCATGATTGAATGCTCTCTGAGGCCTCCTCAGAAACCAAGCAGAAGCTGCTATGCTTCCTGTACAGCCTGCAGAACCATGAGCCAATTCAACTCTTTTCTTTATAAATTAGTTTCAGGTATTTCTTTATAGCAGTATAAGAATAGACTAATACAACAGCATTCCAGGATTCTAATATGACATGGTAGTTGGGGATCGACATAGTTAGAAGGTCCTAGGATAAAAAGTTTCCTGTCACTATATAAAAGTGAATAATCTTTAACAATTAATATTAAAATCTTCTGTAGTTACTTATCTTTCAGATGAGCCATTTCCCCTATAATCACACCTGATGACAGATGCTGATGGTCTCCCAGAGAACAAAGAACAGGTAGGAAAGGGAAATGGGAATGGCAATAAGCATTACACTATCAGCTACATAAGGAGTAATTATCAGTGAGATAATCTATCCAGGCCTTCATGAGGAAAGTAAGAGAAGCAAACATAACTTTGATTTTATAGTCTGGACAAAGTCCAGATAATGACATATTTTGAAAAGTCAGAACGTTCAACTATTCTTCAAAAGTCCCAGGTTTGAATTATTAAACAGCAATTTAGCTGTAGTAAAAATACCCCCTGACATCAATTTTGAGGAGAATAGTTGCTAAAGAATGATGACTCCGTATTTCAACCACTTAACCCTCAGTATCATTTCTTTCTTTTTTTTTTTAGAGACAAGGTCTCACTATGTTACGCAGGCTGGTCTTAAACTCTTGGCCTCAAGCAATCCTCCTGCCTCAGCATTCCAAATTGCTGGAACTACAGGCATGAGCCACCACGCTATATCATTTCTGATATGGTTTGGCTCTGTGTCCCCACCCAAATCTTATCTTGAATTGTAATCCCCAAGTGTCAGGGACCTGGTGGGAGGTGACTGGATCATGGGGGTGGTTCTCTCACGCTATTCTTGTGATAGTGAGGTACTTCTATGAGATCCGATGGTTTAAAACTGGTAGTTCCCGTGTGCTTGCTCTCTCTCCTGCCGCCTTGTGAAGCAGGTACTTGCTCCTCCTTTGCCTTCTGCCATGATTATAAGTTTCCCAAGGCTTCCCCAGCTGTGTGGAACTGTGAGTCAATTAAACCTTTTTTGTTTATAAATTACCCAGTCTCAGGTATTATCTTTATAGCAGTGTGAAAACGGACTAATACAATTTTTTTTAACTGAGTTTGCTAGTGGTGTTGCAGAATTATTCTTTAGAAATGTAGCCACCTGGTGATTCTTCTATGAAATGATAGCCAGGATATTGTGAAAATACTGAAACTCACGGAATGAGGAAAAGCTGAATTCTTGCCTGCCTTCCACTTTTACAAACTATGGATGATGATTTCTGATAATACAAATTACACTGAGATATGCCAATTTTAATAATGTTTTTTAAAACTAAGATTTTAAGAAAAGAACTAAAACCTCAAACTAAAATTCTTTCAAAGACTTCTCATTGAGAGAAAAGACTTTTAGTTGTTTGACGATATATTTTATAGGCTGTTTCTGAATTTCTATGTGTTTTTGTATATTTTGGGAGCAGAACTAAGCAATCACTCAAGGAAGATGAACCTTCTCCCAGATTCAAATAATATATACATATATATTACCCAAACACAAAAGAACAGCTTAGTCAGAAAAGATGAATGGAAAATTTAAATACTGTCAGAGCAGGATTTATTTTCATTTCAATATATACTGGAGTAAAATCATTATTTAACAACAGCAACAACAACAACAACAACAAAAACTTACCTGCTACTGAATTTGGCCGTGGCATGAGATACAAAGGAATAGACTGTACTGATTGAGATAACACTGTTTCCAAATTTCTCTCTGGGATCTTATTCAGACTATAGGTGGAAGCAGTCATGTTTTCATCTACTCGATACAAACAGGAGTCCATGCTGGATTTTTGAGATTGCCAAGGTTTTATGTTTCCTCCAGATCCTAATTCTTTACTACTTTCCCCAGCATATTTTGTGCGTTCCACATTTTCAGAATAGCTTGTCAACGTAGCTGAAAAAAAAAGAGTAAAATGAATTTAATAAAGCCATATACATACAGTTATTAATCTTTGACAAAGTTGATAAAAACACACATTGGGGAAAGGACACTATTTTCAAAAAATGGTGCTAGAAAAACTGGATTGCCATATGCAGGGGAATGAAACTGGACCCCTGTCTCTAACCATATGCAAAAATCAACTCAAGATACACTAAAGACTTAATCCTAAGACTGGAAACTAAAAATACTACAAGAAAACTTATAGAAAACTTTTCTGGACATTGGTTTAGGTAAAGAAATTATGACTAAGACTTCAAAAGCACAGGCAACAAAAACAAAAGTAGGCAAATGCAACTAAAACTAAAAAGCTTCTGCACAGCCAAAGAAATAATCAGCAGAGTGAAAAGACAACCTGCAGAATGGGAGAAAATATATGCAAACTATACATCTGACAGGACTAACATTAAGAATATACAAGGAACTCAAACAACTCAACAAAAACTTCACAAATAATACCATTAAAAAGTAAGCAAAGGACGTAAACAGAAATTTTCCAAAAGGAGACATACAAATGGCCATGTACATGAAAAAAATCTCAATATTAGTAATAATCAGAGAAATGCACCTTAAAACCACCATCTTATACCAGTCAGAATGGCTACCATTAAAAAATCAAAAAATAACAGACGGTGAGGATGCAGAGAACTCTCATATACACTGTTGATGGGAATATAAATTAGTACAACCATTAAGGAAAATACAGAGATTTCTCAAAGAACTAAAAATAGAACTACCATTCAATCCAGCAATTCCACCACTGGGTAACTACCCAAAGGAAAAGAAATCCTTATGTCAAAAAGATATCTGCACTTGCATGTTTACCACAGCACTATTTACAATAGCAAAGATATGGAATCAACCTAAATGTCCATCAACAGATGAATGGATAAAGAAAATGTGGTATATACACACAATGGAATATTATTCAGCCATAAAGAGAATGAAATGTCTTTTGCAGCAATGTGGATGGAAGTAGAAATCTTAAACAAAACAAGTTAGACACAGAAAGACAAATATTCCATGTTCTCACTCACAGGTGGGTGCTAAAAAAATGTGCACATATTGAAGTAGAAAATGGAATGACGGACAATGGAGCCTCTGAAGGGTTACAAGGTGGGGGAAAGGTGGATGATGAGAAATTACTTAATGGGTTCAATGTACATTATTTGGGTGATGAATATCCTAAAAAACTCAGACTTCACCACTAAGCAACTTATGCATGTAACAAAACTGCCTTGTACTTCATTGATTTATAAAATTTAAAGAGTGAATTTAAAAGAAAATCTAAAGTAGAGATTAATCTGTTTATGATTATGTAAATTCATGATTAGATAATAAGAATATTTAGTAACATTATTTTTAAAAGTTACTGATGATCATTTCACTTCTATCATGATGTTTACATAACTGAAACCAAAATACAGTCATCTCTCACATATTTCAAAAACTCTATTTAAATAAACTAAAAAAATTCTTGTATCAGTCCTAGAGGACCTACAGCTCAGGCCTATTAGTGGTAAAATTTTCAGAATTTCATCAAAAGGGAATTTACATAATCTTCAAGGATTGCTGGAGAGCCTCAGCGGTCCCTAAAAGATCTCTATATTCTTTTTATTCTGTTCTTTTCCTCATTTAAATTTATTTCCTTGCTTCTAATATGTAACAAAGAATTAGAATAAAATAAGCAGTCCCTAAGCAGGAACTGATAGAAGAGACAGAACCTGCCCAAATAAGTAAGCAATAACAGGCCCTTCTTGTACAGATCTCTGTAGCTCTAACTTTATGGATTTAAGTACCTTAGTAAAATAAACTGAAAGGTCTCTTGAATTTTATATAGTCTTACCACTAATTATACACAAATAGAAAAATTTTAATTAACACTAGAAATGAAAGGATTAAAAACATTAACATCTAGATTATAATTTTTTAGCAACAATTACAAAACAAGAATAAAAGATATCATCCCAGAGGAGTTTTTATATGTTAGCTCATTTTCTCTTCTTATATTTTGAATGTACCTATTGCCAAAAGAAGAGACCTAAGCTCATGAGGTAATTTCCACAATCGTTTTTAGTGAGGTTCTCTCTCTGCAAATTTAAATGGAGTTCTGGATTTTCTAATAACACGGGAAGAAGACGAATTACAAAGGATGACCTAAATTTCTCTCTAAGAAAGAAAATCTGACTTTGTTGTCACAAAAAGTAAAAGGCTAAGGAAGAAGAAATCTAAGTAAACTAGAAAAAGGTAGAGAAGTGGGAAGAGGGAAAATTTTATAAACTTAAGAATTAAAAGAGAGATGAGAGTATGTGCTTTTGGGCCCCACCTGAGAAAGGAAATCAGAAATATCACAGAACCCTTTGGAAACCTTATAAGATTTTGGAAGATAAGTTCCCATATTTATTATACTCCATTTCCCCTTTAGTGATTAGTTGTAAAACCTTAAAAAATAGACAACCTATGCTCATTTTGGAAAGACAGCTAACAAAAAGAAAGCAGAGAAAATTATATTCCTACATTTTGGCTAGTCTTTGGGGACAAAAAACCAAGGATAGCAAATCCGAAAAACAAAGGAAAACAGTTTCTGAAACTCAGAAAATCTTTCCAAAGGAAGAAAATGGAAAACAAATAAAGAATTGAAAAGTAACTCCAGGGGCCTAACAACCCAAAGCCCAAAGTGATTTTTTTGATAACTGGTAAAAAAATATCACCTCAGAAAAAGCTCATATACATTTTAAGCAAGATGTTCTTTCTTCTGTATTAGATCATAAGCTTTAATACTAGTAATCATAATAAATTCATACTTATCACCTTATAACCTCTAAATTGTACAATGAGATACAGTATCTCATTCAATTATCAACAGAACACTCTAAGCGGGACTGATATTACTATCTTCATTATGCAGATGAGGAAACCAAACCGATGTGCAGATTAGGCATCTTGCCCACTTATATAGCTAACAAGTAGTCTCACAGGCAACTAATTACTTGGAATCTTAATCACTTACTATCTTATATTGTTCCTTAACTCTTTTGTAGATGTACCTTGCCTCCTTTACTACACTGTACATTTCTGGAGAGTAGAAACTATATTTTAAGGGTTTTTTCATATTTAAATTAAAAAAAAACTTTTAGCACCCAGCTCTGTAATACCCACATGATAAAAGGAGAGATAAAGGAAAGCACAGAGGCTAAAGCCCTGCTGTTATCTACAAAAGTCATAGGAAAATAGCACGCAGTGAACATTCAGGAGACCCTCAGCGTAGAAGGACACTGCAGACATTAACAATGAAATATTAGAACAAAAATAATCGGCCTCATTCTTCAGGGCATTTTTTTCTACTACTTACATTAAAAATATTGCTACCAATGATATGAGTGTATATGTTACCTGGGAAATTATTTAAGCTAAGAAACTGCCTACTTTTGGGGAAAAAATGTAATGAGAGGACATAGTATTTAAAGACACATAAGCTAAGCTCCAAAGAATGGATTCAGTATTGGTGAAGTGTTTATGTCTGCTAGGAATATAGTACTGTACTCTTTTAATGTGGAAAAGGCTTTATATTTGTGGTAGGGGAATAGGTGCAAGAGATCAATCAGGCTTTCTATAATATTTTAGGATACTGCGAAACAATTATATAGGTACTGAACTATTAGCTCTTGAGAAGACTGCATCTTCAATAATGGTCAAGGACTTCAATAAAAGTCCTTGCAATACCTACCCAACTCCCAGTCATTCCAGATAACAACTTCACATTCACCTAAATTTGGTCTTTTATTTTTACTTAATTTACTTTATTTTACTTTACCTATTGGAAAAAGAGGTTTGCTTTATGAGAAAGGAGACACAAATCTAACCCAGACTTGAGGGCTAGAGAATACTCTTGTCGACCAAGTTGAGTTGGTCAGGTAAAGATGAAAAAACAATGGTTTATCCAAAGACAAAAACATTCACAAGGGCACAGCAAAGTTCTTAAGAATTAAGTAAATTCAATAGACTAAAACTTTGGAGGTGGTTTGGGGCCAGTGGTGTGCTGATACAAGTTTAACAACTTGGCTCTCTAAAAAACAACAACAGGCTGGAGGGGCTAAGATGGCTGACTAGAAATATATGCGTTTGGAGGCTCCCACACAGAAGAATGAAAACGGTGAGTGAATCCTGCACTGGCAACTGAGGTATCTAGGTTCTCTTATTGGGACTGACTAGGCAGTTGGCGTGAGCCATGGAGAGCAAGGATAAAGCAGGGTGGAGCCATGGCCCACTCAGGAGCCACACGGGGCAAGGGGAGCTCCCACCCACAGCCAAGGGAGGTGGTAGTGAGTGATTGTGTTACCCTGCCCAAGAATCCATGATCCACGCTTTTTCCATGGATCTGTGCAACCCACAGATCAGGAGATCCCCCTCGTGGGCCCACACACACCACCAAGGTTTGGGTCCCAAGCACAGAGCTGTGCAGATTCTCGGCAGCCTCTTGGCTGGAAACTGCCTAAGACTACCGAGTTCCCAGAGGGAGGGGTGGCCATCATGACTGTGGCTGCCTCCTACCTAAGATGACTGAGCTCCTGGGAAGAGGGGCAGCAGCCATCACTGCAGCTCCAGTCTGCTGTTTTTCCCCTACTGGTGCCAGGGAGACTGGGCGGTTTAGACCCAGGAAGAATTCCCCACAGCGCAGCACAGCAACTGTGGCAGATTGTGGCCAGACCGCCTTTTTAGGCCAGATCCTGACCCATCCCTCCTCACTGGCTGGGGCTCCCCTGTGGGAATTTCAGTAACTCCAGCCAGGGGTTTACGAACAGAACTCTGATCTCCCCGGAAGGAAAGGCAGCCACAGCAGCAGCCGCAGTCTCTGTTGATCAGCGGACTTAGTCTTTCCCGCTGCTGGCTCTGAGGAATCCGGGTAGTCCAGACAAGTGGGATTCCCCCCAGTGCAGTGCATCCCCTCTGCCCAAGGGGCAGCCAGAGTGCTTTGTTAACCAGGTCCCTGATCCCGTGCCTCCTGACTGGGTGAGAACCCCCAACAGGGGTCGCCAGACACCTTATACAGGAGGGTTCCCGCTGACATCAGGTCAGTGCCCCTCTGGGATGGAGCTCCTAGAGGAAGAAGCAGGCAGCCATCTTTGCTGTTCTGCAGCCTCCACTGGTGACACCTCCAGTTGTAGGAGGGACCCAAGTGAATAGGATGGGATGGACTCCCAGCAAACTGCAGCAGCCCTATGGAAGGAGACTGTTAAAAGAAAAACAAATAACAGAAAGCAACAACAACAGCATTAACAAAAAATGTCCCCACAAAAACCCCATCCAAAGGTCAGCAGCCTCAAAGATTGAAGCTAGATGAACTCACGAAGATGAGAATGAATCAATGAAAAAATACTGAAAACTGAAAAAGCCAGAGTGCTCTTCTCCTCCAAATGATTGCAACACCTCTCCGGCAAAGGGCACAAAATTGGGTGGAGGCTGAGATGGATGAATTGACAGAAGTAGGCTTCAGAAGGTGGGTAATAATGAACTTCACAGAGCTGAAGGAGCATGTTCTAACCCAATGCAAAGAAGCTGAGAACGATGATAAAACATTACATGAGCTGTTAACCAGAATAACCAGTTGAGACAGGACCATAAATGACCTGATAGAGCTGAAAAGCACAACACAAGAACTTCACAATGTAACTACAAGTATCAACAGCCAAATAGACAAAGTGGAGGAAAGAATTTCAGAGCCTGAAGACTAACTTGCTGAAATAAGACAGGCAGAAAAGATTAGAGAAAAAAAGATGAAAAGGAATGAACAAAATCTCCAGGAACTATGGGATTATGTAAAAAGACCAAACCTATGACTGACTAGGGTACCTGAGACAGGGAGAATGGAACCAAGTTGGAAAACATACTTCAGGATATCATCCAGGAGAACTTCCCCAACCTAACAAGACAAGCTAACACTCAAATTCAGTAAATACAGAGAACCACAGTAAGATATTCCATGAGAAGATCAACCCGAAGACACATAATAATCAGATTCCCCAAGGTCAAAATGAAGAAAAATACATTAAGGGCAGCCAGAGAGAAAGGCCAGGCCACCTATAAAGGGAAACCCATCAGACTAACAGTGGACTTCTCAGCAGAAATCCTACAAACCAGAAGAGATTCGGGACCAATATTCAACATTCTTAAAGAAAAGAATTTCCAATCCAGAAGTTCATATGTGGCCAAACTAAGCTTCATAAGCAAAGGAGAAATAAAATCCTTTTCAGACAAGCAAATGCTGCAGGAATTTGTCACCACCAGGCCTGCCTTGCAAGAGCTCCTGAAGGAAGCACTAAATATGGGAAGGAAAAAAATGTTACCAGTCACTATAAAAACACACTGAAGTACAAAGACTAATAATACCATGAAGCAACTACATCAACAAGTCTGCAAAATAACCAGCTAGCATCATGATGACAGGATCAAATTCATACATAGCAATATTAACCTTAGATGTAAATGGACTAAATGGCCCAATTAAAAGACACAGAGTGGCAAGCTGGGTAAAGACCCCTTGGTATGCTGTATTCAAGAGGCCCATCTCAAATGCAAAGACACACATAGGCTCAAAATAGGGATGGAGGGAAACTTACCAAGCAAATGGAAAGCAGAAAAAAGCAGGGGTTGCAATCCTAGTCTCTGACAAAACAGACTTTAAACCAACAAAGATTTAAAAAAAGACAAAGAAGGGCATTACATAATAGTAAAGGGGACAATTCAACAGTAAGAGCTAACTATACTAAATATATATGCACCCAATACAGGAGCACCCAGATTCATAAAACAAGTTCTTAGAGACCTACAAAGAGACTTGGACTCCTACACAATAATAGTGGGAGACTTTAACACCCAATGTCAATATTAGACAGATTATCAAGACAGAAAATTAACAGATATTCAGGACTGGAACTCAGCTCTGGATAAAGCGAACCTGATAGATAGCTACAGAACTCTCCACCCAAAAACAACAGAATATACATTCTTCTTGGCACTTACTGTAAAATTGATCACATAAATGGAAGTCAAACACTCCTCGGGAAATGCAAAAGAGCTGAAATCATAACAAACAGTCTCTCAGGCCACAGCACAATCAAATTAGAACTCAAGATTAAGAAACTCACCCCAAACCACATAACTACATGGAAATTGAACAACCTGCTCTTGAATGACTCCTGGGTAAATAAAGAAATTAAGACAGAAATCAAGAAGCTACTTGAAACCAACGATAACAAAGAGGCAATGTACCAGAATCTCTGGGACACAGCTAAAGCAGTGTTTGGAGGGAAATTTACAGTACTAAATGCCCACATCGAAAGCTAGAAAGATCTCAAATGGATACCCTAACATCACAACTAAAAGAACTAGAGAACCAAGAGCAAAGAAACCCCAAAGCTACCAGAAGACAAGAAATAACCAAGATTACAGCAGAACTGAGGGAGACAGAGACACAAAAAACCCTTCAAAAAAATCAACAAATCCAGGAGCTGTTTTTTTGAAAAAAATTAATAAAATGGATGGACTGCTAACTGGACTAATAAAGAAGAGAGAAGAATCAAATAGACACAATAAAAAATGATAAAAGGGATATCACCACCGACCCCACAGAAATACAAACAACCGGGCCAGGTACGGTGGCTCACATCAGTAATCCCAGCACTTTGGGAGGTTGAGGTGAAAGGATCACTTAAGGTCAGGAGTTTGAGACCAGGCTGGCCAACATGGCAAAATCCAGTCTCTGCTAAAAATACAAAAAAATTAGCTGGGCATGGTGGGACACACCTGTAATCCCAGCTATTCAGGAAGCTGAGGCATGAAAATCACTTGAGGCTAAGACACGAAAATCACTTCAACCCAGAGGGCAGAGGTTGTAGTGAGCTGAGATCACACCAGTGCACTCCAGCCTGGGCAACAGAGTGAGAATACAGCCTGGGCAATAGAGAAAAAAATACAAACAATCATTAGAGAATACTATAAAGACCTCTATGCAAATAAACTAGAAAATCTAGAACAAATGGATAAATTCCTGGACACATACACCCTCCTAAGACTGAACCAGGAAGATGTTGAATCCCTGAATAGACCGATAACAAGTTCTGAAATTGAGGCAGTAATAAATAGCCTATAGTAATAAATAGCCTACCAACCAAAAAAACTCCAGGACCAGACGGATTTATAGCTGAATTCTATCAGAGGTATAAAGAGGTGCTGGTACCGTTTCTTCTGAAACTATTCCAAACAACTGAAAAGAAAGGACTCCTCCCTAACTCATTTTATGAGGCCAGCATCATTCTGATACCATAACCTGGCAGGTATACAACAAAAAAGAAAACTTCAGCCCAACATCCCTGATGCATATTGATGGAAAAATCCTCAAAAAATACTGGCAGACCAATCCAGCAGCACATCAAAAAACTTAGCTATGATCAAGTTGGCTTCATCCCTGGGGTGCAAGGCTGGTTCAACATACACAAATCCATAAACATAATTCATCACACAAAGAGAAGTAAAGACAAAAACCACATGATCATTTCAATAGATGCAGAAAAGGCCTTCCATAAAATTCAACATCCCTTCATGTTGAAAACTCTCAATAAACTAGCTATTGATGGAACATATCTCAAAATAGTAAGAACCATTTATGCAAACCCACAGCCAATATCATAATGAATGGGGAAGAGCTGGAAGCATTTTCCTTGAAAACCGGCACAAGACAAGGATGCCCTCTCTCACTACTCCTATTCAACATGTATTGGAAGCTCTGGCCAGGGCAGTCAGGCAAGAGAAAGAAATAAAGCATATTCAAATAGGAAGAGAGGAAGTCAAACTGTCTGTGTGCAAATGACATGATCCTATATCGAGAAAATCCCATTATCTCAAGCCCCAAAGCTTCTTAAGCTGATAAACAACTTCAGCAAGGTCTCAGGATATAAAATCAATGTGCAAAAATCACAAGCAGTCCTATACACTAACAACAGACAAGCAGAGAGCCAAATCATGAATAAACTCCCATTCACAATTGCTACAAAGAGAATAAAATACCTAGGAACACCGCTAACAAGAGGAGTGAAGGACCTCTTCAAGGAGAACTACAAACCACTGCTCAAGGAAATCAGAGAAGACACAAACAAATGGAAAAACATTCCAACCTCATGGATAGGAAGAATCAACATCGTGAAAATAGCCATACTGCCCAAAGTAATGTATAGATTCAAACCCATTCCCATTAAACTATCACTGACATTCTTCAAAGAATTAGAAAAAACTACTTTAAAATTCATATGGAACCAACAAAGAGCCCATATAGCCAAGACAATCCTAAGCAAAAGGAACAAAGCTGGAGGCATCATGCTACCTGACTTCAAACTATACTAGATGGCTACAGTAACCAAAACAGCATGGTACTAGTACAAAAACAGACACATAGACCATGGAACAGAATAGAGATCTCACAAATGAAGACCACACATCTACAATCATCTGATTTTTGACAAACCTAACAAAAACAGGCAATGGGGAAAGGCTTCCCTATTTAATAAATGGTGCTGGGGCCAGGCATGGTGGCTCACACCTGTAATCCTGCACTTTGGGAGGCTGAGGCAGGAGGATCACTTGAGGTCAGGAGTTTGAGACCAGCCTGGCCAACACAGTAAAACCCATCTCTACTAAAAATACAAAAATTAGCTGGGCATGGTGGTGCACGCTTGTAATCCCAGCTACCTGGAAGGCTGAGGCAGGAGCATCCGCTTGAATCCAGGAGGTGGAGGTTGCCGTGAGCCGAGATTGCAGCACTGCACTCCAGCCTGGGTGACAGAACAAAACTCTGTCTCAAAAAAAATAAATAAATGAAAAATAAATAAATAAATGGTGCTGGGAGAATTGGCTAGCCATAAGCAGAAAACTAAAACTGGATCCCTTCCTTATACCTTATACAAAAATTAACAAGATGTATTAAAGACTTAAATGTAAAACCCAAAACTATAAAAACACTAGAATAAAATCTAGGCAATACCATTCAAGACATAGGCATGGGTAAAGATTTCATGATGAAAACATTAAAAGCAATTGCAATAAAAGCCAAAATTAACAAATGGGATCTAATTAAACTAAAGAGCTTTGGCACAGTGAAAGAAACTATCATCAGAGTGAACTGACAACCTATAGAATGGGAGAAAGTTTTCGTAATCTATCCATCTGAAAAAAGGTCTAATGTCCAGAATCTATGAGGAACTTAAGCAAATTTACAAAAAACAAAACAAAAACAAACAATCCTATTAAAAACTGGCAAAGGACATAAACAAACACTTCTCAAAAGAAGACATTTATGCAGCCAACAAACATAAGAAAAAAGCTCAACATCACTGATCATTAGAGAAATGCAAATCAAAACCACAATGAGATACCATCTCACGCCAGCCTAAATGGTGATTATTAAAAAGTCAAGAAACAACAGACACTGGCAAGGCTGTGCAGAAACAGGAATACTTTTACACTACTGGGGGGAATGTAAATTAGTTCAACCATTGTGGAAGACAGTGTGGCAATTCCTCAAAGACCTAGAACTGGAAATACTATTTGGCCCAGCAATCCTATTACTGGGTATATACCCAAAGGAATATAAATTATTATATTATAAAGATACATACACACATATGTTCATTGCAGCACTATTCACAATAGCAAAGATATGGAATAAATCCAAACACCCATCAATGATAGACTAGATAAAGAAAATGTGGTACATATACACCATGGAATACTATGCAGCCATAAAAAGGAATGAGATCATGTCATTTGTAGGGACATGGATGCAGCTCAAAGCCATTATCCTAAGCAAACTAACACAGGAATAGAAAACCAAACATTGCATGTTCTCACTTATAAGTGGGAGCAGAATGATGAGAACATATGGACACAAGGAGGGGAACACCACCACTGGGGCCTGTGAAAGAAGGTGAGGGGAGGAAGAGAATCAGGATAAATAGCTAATGCATGCGGGGCTTAATACCTAGGTGACGGGTTGATAGGTGGAGCAAGCTGCTATCACACATTTCCCTACATAAAAAACCTCACATCCTGCACGTGTATCCTGGAAATTAAAAAAAATTAAATTAAAAAATAAAAGACAAAACAAAATTCTGATTTGCAGTGTTTGCTGATCTCCATGGTATAAATGTACACTTGGTGGCTGATTTCAAGCTACCTATGACTTAACTGGCTCACAAAATTACCAAAATCTTAAAAACTGGATCTTGCAGGTGCTAGCTGGCCACAGCACACCACTGGCTAGAATGACAGAGAGGAGACAGAGTCTAGATCAGACTAGAACTCGTAAACCATATTAAAGGGATTAGATTTTATCCCGGTTTCTCCAAAGGGCAACCGAGGCACATGATTAAAGGCTTTTGAGGGACATAATTAAACTTACATTTTGGAAAGATTACTTTGGTTCTAGTGAGTAGAATACGTTACAGTAAGGTGTTGCCACACACCCCCTATGGTGTCTGGTGATGCCTAAAAAGACTCTTTCCATAATATTTCTAAATGCATGAAATAAAATGCAAAAACAGGAGAAATCAATTATTTTGAAAAACAGTAATCAAAATAATAAAAAATAGATTTGTGACACAGTAATTTGTGAGTTTCATTAACATTAAGTAGTAAGATCTAGTGCAAGTCTACTATATTTTCAAGGTGGTGGCAAGTGTGATATTTTATGATATCTACAAGTAACATGAAAATATCTGAGGTATTTATTGGTGACAAAGTCACAAAAACTTCTAGTGCTTCTGTGGCTTGTTACCTACATTCAAAATAGAAGTTCTAAATTTCAATTAGAAATCAAAAAATGAAAACGTAATCTTTTTTTACAATCCAAATTCATGAATCTCCTGTATCAGAGGATTACCTGATTGAAGGCAAACAGAAAAGTTAGGTTTTATAGCAATCCGAGTTAGAAATACTGATCTGTATTAAGAAATGACAAAGGAGATGAAAAAGAATGAATGGACTTGATAATTTGATTAGATGTAAAGAATGAGGTAAAAATGCAGTCATGAATAATATCCTGGTTTCTGGCTGGGGCAAATGGCTAGACGGTGGTACCATCTACTTAGGAAACACAGGAAGAGAAGCAGGATTAAGAGGAACATAATTTTAGCTCAGGAACATGTAGAATTTGTAGTGTCTATGGGGCATTCAAATAAAGATGTACAGTAGACAGTGAGATAATTAAACTGAAGCTCAGGAGAAGAGAGAGTCAGATGGCAATGGTATTAACCTTAGGAGCTGACTATTGTCTCTTAAGAAGTTTGTAGAGTGAGGAGAGAGGAAGGCCTAAAATGACACTCGTTGAAACACAATTAGGCAAAGCAAGAAGAGCCTGCAAAGGAGTCTAAGAAGGAACAACCAGAAAGAAGAGGAAAACAAGGAGACTGAGGGCAAGTCAGGCAAGAGAGAGTTTCAAAAAGTAAACATGTGTCAGAAAACATTAACTGTAATAAGAACTAAAAATCATTATTGGCTTGATCTATATGGAGGTGATCTAGATAATACCTTGGGTGAGTAGTATAGGCAGAAACTGGAATGCCAATGGTTCCAAAGTGAGAGGGAGATGAAATTAAGAAAAGGTGAGAACAATTCTTTCAATGGGTCTGTGAAGGGTAGAGGGAGATAAGAGTAAGATGCAAAAAGACTTGACCATGTTTAAATCCTAATTAAAATGGAATAAAATAGGGAGGAAGAAAGATATAGGAGACAAAGGAGATCTATATGAGGATGGTTCCTTCAAACTTGGATATGATGATGGCCTATAGGAAATCAGCTTGAGATGATCAGCTAGAACTTCCTGGGCATAGTACTGCTAAATGAGTCAGAAGGTTCATGGTGGTGGAGATTAGAAGGGACTACCACATAAGACCAATAGTACCATGACCTCTCTCCACTCCCTGGAGGCCTAATGGACACTCCTTTCATCAAGGCAATAAGAAATGTACTGGTGGCAGTGGTGGGGAACACTGACATCTTTGAGAAGCCTGAAGGTGACCATCCTCTCTAAGTGCAGTTAATAGGGAGATGTTATCATAGAACTGGGGCCTCTAATATCAGTGAGGATACAGAGGCCAGTTGGCAGCACGTATTTCTCAGATGCAAGGAGGATATATTATTGTAAAGATCAGCAAGGCTGGGACGGGTGTGGTGGCTCACACCTGTAATCCCAGCACTTTGGGTGGATCATCTGAGGTCAGGAGTTTGAGACCAGCCTGGCCAACACAGTGAAACGTCTCTCCTAAAAATGCAAAAATTAGCTGGGTGTGGTGGTGCACCCCTGTAATTCCAGCTACTTGGGAGACGGAGGTGGAAGAACTGCTTGAATCTGGGAGGTGGAGGCTGCAGTGAGCCAAGATCACACCACTGCACCCTAGACTGGGTGACAGAGGGAGACCCCGTCTCAAAAAAAAAAAAAAAAAAAAATCAGCCAGGCTGGGAGAGCAACCAGGGTGCTTTGACTAAAAGTATCAGTGGTGATGGTTAACAGATGATGACAGTGTTTCTAGTGGCAAGATGGTTGAACAGATTAGGATGCTGCTTACTTTATTTTTTAAAAAGAGGCCAACATCAGGCATAGTGGAAAATGGCAGTCCCTTAGGTTTCAGATCTAAATAGTTCACAGACCAGAATTCACTGGTCTAGGATTGAAAAGGAAGTTGGAGCTCTTTGGGCAAGGGCTTTGCAATGCCACTGTAGTAAAATATTCCTCTGATTCTCACCCAAAGAAAATTGTGGCTATGTGTTAGGGTAACTATGTATGTGTGCTTGAGGTAAAATACACATAACATAAAGCTACCCACTTTAAAGTTGAGGTAGGAGATCAGCACCTGTAATGACCCTGATGATTAAACACAGGATGCAGTAAAGAAAATGGCCCAAATCAGAAGAGGGTGACGAAGGTGACCTCTGCTTGCCCTCACTGCTCGTTATTAAAGACACTCCACTGCTGCCATGACAGTTTACAAATGCCATGGCAATGCACTAGGGCAATGACCTGAAAGTTACCTTCTATGGTTTCAGGAACTCCTTGCCCCTTTTCTAGTAAAGTTTTAATACCCTGTCCCTTAATTATATATATATATATAAAATAATTAAGAATGGGTACAGATATAGCTAGCCAGCAATGTACACTGCAGCTGTGTCTGCTGTTGCTCCTCCTTCGGACTGCCACTGTTGCCGTACACTGCTGCTGTGCTCATCTGGGCTGCTCTGCCTATGGAGCGGCCACTTTGCTGTACTCTGCTCGTCTGGGCTCCTCTGCCTATGGGATAGCCCTGCTCTCTCTATGGAGCAACCATTTTGCTATACACTACTGCTCTAATAAACCTGCTTTCTTTCACTGTTGGCTCACTCTTGAACTCTTTCTTGAGAGAAGCCAAGAACCTTCTTGGGCTAAGCTCTAATTTTGGGGTGCACCTGCATCAAAGCGAATAAATTCAATGGCATCTAGTACATTCCCAATGTTGTGCAACCATCACCTCTATTTAGCTCCAAAAGAAAACTTCATACCCATTAAGCAGTTACTATCATGCCCACCCCCTCAAATCAACCACTAGTCTGCAATTGTCTCTATAAATTTACATATTCTAAACATCTACTAAGAAGGGAATACATAATATTTGGCCTTTTGTGTCTGGCTTCTTTCACTTAGCATGTTTCTGAGATTCGCCAGTGTTGCAGTAGCATGTATCAGTGTGTCATACCTTTTCATCACTGAGTAAGTTCCCATTGTGTATATGCCACATGTGTTTATCCATTAATCTGTGGGTGGGCATTTGTATTGTTTCCACCTTTTGGCTACTGTGAATACTGCTGCTGGGAACATTAATGTAGTATCTGTTTGACTACCTGTTTTCAATTCATTTGGACCTATGCCTAGGAGTAAAATAGCTGTGTCATGCTAGTGTGTGTGTGTGTGTGTGTGTGTGTGTGTGTAATCAGTTTTATTAAGGTACAATTTACATACAATAAGATTCATACTTCAAGTAAAAAAATGCAGTTTTGACAAATGTATGCAGTTATGCTGTAATCAACTTTCCATCATCCCATACAGTTGCCTCCTGACATTTTGCAGTCAATCCTCCACCTTTACCCACCACTCTACACCTTGGCAACTGCTGATTTGCTATCATTATAGTTTTGCCTTTTGTAGAATTTCACACAAATAGAATCATACACTATGCAGTCTTTTGTTTCAAGCTTGTTTTATGTAGCAAAATGCTTTTAACATTTATCAATGATGTATTAGCAGTTCATTCCATTTTTTAAAAATTGATATATCACAATATTTATACATTTGCTAGTTTGATGGCATCTGAGTTGTTTCAAGTTTTCAGCTGCTATGGTCTGTATGCTTGTGTCTCCTAAAACTCATACATTGAAATTCTAACCCCCAAGGTGATGGTATTAGGAGGTAGGGTTTTTGGGAAGTGATTTGGTCCTGAGTGGTGTTGATCCCCCAATATAAGTGTACCAAAAAAGCTCCCTCGCCCTTTCCATCATGTGAGGATGATGCTGTCTACGAAACAGGAAGCTGGCCTTCACCAGACACTGAATCTGCCTTGATCCAGGACTTTCCATTCTTCAGAACTGTGAGAAATATATTTATATTGTTTATAAGCTATCCAGTTTATGGAATTTTGTTTTATCAGCCCAAATGGACCAAGACCTCAGCCATTATGAATAAAGCTGCTCTGAATATTCAAGCACTGGTCTTTGCGTAGACATATGATTTTCTTTCTCTCTTGTATATACCTAGGAATAGCATGGCTAGGTCAAATGGCAGATTTTTGTTGAACTTTTTAAAAGAACGCCTAAGGAGTTTTCAAAGTGGCTGTACCATTTTACACTCACACCAGCAGTGTCTGAAAATTCCAACTGCTCCCACATTTTTGCCAGTCTTTGCTATTGAGTTTTAGACATTGTACTAGGTATACAGTGATATCCAATTATGGTTTTAATTTACATTTTCCTAATGATTATTGATATTGAACATCTATCTCTTGTCATTCATACGCTTTCATCTGTGAAGTATCTGTTCAAATCTCTTGCTCATTTTATTGAAATTCAAGTTGTATGTCTTTATATTAAGCTGTGAGGATTCTTTACTTATTCTGGATAGAACTCTTTTATGAGATAAGTGTTTGAAAAATTTTCTCTTCATCTATAATTTCCCTTTTCATTTTCTTTTTCTTTTTTTTTTTTTTTTTTTGAGATGGAGTCTCACTCTGTTGCCCAGGCTGGAGTGCAGTGGCATGATCTCGGCTCACTGCAACCTCTGCCTCCCAGGTTCAAGCAATTCTCCGATCTCAGCCTCCCGAGTAGCTGGGATTACAGGCACACATCACCACCACCACCATGCCTGGCTAATTTTTAAATTTTTTTTAGTAGAGACAGGGTTTTGCCATGTTGGCCAGGCTGGTCTTGAACTCCTGACCTCCTGCCTGCCTCGACCTCCCAAAGTGCCGAGATTACAGGCTTGAGCCACCGTGCCAGGCCCTTTTCATTTTCTTAATAACTTTTGAGGAGTAAATATTTTAAATTTTGGCAGTCAAACATCAGTTATTTTTCTTTTAGGGTTAATGATTGTGTTCAATTTAAAAAATTTTTGCCTAACACAAGGTTACTTAGGCTTATGTTAAATCTATTATTTTTTCTTGCAGTTTTATAATTTTAGCTCTTAGGTTTAAGTCTATGATCCACATTGAATTTTTGTATGTGGGGTAGGATAAAGACAGACTGTTTTTTCTTTTGTGTATGGATATGCAAATATTCTGATATATATATATATACATTTTATATATATAAATATACATATATATTTTTATATATTATATATTATATTATATATAATATAATATATATTTTATATTTTATATTATATATAATATAATATATATTTTATATTTTATATTATATATAATATAATATATATTTTATATTTATATTATATATAATATAATATATATTTTATATTTATATTATATATAATATATATTTTATATTTATATTATATATAATATATATTTTATATTTTATATATATTTATATCATATATAAATATATAAATAATATAATATTTATATATAAAATATATAATTATATTATATATATAATATTAATATTTGCTGAAAAACATAGCCTTTTCTCACTAAAATGCCTTGATTCCTTTGTCAAAAATGAGTTGCTAGTGTATGTGTGGGTCTATTTTTGGACTTTTTTTTTTTTTATGAAACGGAGTCTTGCTCTGTCACCCAGGTTGGAGTGCAATGGCACGATCTCGGCTCCCTGCAACCTCTGCCTCCTGGGTTCAAACGATTCTCCTGCCTCAGCCTCCTGAGTAGCTGGGATTACAGGCACGTGACACCATGCCCCACTAATTTTTGTATTTTTAGTAGAGGAGGGGTTTCACCATGTTGGCCAGGCTGGTCTCGAATGCCTGACCTCTGGTGATCCACCCGCCTCGACCTCCCACAGTGTTGGGATTACAGGTGTGAGCCACTGTGCTCAGCCTATTTTTGGACTCTTTATGTGGTTCCATTGTCCACCTTTACAGCAGTAACACATTGTTTTGAATTCTGCAGTTTTATAGTAAACCTCAAATCAGGTAGTATAAATCCTCCAACTTTGTTCTTTTTCAAAATTTGTTCTGGCTAATCTAACTCCATACAAATGATAATATCAGGTCGTTAATTTCTTTTTTTTTAAATTTTTGCTCTTATTTCTTCTGAAAAAAATGGATATATGTGCAGAACATGCAGGTTTGTTACATAGGTATACAGTGCTAGCTTGTTAATTTCTACTAAAAACCATGGTGGGCTGGGTGTGATAGCTCATGCCTGTAATCCCAGCACTCTGGGAGGCTGAGGTGGGTGGATCACCTAAGGTCAGGAGTTCGAGACCAACCTGACCAATATGGGGAAACCCCGTCTCTACTAAAAATACAAAAAATTAGCCGGGCATGGTGGCATGCGCTTGTAGTCCCAGCTACTCGGGAGGCTGAGACAGGAGAACTGTTTGAACCTGGGAGGTGGAGGGATTTTGTTTGGGATTGCATTGAATGTATAGACGAGGAATTGAAAAACTTTTTCTTAGGGAGCTATACAGTAAATGTTTTGGGCTTTGTGGGCCAGTAGGCAACATCCAGATTGTTACATATCTGGATGTTACAAATGTTACATATCTGGATGTTACAAATGTTACATATCTGGATGTTACAATAATTTATGTTACATATTATTATTTATATAATAATTTAAAATGTGACCATTTAAAAATATAGAAACCATTCTTAGCTTTCAGGAGACAAACAGGTGGGTAGCCAGATTTGGCCTGCCTGCCATGGTTTACCAACCCCTGGAATAGATCAATTTAGAAAGAATTGACATCTTAAGAGTATGGAGTACTGTGATCTTTGAACATGGTATATTTTCCCACATATCTTTGTTAATTTTGCTCAGCATGTTTTGCACTTTTCACTGTGCAGGTCATGTATTTTTTTAATTTATCTCTAATTATTTCACAATTTAGTGCTTTGTAAATGACCCTTTTATTTCAATTTCCATTTTTTTGTTGCTGGTACAGAGAAATACAATAGTTTTTCGCATATTGATCCTATACCTTGAGACTTTGCTAAACTTACTATTTTTTTTTTCTTTTTTGAGACGGAGTCTCGCTCTTGTCGCCCAGGCTGCAGTGAAGTGGCATGATCTTGGCTCACTGAAACCTCTGTCTCCTGGGTTCTAGCGATTCTCCTGTCTCAACCTCCCTAGTAGCTAGCATTACAGGCGTCTGCCACCATGCCCAGCTAATTTTTGCATTTTTAGTAGAAAGGAGGTTTCGCCATGTTGGCCAGGCTGGTCTCGAACTCCTGACTTCAGGCTATCCACCCGCCTCAGCCTCCCAAAGTACTGGGATTACAGGGGTGAGCCACCACATCCAGCTAACTCACTAGTTTCTAATAGTTATTTTTGGTAGATTTCTTAAACTTTATACACAGAGTATCATGTCTGGAAATAATGACAGTTCTACTTTTTCCTTTCTAATCTAGATGCCTTTTATTTACTTACTTTATTCATCTTATTTCACTGATTGAGACTGCCAACATAATACTGAATAAAAGTGATAGGTGTAGAAATCTGTCTTGTTCATGATTTTCAAGGGAAAGCATCCAGGTTTTTACCATTAAGTATGAATTAGATGTAGGTTTTTCATAGTTACCCTTTATCAAATTTAAAAATTTTTCATCCATTCCTACTTTAACTTTTTGTCAATTTTTTTTTCCCTCCTCTCTATGGGGTCTTGCTCTGTTACCCAGGCTGGAGTGCAGTGGCATGATCACAGCTCACTGCAGCCTCGTACTCCTGGGATCAAGCCTTCTGAGTAGCTAAGACTACAAGTGTGTACCATCACACCGGGCTAATTTCTAAAAACTTTTGTAGAGACAGGATCTCACTATGTTGCCCAGGCAACTCTCAAACTTCTGGCCTCAAGTGATCCTCCTACCTCGACCTCCCAAAGTGCTGGTATTACGGCGTGAGCCACCGTGCCTGACCAATGCTTTTTTTTTTTTTTTTTTTTTTTGTATTTATCAGATGATCACACAGTTTTTCTTTTTTAGTCTGTTATTAATGATTGACTACACTGATTGATTCGTGAATGTAGAAACCACCTCAATTCCTGGTACAAAACCCATTAGTAATGAGCCATTATCCTTTTTATATATTATTAGATTCAGTTTGTTAGAATTTTGTTGAGAATTCTGCATTCATGAGAGATAATTGGACTGTACTCTCCTGTTCATGTCATGTCTTTGTCTGGTTTGTTCTTAGGTTAATAATATTGGCCTCCTAGTTGTTCCTCTTTAACTTCCTGGAGGAGTCTGTGTAGAAATGGTATTACTTTTCCTTAAATATTTGGTTGAATTTACCTGTCAATGAATCTGGACCAAAAGTTTCCCTTATGGCAAAGTTTTAAACAACAAATTCAATACAGCTATTCAGGTTCTTTCTTATCAAGTAAGCTCTGATAGTTTATTTATTTCAATGAATTTGTCCATTTAATCTAAATTGTCAAATTTACTGACATTAAAATTGTTCACTTAAGTTTCTTCCCAGTGTAGAGAAAAAGAAAAATAAATTAAAAAAATAAAATTGTTTGTGACATTCCTTTAGTATTCTTTTAATGTCAGTGGGGCCTGTAATAATGTCCCTACCTCATCCTTAATAGCGGTAACTTGTATCTTCTTTTTTTGTCCTAGTCAGTACAGGAAGAGGTTTATTGATTTTACTGATTTTCTCAAAGAACCAGCTTTTAATTCATTGTTTTTCTCCACTGTTTTCTATTTAACTGATCTCTGCTCTGTATGATTTCCTACCTTCTGCTTACATTCGGTTGAACTTTTTATTTTTCTAGTTTAACTGGAAATTCAGTTCATTGATTTAAAAACTTGCTTTCTAAAAAAAGCTCTTAATGCTATAAATTTCCTCCTAAGCTCTTCTTTAGGTATATTCCACAAATTTTGATATGTTTTGTTTTCACTGATATTTAATTTAAAATATTGTTAAATTTCCACCTTCTTTTGACTGGAGCATTATTTAGAAATGTTATTTAATTTTCAAAGATTTGTGAAATTTCCTGATATTTTTCTATTACTGATTTCTAGTTTAATCACACTGTGGTCAGAGAACATTGTTTAGTTTTGAGTCCACTTAAGTTTACTGAGACTTGTTTTACGGACCAGAATATGGTCTGTCTTGGTGAACCTTCTAAAAAGGAATCCGTACTCTGCTGTTTTTGGGTGGACTATTGAACTATTTTTACTCACAACACTTCTGATACCATATGTGTGAGTTTTTGCTGCCACCCAACAATCAATTTGCCAACTATCTGGACACCAACTGGTGCCTTACGATTCATATGAATTCTAACACTAACTACCCAGAGTTAGCACAGACTCCACAGGTTAAGGGCTTACTTCCATAAGGCTGTCCTCACTTTGCACGCCAGCTGCAAGTCCCAGGTTGTCATCTGTATTTCTGACCAATTGGCTATAGAGTGGGGATTCACACAACCTCCTTGAGTTCAATAATTTGCTGGAATGGTTCACAGGATTCAGGAATGCACTTTACTTACTATTACTGTTTTATTATAAAGGGTACAACTCAGGAATAACCAAATGGAAGAGGGGCAGAGGGCAGGTATGAAAGTGTGTGGAGCTGGCCGGGCATGGTGGCTCAGGCCTGTAATCCCAGCACTTTGGGAGGCCGAGATGGGTGGATCACTTGAGGTCAGGAGTTCCAGACCAGCCTGGACAACATGGTGAAACCCCGTCTCTACTAAAAATACAAAAATTAGCTGGGTGTTATGGCATGTGCCTGTGATCCCAGCTACTCCAGAGGCTGAAGCACGAGAATCACTTAAACGCAGCAGGTGGAGGCTGCAGTGAGCAGAGATTGCACCATTGCACTCCAGCTTGGGCGACAGAGCAAGACCCTGTCTCAAAATAAAATAAAATAGGCCAGGAGCGGTGGCTCACGCCCGTAATCCCAGCACTTTGGGAGGCCAAGGCAGGCAGATCATGAGGTCAGGAGATTGAGACCATCATGGCTAACACGGTGAAACCCCGTCTCTACTACTCGGGAGGCTGAGGCAGGAGAATGGCATGAACCCAGGAGGTGGAGCTTGCAGTGAGCTGATACCACACCACTGAACGCCAGCCTGGGCAACAGAGAGAGACTCCGTCTCAGAAAAAAAATAATAATAATAAAATAAAAATAAAATAAAATAAAAGTGTGGCACCTCCATCCCTTTTCCTGGCATGCCTTTTCCAGTACCTTGGTGTGTTCATTAATCCAGAGGCTCTCTGAACCCCATCATTTAGGGTGTTTTTAAAATGGAGGTTTCACTACTTAGGCATGATTAAATAATTGGTCACTGTTGATTAACTCAATCTCTAGCCTCTCTTCCCTCCCTGGAAGTCTGGAGTGGGGCTAAAAGTGTAACCGTAGTCATCCCCTGGTCTTTCTGGTGACCATTCCCTATCCTGAAGCTATCTAGGGGCCTGCCAAGATGCTCCTATGACTCGGAAAATTCAAAGGTATTTAGGAACCCTGTGTCAGGAACCAGGGACAAAGACCAAATAGACATATTTTTTATTATCACATTGTTCAACAAAAGACGATTAGGTCAAGTTGGTTGATGGAATGGTTTAGATCCTCTATACGTTAACTGGTTCTCTACTTGTTCTATCGGCTACTGAGAGATGAATGCTGAAATCTGATTACGGATTTCTCTCATTTTGAAGTTCTGTTAGTTGCATAAACATTTAGGTTATTTCCTCTTGATAAACTGATCCATTCATCATTATGAAACGACTTTCAATTATACATCATTCCTGTTCCTAAATCTATTTTGGTATTTTTTGTTCTGAAATGGGTAGAGGGAAATAATGAGCATGCATTATGGTCTCTAGGACTACATGGAGCAGCAAGGACCTAAATCTTTGTTTACTAACCCTTTCTAAGGCTTTTTGGGAGGTTACAACTGACTACCACCTTGAAGGACATGATTTAGAATCCACCCGCTCAGGAAAGAATTGAGAGCATCATCACATCATCTTCCCAGGGTGAGACCAGATACTCAGAGGATACTACTGGATCAATGTGGTACAAGGGTTGGACTGTACTGGGTTTGGCACCTGCTATTCTCTGAACATTTGTGTCCCCCAGCAAATTCATGTGTTGAAACTAACAATCTCCAATGTGACAGTATTAAAGGTTCTGGCCTTTGGGGGTTGATTAGGTCCTCACAAATGGGATTAGTACCTGTATAAAACAGGCCTGAGGAAGCATGTCTGCCTCTTCAGCCATGTGAAGCCACAGCAAAGTCTTCAGCTACAAGGGATGAGCCCTCACCAGATATCAAATCTGCTGGTGCCTTGATCTTGGACTTCCCAGCCTCCAGAACTGTGAGTAATAAATATCAATTGCTTGTAAATTACCCAAGCTAAAATAATTTGTTATAGCCATTTGAATGGACTAAAGCAGAATCCTAGATATAGACACCTGCCAGTTGTTTGGCCAAAGTGGCCCTCACAACGATTTGAACAATTCTCATGGGTTGGAGTTAGGTCTGTGTTACTAATGCCTCTGGCTCCAGACTGAGGGGTTGGCTACAAGGGCTGCTCCGAGTCATTTGTGTTGATCCTGGGCACAAGTCAATCAATACCTTACCTCATGTGCATGCTATACAGTCTCTCTCCTCTGTCCCTGGACTTCCCTATTGTCACTGAGACATAAGATATAGTAGGGCTACTGGTTTTGTGCAATAGGAAGAATAAGGGAGATAATACTCACCAGGCTGTGACCAATACAGGAAGGGAGTTAGCAGAAAAATCCTCTTTGGAGTCTCCTTTCCACGGTTCAGAGACATGTGGTCTCTCACCTCTGCCAGCTCTGTAGTATCTTCCCTTACATTTTTTCTCTTTCCTTTCCTGTCTCACTCCCCCTTTCCTTCATGCTTGCTTCCCTGGCTTGTACTCTGTTAAAAAGGTCTTAACATATAAATTTTTGTCTCAGGCTCTGTTTTCTAAGAAATATATGCTAAGGCAGTCCTGGTGCTGAAAATGTTGGAAACCAGGGGCTAGATATTCTTAAAGCTAATTTAAATGTTCAAGTCATTATTAAGTTATCATATTATTTCCGCATGTTGCCAAAACTATTCATTTTAATGAAAACTTCATTTCATATATTCAGTCTTTCAGTAATAGCCCAATGGTTCTTAAACTTTTTGCCACCAAATACAATGTTGCACCTTCCCCAATGAGATTTGTATGAATTCCACAGCATGTTTTATAATTATTTATAAATGTATTCATTGATAGTAAATAGTTGTATATATTTATATTATGTGTCTGTATTGTTTAAACAAACGTATACTTACCCTGATTTCTGGAAGTTGTCTTATTAAAATATACTTAAGTCTTTTTCATTCAGTAAAATCTGACTGAAATATAATTTCATTTGGTCAGCTGGCTCTGTAATTCTTAGTTGGAAGCTTGGAGTTACATGGCTACATGGGTTGTACACTGAAAGCTAGAGAATGCAAGCTCCTGCTTCCCAGAGGACTTGTCTAAGTGTAAAGTGTCTGTTATTTAATTCCTCACCTTTTGTGGTGTTTTCTTTGTGTGTCCTAGCAGATGCTTCTGTCTTTAGGTACCATGTCACAGTTGGCTAAGATGTACTTGTCTCTGTGTATTCTAACCCTGGTATATATGCCAGAAACATAGCCCTTTTCTCTGACAGACCATGAGCACATACGGTAGGCTCCAAACACTGAAACATTACACTTGTAAAGGTCTGAGAGGGTAGTAATGGGTTTCACTATTTTCAATATTTCAAAGACTTTATAAATAATCACATATTTATTGGTGACTAGTTAACTACAACATCGAGCCTCTGTAAACTTAGCTAGAATTATATCAAGGGTGACAATATTAGTTACCTTATTTTGAACATAAGTGTTAGCAGATATATGTCTCATAAATTAAAAATGAGCAACTATTGAATAATGAATAGAGTAATGCTGACAAATTTGTTGAAAACATGAGATCTATCAATAAAAATGATGAAAGTAGTCCTGATAGGTGGTAGAAAGTTTTGAGTTAATTTGTGGCACAAAGACACAATTATTCATTGGTCTATGGACCTTATTTAAGTGCTACATTTTATAGTAAGAAGGGCTTTTAAAAGTAAAGAGGTTCACGCACGGTGGCTCATGCCTGTAATCCCAGCACTTTGAGAGGCTGAAGTGGGAGTATCGTTTGAGGCCAGGAGTTCAAAGACCAGCCTGGGAAATATAGTGAGACCCTGTTTCTATAAAATAATAAATAAATAGAATAAAAACAAAGAGCAGGAGGACATTCGATTTTCCTAATGTAAGCACTGATGTTACTTTGCACTTTTGTTGTATTATTTGCACAAACCAAACATATCTGTCATTACATGGCTCACTTGTCTTTCCACCTAGGTATTTCTTCAAGCACCATTCCTTCTGCTTGAAGGGACATATTTCTATAGCTATTTTTATGTATGGCAATATAGATGATATCCAATTATAGATACTCTAATAATATCAAAAGAACACAGGAAGACGCTCAGCAGGAATTATAAAAGTCGTCTTGCCAAAATTAATCATAGAGAACTTAAGAGAACAAAATTAGTCAATGGAGAATTCTAATCTTATTCAAAATCCAATAAAGTTTCATCTTGTACCCAACAGTCACTCTAAGCACTGCCAAAAAATGAATTTAAAAAATGCCAGGTGTTCTTAGCAAACTATCACAAGGACAGAAAACCAAACACCACATGTTCTCTCACTCATAGGTGGGAACTGAACAATGTGAACACTTGGACACAGGGTGGGGAACATCACACACTGGGGCCTGTTGTGGGGTGGGGGGCTGGAGAAGGGATAGCATTAGGAGAAATACCTAATGTAGATGACGAGTTAATGGGTGCAGCAAACCAACATGGCACATGTATACCTATGTAACAAACATGCATGTTGTGCACATGTACCCTAGAACTTAAAGTATAATAAAAGAAAACAAAACAAAACAACTACAACAAAATGCCAGGTGAGCTTTTCATTCCCTCCTCCCCCATCATTAAGCTTTCCTTCTTTTTATAGACATTTATTGAGCATCTACTATGCTACCACATGCCAGTCACTGGACTAAATGCTACAGATAAAAAATGAACATGGCAGTTTCTGCTAACAAGAATTTTTTTTTTAATTAGAAATACACATTTTATTTTGTGAAAATACAATTTTTTGTCTATACTAGAAGGACTATATCAACAACAAAGATAGCTCTCCATGAGACATCATGACTCTCTGAAAGATGCTTATTGTACAGATGACGTTTTTCTAAATTTACAGATTTTTTTCACCTTTAGTGTTTATGCCTGATATACATTTTATCCTATATTATCTTGCGTCTTTACTAGTTCGTTGGTGAAAGCAAAATGAATACACATTTCTCCCCATTTGGCAGACATTTTCTGAGGGTGTAAATTTAATAAAGTTATACTGAGAACTTCTTAACTACCTCCTATACACAAGATATGCACACACTGAGAGAATGGTGCAGATGTGTTAATTTCTGCTAACAAGAAATTAACAGTCAATGGGGGAAAAGTAGACTCAAAAAGTACGCATAATACCATGTGTTGCACAGGTATTACTGGGAAAGTGGAGTAACAATATGTACTGAATAGCAGTGGAAGTCCAGAGCTGAGGAAAGGTGGGAGGAGTAGTAGTGGTGGTGACAGAATACTTCTCAGCTGGATTTACGATAAAAGATTAGAGGAGATAATCTTTTATCTCCTCTAATGTTAGGAGAGAGGATATCATAATAAGAATGATCAATATGAACAAAATCACAGAAATGAAAAAAAAACTATTGCTGCTAGAACAATAAATCCAAGGCAAAAAGAAGTGGGAGAGAAGGCTGGGGAAACTGGCCATCACCAGATCATGAGGGCCTAGGTCAAAGGAAGCCTATGAATCTACAAAATGTAAATTCATTTACCTATAAGTCTTACAGGCAAATGAGAGCCAAAAGAGTGATATGGTCAGACTTTGTTTTCAAGAAGTTCACTTTATCTTTTAGGTAACCGGGAGTCAAATAAGTAATTGATTTTCAATTAATTTACTTTGGTTGCTGAGTGAAAAACAACAGAAAGAACAAGATGAAAAGCAGACAAAAAGATCTGTATTAATCTAAGTCTGAGATAATGAGGACCATCGAAGCAATGCTATGAAGGATGAAAATAAAATACAGGGATGAGAAATATGAGAGGGAGGAGGCAAGGGCTCCTCTCAGGTATCTGTCTTAGGTTCCTGGGTAGGTAGGGATGCCATTATAAAAGGATATTTTGGATAACTTTATGCTAAAAAATTTTTAAAAGATTAAAAAAAAACTACAAGGAAACTGATTCAAGAAGAAAAAGAAAACCTAAAATGTTCTATAGTATTAAACATAATACATAGAAATAGTAGTTAAAATTGAAATTTGCATTTATTGCATGAAGACAGTGCCCTGATTATTTTAAGAGCAAATCTGACTAAATATTCAAGAAACAGATAATTCCAATCTTCCACAAACTATTTCAGATAGAAAAAAAGGTTACTCTTCATCACATTGTGTTGCTCTATGTTATTTACTCAAAATGTTTAGTTATTTAATAATTACATCCCTATAAAGACTTCTTATATAAACCACAATTTAGATATTATGCTAAATCCCGAGAGCAAATAAAAAGTAGGAGACATAAATCTTGACATTAAGAAGCTTACATAAAGAAAATAAATATATAACTATAAGTAACTATACTGGTTATTGGCAGTGAGTCTCATAAGTGTAGAGGAGGGAGGTAGATAGTGCAGAAATCCAGAGAAGGGAGGGATAATCAGAGTTTGCTTCATGAAGAAAGCAAGATTTGGTTTGTGTGATTATTCCTGGACATGTGTCCATGATGAAAAGAATGCAATAAACAGAGAAATTGTGGAACCAAAAATCAGAGCTCAAAATATGAAATAGGAGTCAAGGAACAGAGACAGTCATCCCAGCAGGGAAAGCAGATGGTAACAACTGAGAAAGATGACAATAGAAAGGCTGAGAGTCAGCCTTGGGGACTATTTATATTTGGATGAGCTCAATCTATTTTATAAGGCTAACATAATCCTTGATAGCAAAACCTGACAATTGCAGAACCAGAGAGGAGAATTTCAAGCAAATCTCATTCATGGATATAGATTCAAAAATCCTAAACAAGGTGTTAGAAAATAAGTTGATTTATTTAAAATGTATCATAACTACACGTGGTTCTAGGAATGCAAAATCAGGTTAACATTTGAAAAATTAATGTGGTTTACACCATTGAGAGAATAAAGGAGAAAAACTATTTCATCACCTCAACAGATATTTGTAAAAACATTTGAAAAAATTAATATTCATTTATAGTTAAAAATACATAACAAACTGGAAATAAACATTTTAAAAACCTGATAATGATGTCTACAAACATCTACAGGAACATAATACTTAATAGCGAAATACTGAAAGCATCCCTTTGGGCTGAGAGCGGTGGCTCACGCCTGTAATCCCAGCACTTTGGGAGGCCAAGGTGGGTGGATCACGAGGTCAGGAGTTTGAGACCAGCCTGGCCAACATAGGGAAACCCTGTCTCTACTAAAAAAACAAAAAATTAGCCAGGCGTGGTGGCACGCGCCTGTAATCCCAGCCACTTGGGAGGCTGAGGCAGGAGAATCACTTGAACTCAGGAGGTGGAGGTTGCAGTGAGCCGAGATTGCACCACTGTACTCCAGCCCAGGCAACAGTGTGAGACTCCATCTCAAAACAAACAAACAAACAAACAAACAAAACAAAAAAACAAGCATTCCTTTAAAAATCAGTTACAAGATAAAGATGACTGCTTCCATCACTATAATTCAATGTGCCAGAGAATTAGCTGGTACAACAAGGGAAAAAAAAAAGTGTGGCCGGGTGTAGTGGCTCATGCCTGTAATACCAGCACTTTTGGAGGCTGAGGCGGGTGGACTGCTTGAGCCCAGGAGTTCAAGACCGCCTCGGCAATATGTTAAAATCCTGTCTCTACAAAAAAAATACAAAAATTAGCTGGGTGTGGTGGCATGCGCCTGTAGTCCCAGATGCTCAGCAGGCCGAAGAGGGAGGATCACTTCAGTGGGAGTTTGAGGTGGAGGTTGCAGTGAGCTAAGATTGCAACACTGCACTCCAGCCTGGGAAACAGAGAGACTCTGTTTCAAAAAAATTGAAAAAAAAAACTTAGGAAGAAAGAAATCAATCAATAAATAATACATGATATAAGGATAGGTAAGGAAAACATAAAAATGTCATTATTTGCAAACAATATGGTTGTATATGTAGAAAACCACAAAAAAACTATACATTATTTAATAAGAGAATTTGCTACAGTGCTGAATACAATATACAAATCTGTACATATTTCTATGCAACAGGTAAGAAGTATAATGAAAAAGACATAACACTGACAAACGCATAAAAATATAAAGCATCTAGGAAAAAAGATCTTTGAAAGGATATACCAGACCTTATTGAAAAATTAGAACATTTTATTTAAAGATATTAAAGAAGCTCTAAACGAAAGAGATAAAAAATATATTCCTGGATTAGAAGATTTAATATTGGAAACAGTTGTAAATTCATCACTCATTGATCTATGGTTTCAATGCAATTCTAATAAAAATCTCAAAAGGGGTTCTTCATGAATTTGGCAAATTGATTCTTAAATTTGGGAGAAGAAAGGGTACAGAACAGCCAAGAATCCTTGAGATGATGATCAAGTTAGGGGACTTTGTTTACCAAGGATCAAGACTTATAGCGGTTGTAATTAAGACAGTACAATATTGTTATAAGGAGAGACTGATTTACCAATGGATTGAATAAAAGCTCAGAAAAAGACCTAGACATTTATGGAAATTTGCTTTTGGCAGCAATACACTGCATGTGAACATGGTAATGTAACTAGTTATTTGTACAGAAAAACATAAATTTGTACTCTTGTACCAATTCTAGGTGATTTTAAGGACTTAAATGACAAAGCAAAGTTTCACAAAAATATAAAATACAAAAGAAAAAATAAAAAAACTTGACTACATTAAAATTAAGGCTTCCTATTAAAAAATAAAGATTTCCTTCAAATCTGTAAGGAAAAGACAAATCACATTAGGAAATGAGCAAAAACTTGAACAGGCATTTCACAAAAGAGGAAACCTAATTGGCTAATAAACATGTGAAAAGATTGTTTAACCTCATCAGTAATCAAGAAAACACAAATTAATATCACAATTAGATAACTTTCATATCATCCAATTGGCAAAATGAAGCCTGACAATATCAAACATGGGAAAGATCTATAGCAAATGGAACATTTTACAGTATATTGCTAGTGGCAGTATAAACTAGTATAGTTTCATAAAAGATGAAATTATTTTATAAAGTTGAGACACATTTCTAATAACCTGACAATTTCACTTCTAACATTCTGAATCATACATATGACTAACGACACAAGCGCCAAGAATAATCACAGCAGCACTATTTGCAAGAGCAAAAATCTGGAAACAACTCAACTTTTCATCAACAGAATGAATAAACAAATGTGCTATATTCATACAGTAGACTATGACATGGCAATAAAAACAAGCAGACTAAAATGCAACAACATGAATGTATCTGAGGTACATAACACTAAGCACAAAAGAAATTTGTTGGTGAGCGTGGTGGCTCATGCCTGTAATCCCAGCACTTCGGGAGGCTGAGGCGGGCGGATCACGAGGTCAGGAGATCGAGACTATCCTGGCTAACACAGTGAAATCCTGTCTCTACTAAAAATAAAAAAATTAGCTGGGCGTGGTGGCGGGTGCCTGTAGTCCCAGTTACTCGGGAGGCTGAAGCAGGAGAATGGCATGAACCCGGGAGGTGGAGCTTGCAGTGAGCCGAGACTGCACAACTGCACTCCAGCCTGGGCGAAGGTGCGAGACTCCGTCTCAAAAAAAAAAAAAAAAAAAGAAAGAAATTTGCATAAATATGCTTTCAGGTATATGAAATTGAAAACATGAGATCTAAATAATAAATTATTTAGGGATACAAATGTGGCAAAATCATGAAAGAAAGTACTGGAATGAGAATCACAAAATTCAGATGACCTCTCAGGGTAGGGTATGAATAGAGAAATGGGAAGAGATACAGAAGAGGGCTTTAGCATATAATACAGGTCATTTTTGTTATAGGGTAAGAGAGGTAGTCAGGTATTTGCTATATTCTTATTGTCTATACCATACACATATTAATAAGTATTCTTTTAAAAATGTTTTACTGTGGTAAAATATACACGACATAAAATTATTTTAGCCATTTTTAAGTGTATAATTCAGGGGCACTAAGTATATTCACAATGTTGTACAAACATCAACATTATCCATCTCTAGAACTTTTCTTCATCCCCAACTGAAATTCTGTATCCATTAAACAATAACTTTCCATTTCCACATCCCACCAACTCCCCATGCCGCTGCAGCCCTACTCAGTATTCTCTATTCTACTTTTTGTCTCTATGATTTAGCTATTCTGGTATTCCATTTATGTGAGTGGAATCATATATATCATACAATCCTTTTGTGTCTTGCTTAACTCAGCATAACATTTTCAAAGTTCATCCATGTTGTAGCATACATCAGAATTTCATTTCTTAAGGTGAATAATATTTCATTGCATGTATATATCACATTTTGTTTGTCCAGTCATCTGTCCATATTCATTTGTATTATTTCCACTTTTTGGCCGTTGTGAAAATGCCACTATGAACATCAGCATACAAGTATCTGTCCAAATTCTTGCTTTCAATCCTTTCAGGTATATACCTAGAAGAGAAATTGCTGGATCATATGGCAATTCTATGTTGAACTTTTTGAAGAACTGCCATACTCTTTTCCACAGCAGCTGCATCATTTACATTCCCAGCAGCAATGTATGAGAGTTCCAATTTCTCCACATCCTTGCCAACATTTGTTATGTTCCACTTTCTTTTTATAATCATCATCCTAATGGGTATAAAGTAGTATTTTATTGTGGTTTTGGTTTGCATTTCCCTAACGACTAGTGATGTTGAATATCTTTTCATGTGTCTATTGGCCATTTGAATATCTTCTCTGGAGAAATGTCTATGTAAGTCTTTTTCCCATTTTTGAATTGGTTTGTTGTTGTTGTTGAGTTGTAGGGGTTCTTTATATATTTTGGATATTAATCCCTTATCAGATACATTATTTCCAATATCTGTGGGTTGTCTTTTTGCTCTCTTTTTTTTCTTTTTGAGATGAAGTCTTGCTCTGTCACTCAGGTTGGAGTGTAGTGGTGTGACCTCAGCTCACTGCAACCTCTGCTTCCCGGATTCAAGTGATTCTTCTGCCTCCTGAGTAGGTGGGATTATAGGCTTGTGCCACCATGCCTAATTTTTATATTTTTAGTAGAGATGGGGGGTCTCGCTATGTTGGCCAGGCTGGTCTTGAACTCCTGAGCTCAGGTGATCCACCTGCCTCAGCCCCCCAAAGTTGTGTAACCTGTCCCAAAGTTACAGGTGTGAATCACAGTGCCCGGCCTTTTTGCTCTCTTGACAGTATCATTCGATGCACAAAAGTTTTAAATTTATGTCAAGTCCAATGTATTATTTTCTTCTGTTGGTTCATATCCAAGGAATCAATACCAAATGCAATGTCCAAAGATTTCCTCCTATGTTCTCTATTCCTCTCCTATATCCAATCCATGAATACAGGATGTCTTTCTATTTAAGTCTTATAAATTTCTTCTGCAATGTTTTGTAGTTTTCAGTGTATGAGGTTTTTGGTTTTTTTTGTTTTTGTTTTTGTTTTTTACCTCCTTGGTTAAATTTTGAGTAGTTTTACAGTTTTTAACTACTATGTTTAGGTCTTTAATCCATTTTAATTTTTGTATATGGTAGATGGTAAATGACCAACTTCATTCTTTTGCATGTCAATATTCAATTTTCCTAATACTAATTGTTGAAAAGACTGTCCATGCCACATGGTCTTAGGACCCTTGTAAAAAACCATTTGACCATATATGCAAGAGTTTATTTCTGGTCTCTTTATTTTCATTTATTTATTTTTGAGACAGGGTCTTGCTCAGTTGCCCAGGCTGGAGTGCAGTGGCTTGATCTCAGCTCACCGCAACCTCTGCCTCCCAGGTTCAAGTGATTCTCCTGCCTCAGCCTCCCCAGTAGCTGGAATTACAGGCTCCTGCTACCACGCCTGGCTACTTTTTGTATTTCTAGTGGAGATGGGGTTTCACCATGTTGGCCAGGCTGGTCTCAAATTCCTGACCTCAACTGATCCATCTGCCTTGGCTTCTCAAAGTGCTGGGATTACAGGCATGAGCCACTGCACCTGGCCCCCTATTTCTGGTCTCTTTATACTGCTTTGATTACTGTAGCTTTGTAATAAGTTTTGAAATCAGGAAATGTGAGTCCTCCAATGTTGCTCTTTTTCAAGATTGTTTTGGCTATTTAGGGTCCTTTAAGATTTCATATGACTTTTAGGATGAGTCTTTCTTTCTTTCTTCTTTAGGATGAGTCTTTCTTTCTTTTTTTTTTTTTTTGTTTTTTTTAGAAACAGAGTGTCGCTAGGTTTTCCAGGCTGGACTTGAACTCCTGGCTCAAATGATCCTCCTGCCTCAGCCTCCCAAGGAGCTGGGACTACAAGTTCACGCCACTATTCCCAGCTGGATGTTTCTATTTCTGCAAAGACTACTGTTGGTATTGTGATAGAGATTGATTTGAATCTGTAGATTGCTTTGACAAACATTATCTTAACAACAGTAAGTCTTCCAATCCATGAAGACAGGATATCTTTCCATCTAAGTCTTAAAATTTCTTCTGCAATGTTTTGCAGTTTTCAATGTAGAATTTTTTTTTTTGCCTCCTTGGTTAAATTTATTCCTATTTTATTCTTTGTGATGCCACTGCAATGAAATTGTTTCCTTATTTTTCTTTTTGGATTTTTCATCTTTAGGATATAGAAATAAAACTTGTTTTGGTGTTGATTTTGTATCCTGCAACTTTGCTGTAAAAATATTTTTATTTACTCAGTATTTATTTAAAATGAATGAATCCACACACTGATGTGCATTTATGTAAGTTAGAGATACACTTTGCAGTCACAGCATTAACATCTGCCACAACTTCTAAACAAATAAATATGTATTTTTATATCTACAGAAGGAAGCCAAATGTAGGGAAAATATTTACTTTTATTCTTTAATCATCTTCATTTTCCTTTGTCTTCTCAACTTTTGTCATTTGTTGACCAACCTTTCCGCACCCCTTCCTTGGAACATGTGTCTCCCTTGGCTTTGGTGGCACTGCACTGCCCCAAGTTTTCTCCTATTCATCTGACTACTTTTTTTTTGGTGTCCACTGGCTCATTCTTCTCCCACTTCCAATTCCCTGCTCTTTGAATGTGCTCTAAGATTTTGTGCTCAGTCCTCTGTTTTCTTCTCTTTGCATTTGCCTTCTTTAGATTATTCTTTTCCCAAAACTTTACCTATTTCCATTTGAATGACTCCCTTAACAAGTATACAATAGGCAGTGAGCATATGAAGAGCTGCAGAACCTCTACACTAATCAAAGAAATGCATATTAAAGGGGTGGAGTCAAGATGGCCGAATAGGAACAGCTCCCGTCTACAGCTCCCAGCGTGAGCGACGCAGAAGATGGGTGATTTCTGCATTTCCATCTGAGGTACCGGGTTCATCTCACTAGGGAGTGCCAGACAGTGGGCACAGGTCAGTGGGTGCGCACACCGTGCGCAAGCCGAGGAAGGGCGAGGCATTGCCTCACTCGGGAAGCACAAGGGGTCAGGGAGTTCCCTTTCCTAGTCAAAGAAAGGGGTGACAGACGGCACCTGGAAAATCGGGTCACTCCCACCCGAATACTGCGCTTTTCCGACGGGCTTAAAAAACGGCACACCAGGAGATTAATATCCCGCACCTAGCTCAGAGGGTCCTACGCCCACGGAGTCTCGCTGATTGCTAGCACAGCAGTCTGAGATCAAACTGCAAGGCGGCAGCGAGGCTGGGGGAGGGGCGCCCGCCATTGCCCAGGCTTGCTTAGGTAAACAAAGCAGCTGGGAAGCTCGAACTGGGTGGAGCCCACCACAGCTCAAGGAGGCCTGCCTGCCTCTGTAGGCTCCACCTCTGGGGGCAGGGCACAGACGAACAAAAAGAAAACAGTAACCTCTGCAGACTTAAATGTCCCTGTCTGACAGCTTTGAAGAGAGCAGTGCTTCTCCCAGCACGCAGCTGGAGATCTGAGAACGGGCAGACTGCCTCCTCAAGTGGGTCCCTGACCCCTGACCCCCGAGCAGCCTAACTGGGAGGCACCCCTCAGCAGGGGCAGACTGACACCTCACACGGCCGGCCGGATACTCCAACAGACCTGCAGCTGAGGGTCCTGTCTGTTAGAAGGAAAACTAACAAACAGAAAGGACATCCACACCAAAAACCCATCTGTACATCACCATCATCAAAGACCAAAAGTAGATAAAACCACAAAGATGGGGAAAAAACAGAGCAGAAAAACTGGAAACTCTAAAAAGCAGAACACCTCTCCTCCTCCAAAGGAACGCAGTTCCTCACCAGCAACGGATCAAAGCTGGACGGAGAATGACTTTGACGAGCTGAGAGAAGAAGGCTTCAGACGATCAAATTACTCCGAGCTACGGGAGGATATTCAAACCAAAGGCAAAGAGTTGAAAACTTTGAAAAAAATTTAGAAGAATGTATAACTAGAATAACCAATACAGAGAAGTGCTTAAAGGAGCTGATGGAGCTGAAAACCAAGGCTCGAGAACTACGTGAAGAATGCAGAAGCCTCAGGAGCTGATGCGATCAAATGGAAGAAAGGGTATCAGCAATGGAAGATGAAATGAATGAAATGAAGCGAGAAGGGAAGTTTAGAGAAAAAAGAATAAAAAGAAACGAGCAAAGCCTCCAAGAAATATGGGACTATGTGAAAAGACCAAATCTACGTCTGATTGGTGTACCTGAAAGTGACAGGGAGAATGGAACCAAGTTGGAAAACACTCTGCAGGATATTATCCAGGAGAACTTCCCCAATCTAGCAAGGCAGGCCAACATTCACGTTCAGGAAATACAGAGAACGCCACAAAAATACTCTTCGAGAAGAGCAACTCCAAGACACATAATTGTGAGATTCACCAAAGTTGAAATGAAGGAAAAAGTGTTAAGGGCAGCCAGAGAGAAAGGTCGGGTTACCCTCAAAGGGAAGCCCATCAGACTAACAGCGGATCTCTCAGCAGAAACTCTACAAGCCAGAAGAGAGTGGGGGCCAATATTCAACATTCTTAAAGAAAAGAATTTTCAACCCAGAATTTCATATCCAGCCAAACTAAGCTTCATAAGTGAAGGAGAAATAAAATACTTTACAGACAAGCAAATGCTGAGACATTTTGTCACCACCAGGCCTGCCCTAAAAGAGCTCCTGAACGAAGCGCTAAACATGGAAAGGAACAACCGGTACCAGCCACTGCAAAATCATGCCAAAATGTAAAGACCATCGAGGCTAGAAGAGACTGCATCAACTAACAAGCAAAATAACCAGCTAACATCATAATGACAGGATCAAATTCACACATAACAATATTAACTTTAAATGTAAATGGACTAAATGCTCCAACTAAAAGACATAGACTGGCAAATTGGATAGAGTCAAGACCCATCAGTGTGCTGTATTCAGGAAACCCATCTCACGTGCAGAGACACACATAGGCTCAAAATAAAAGGATGGAGGAAGATCTACCAAGCAAATGGAAAACAAAAAAAGGCAGGGGTTGCAATCCTAGTCTCTGATAAAACAGACTTTAAACCAACAAAGATCAAAAGAGACAAAGAAGGCCATTACATAATGGTAAAGGGATCAATTCAACAAGAAGAGCTAACTATCCTAAATATATATGCACCCAATACAAGAGCACCCAGATTCATAAAGCAAGTCCTGAGTGACCTACAAAGAGACTTAGACTCCCACACATTAATAATGGGAGACTTTAACACCCCACTGTCAACATTAGACAGATCAACGAGACAGAAAGTCAACAAGGATACCCAGGAATTGAACTCAGCTCTGCACCAAGTGGACCTAATAGACATCTACAGAACTCTCCACCCCAAATCAACAGAATATACATTTTTTTCAGCACTACACCACACCTATTCCAAAATTGACCACATACTTGGAAGTAAAGCTCTCCTCAGTAAATGTAAAAGAACAGAAATGATAACAAACTATCTCTCAGATCACAGTGCAATCAAGCTAGAACTCAGGATTAAGAATCTCACTCAAAACCACTCAACTACATGGAAACTGAACAACCTGCTCCTGAATGACTACTGGGTACATAACGAAATGAAGGCAGAAATAAAGATGTTCTTTGAAACCAACGAGAACCAAGACACAACATACCAGAATCTCTGGGATGCATTCAAAGCAGTGTTTAGAGGGAAATTTATAGCACTAAATGCCCACAAGAGAAAGCAGGAAAGATCCAAAATTGACACCCTAACATCACAATTAAAAGAACTAGAAAAGCAAGAGCAAACACATTCAAAAGCTAGCAGAAGGCAAGAAATAACTAAAATCAGAGCAGAACTGAAGGAAATAGAGACACAAAAAACCCTTCAAAAAATTCATCAATCCAGGAGCTGGTTTTTTGAAAGGATCAACAAAATTGATAGACTGCTAGCAAGATTACTAAAGAAGAAAAGAGAGAAGAATCAAATAGATGCAATAAAAAATGATAAAGGGGATATCACCACCGATCCCACGGAAATACAAACTACCATCAGAGAATACTACAAACACCTCTACGCAAATAAACTAGAAAATCTAGAAGAAATGGATAAATTCCTCGACACATACACTCTGCCAAGACTAAACCAGGAAGAAGTTGAATCTCTGAATAGACCAATAACAGGAGCTGAAATTGTGGCAATAATCAATAGCTTACCAACCAAAAAAAGTCCAGGACCAGATGGATTCACAGCCGAATTCTACCAGAGGTACAAGGAGGAACTGGTACCATTCCTTCTGAAACTATTCCAATCAATAGAAAAAGAGGGAATCCTCCCTAACTCATTTTATGAGGCCAGCATCATCCTGATACCAAAGTTGGGCAGAGACACAACCAAAAAAGAGAATTTTAGACCAATATCCTTGATGAACATTGATGCAAAAATCCTCAATAAAATACTGGCAAACCAAATCCAGCAGCACATCAAAAAGCTTATCCACCATGATCAAGTGGGCTTCATCCCTGGGATGCAAGGCTGGCTCAATATATGCAAATCAATAAATGTAATCCAGCATATAAACAGAACCAAAGACAAAAACCACATGATTATCTCAACAGATGCAGAAAAGGCTTTTGACAAAATTCAACAACCCTTCATGCTAAAAACTCTCAATAAATTAGGTATTGATGGGACGTATCTCAAAATAATAAGAGCTATCTATGACAAACCCACAGCCAATATCATACTGAATGGGCAAAAACTGGAAACATTCCCTTTGAAAAACTGGCACAAGACAGGGATGCCTTCTCTCACCACTCCTATTCAACATAGTGTTGGAAGTTCTGGCCAGGGCAATTAGGCAGGAGAAGGAAATAAAGGGTATTCAATTAGGAAAAGAGGAAGTCAAATTGTCCCTGTTTGCAGACGACATGATTGTATATCTAGAAAACCCCATTGTCTCAGCCCAAAATCTCCTTAAGCTGATAAGCAACTTCAGCAAAATCTCAGGATACAAAATCAATGTACAAAAATCACAAGCATTCTTATACACCAATAACAGACAAACAGCCAAATCATGAGTGAACTCCCATTCACAATTGCTTCAAAGAGAATAAAATACCTAGGAATCCAACTTACAAGGAATGTGAAGGACCTCTTCAAGGAGAACTACAAACCACTGCTCAAGGAAATAAAAGAGGATACAAACAAATGGAAGAACATTCCATGCTCATGGGTAGGAAGAATCAATATTGTGAAAATGGCCATACTGCCCAAGGTAATTTACAGATTCAATGCCGTCCCCATCAAGCTACCAATGACTTTCTTCACAGAATTGGAAAAAACTACTTCAAAGTTCATATGGAACCAAAAAAGAGCCTGCATCGCCAAGTCAATCCTAAGCCAAAAGAACAAAGCTGGAGGCATCACACTACCTGACTTCAAACTATACTACAAGGCTACAGTAACCAAAACAGCATGGTACTGGTACCAAAACAGAGATATAGATCAATGGAACAGAACAGAGGCCTCAGAAATAACGCCGCATATCTACAACTATCTGATCTTTGACAAACCTGAGAAAAACAAGCAATGGGGAAAGGATTCCCTATTTAATAAATGGTGCTGGGAAAACTGGATAGCCATATGTAGAAAGCTGAAACTGGATCCCTTCCTTACACCTTATACAAAAATCAATTCAAGATGGATTAAAGACTTAAACGTTAGACCTAAAACCATAAAAACCCTAGAAGAAAACCTAGGCATTACCATTCAGGACATAGGCATGGGCAAGGACTTCATGTCTAAAACACCAAAAGCAATGGCAACAAAAGCCAAAATTGACAAATGGGATCTAATTAAACTCAAGAGCTTCTGCACAGCAAAAGAAACTACCATCAGAGTGAACAGGCAACCTACAAAATGGGAGAAAATTTTCGCAACCTACTCATCTGACAAAGGGCTAATATCCGAATCTACAATGAACTCAAACAAATTTACAAGAAAAAAACAAACAACCCCATCAAAAAGTGGGCGAAGGACATGAACAGACACTTCTCAAAAGAAGACATTTATGCAGCCAAAAGACACATGAAAAAATGCTCATCATCACTGGCCATCAGATAAATGCAAATCAAAACCACAATGAGATACCATCTCACACCAGTTAGAATGGCAATCATTAAAAAGTCAGGAAACAACAGGTGCTGGAGAGGATGTGGAGAAATAGGAACACTTTTACACTGTTGGTAGGACTGTAAACTAGTTCAACCCTTGTGGGAGTCAGTGTGGCGATTCCTCAGGGATCTAGAACTAGAAATTCCATTTGACCCAGCCATCCCATTACTGGGTATATACCCAAAGGACTATAAATCATGCTGCTATAAAGACACATGCACACGTATGTTTATTGCGGCATTATTCACAATAGCAAAGACTTGGAACCAACCCAAATGTCCAACAATGATAGACTGGATTAAGAAAATGTGGCACATATACACCATGGAATACTATGCAGCCATAAAAAATGATGAGTTCATGTCCTTTGTAGGGACATGGATGAAATTGGAAATCATCATTCTCAGTAAACTATCGCAAGGACAAAAAACCAAACACCGCATGTTCTCATTCATAGATGGGACCTGAACAATGAGAACACATGGACACAGGAAGGGGAACATCACACTCTGGGGACTGTTGTGGGGTGGGGGGAGGGGGGAGGGATGGCACTGGGAGATATACCTAATGCTAGATGACGAGTTAGTGGGTGCAGTGCACCAGCATGGCACATGTATACATATGTAACTCAACTGCACATTGCGCACATGTACCCTAAAACCTAAAGTATAATAATAATAAATTTTTTAAAAAAAGAAAACAATCTAATTATACCCTTTTAGCTATTTTAAAATACACAGTAAACTATTAGAAAAAAAAAAGAAATGCATATTAAAATGAGACAATTTTATAACCATCAGATTTACTAAAATCAGAAAGTCAGATGACACAGGTCTATAATCGCATATATGAAACTCTGAAGATGTGTTTCAAAATACAGAATGTCTCACATTTTAAAAAAGTAAAAAGGCACAGATACTGTATATGGCATAGGGAATAGTATCCTGTAACCAAGTATATTAACATTTCTACAATAAAATGTATAGATATTCATATTTAGTAGGATAAAGACTGTAAGTATCCTCATCTTAGCTCAGGTAAGATTTTACAGCCAAATGAATTTGATGTAAATTTATATTTTAAAAAACTTAATGGTTTTAAGAGTTTTCGGATTTTAGAACTGGGCTAGGTAGTGTCAACAAAGAACGAGAAAAGGAAAAAGAAGCTTTACATACTGCTGATGAGAATGTGAATTACTGTAACTATTCTGGATAATAATCTGGGAGTACTTCATGAAGTTAAATAATCATATGCCCCATGACTCGGTAATTCCAGTCCTAGGTATAAAGTCCAGAAAAGGTTTGTACAAATGGTAGAGGAGTTGGAAGTAACCTGAGTGTTCGCAAGTAAAATGTGAAGAATATTTACATCATCAGAAGCAAGAAATTTGGTGTTCATATAGATTTTAAAAAGCAGAATAAGATCTGTATTAACATGCCACTTTATAAATTAAAATCACAAACATACACAAAAAACAACATATAACATTCAAGGACACATTAATATTCAAGGACATATAAATATAATAGTAAGGCTGCAATTAAATGGGATTGAGGATAAAGGGAAAAGTAATAAACTGAGAGGAGCTTTGTACAGACCAATCTGTATATACTGAGGAGTATTATTAATTCAGCTCTCTGCACCTGGGGCCCAGAGCGAGAGAGGAAAAAACATAATCACTTTTGTCTACCTATGTATAAATATAAACCCATACATTCACATGTGCAATATCATAGATGATGGAACACATTCATTCCCCATTTATGCTCTGCTCCTAAATACTTAATTGGGGTTGGCATATACTATAATTTTGGGGGTCTGAAGAGAAACCTAGCCATAAATAACTTTTAATTAAAATTATTCTTATTACCACCTATGTTCTTTCCTCTTCTTTATTCTATATAAAGCTGCTGGAGACTATGATACTGTCATCATCTGGTTGTTAGGTAGAAAAGGAATACCCAGAAATGCCATTTATGTTTTGGACAGAAGCCCAATTTCCATTTTATCTTCTCACAGAGTATATAGCTTTATACTATTTTCAAATTCTTATCTCTGACTAGAAGATGTACACAGACTTATTTGTCAAAAGGAGTCTACTGGTAACTCCATTATTAAAGGAAATGCAATTTTTTTTTTAGCATTTTGTAAATGCCAATGGTATAGAATAATGTTCAATGTCTGAATCATTATACAACTTGATAACCATAAAAACTGAGAAACTCCAGCAGTATGTTCTTCCCCTGTTCTTCTTATCTCCATACCTAACTATAAGAAGAGCATTAGAACAGTGTCCCAAAGAGAAATCACAATACTTTAATATTTTCTAGTTGTCAAAATGCATTAATAGGAACTATTACTCTAGAAAGATCACTAAAAATTTTGAATATGATGAAAGATTTCCTGAGCTAGAAATATCCTATATGATTTTCATAGCAAGAGGTGTTGAATCATAACAGTACATATAAATGATGATGGCCTATCTCCTGAACATGAATGAGCCTCCAACAGTCCACGTCTGGCTCTGATGAAATGTTTACCTAGAGTCCACTGGAGATAATAAATTACATAATGTCCCATCAGCATTGCCTTTATCAGAGTGGTTTTAGTTTCTGCTGCAAACTGCTAATTGGGTTGAAGATTATTTAGATATATTTCTAGGACTAAGTAGTCAACTAGGATCTTTGGTAAAAAAAAAAAAAAAAAAAAAAGGTATTAGAAAATTCACAAGGGAAAAACGAAATAGAAAATTTCTTTGCTTGAATACTTCTAAGTTTCAAGTTCTCTTTATGCCCAAGCTTGCCATAAAAATGTATTCGTATAAGGTTTCAAATCATAAGCAAAGAAATACCATTTTTCTACTTTGCAGAAGGTAAAAAACAGGGCTGTCTTATTGACAAGAAGAAAAACAAAGTCTAAAGGGGCTCCCAAAACTAATTAAATAACTAATATATGGTTTGCACAAATAGACCCAGAACAACTCAAATCATAACTCTTTCGCCACTTAATCTAATCTCACCTTTCTTTCATAAAACTCTCGACTATACCAGTAAGGAATGAACTTTTTCTGAACTACTTCTGTTGGTAGATAGATGATGTACGTGCATTTACAGGAAGAAGTGGACAGAAGTTTTTTTTTAAAATCCACTCCTCCTTATCAGGGAATATCCTGATAAGGAGTGGTTAAGTAGGGAGGAATACCTTTCATTTTGTTTACCCTTAAGTTTCTCTCTCCAGCATCATTAAAAAGACCAGGAAAGTTTTACATATACATCTCAACAATTCAAAAGCAGAATTTTTAAAAACCTTAAGCTTGTGTAATTATTTTAAAAAGGAAAAAAAGGATACAAAATTATCAATATAAAAACCAACTCACCAATGATGCCACTATCTCTGCTTTCAAGGGTAGAGGTTGGACTAGTAACAGCCCCATAGCTGCAGTCCTTGGCAGTTGCATTTGTACTGATGGGTGGGAGTGTAGAGCAGGGGCTACTGGCTGGTGGAGAGGCAGTGCTGCTAGTCAGAGTTGAACAAGGACTTATCCGCTGAGTGATTGCTGAGGTCTGAAAAATTGGAATCATGAATAAGTAAGATAACCTGATCAGCTGTTAAAGTATATTTTAAGATAAAATAAATGCTTTGATGAAAAAAAAAAACTACATGCATAGCTTTTACATCTATTAGGCTCTATTTGTTTTTGCTTTCTCGGATAAGGACTTTGGGGTCTACAAATTAATGTGAAACTTGATGAACTTAACATTAACAGAGACTGTTGCCAGTTTTTCTGCCTACAAAATTTCCAGTGACAAGTGCCCTATCACTGCCATTCATTAATAGAATAGAGAAATTTTTTATTAAGCACAAGTTCTCCCTGCTATTTGCAAGTTTTCCTTGCAATCAATAAAACTTTTTGGAAGACCTGGAACTTTGCCTTGTTAATAATTTTCTTTCTTTTTTTTTTTTTTTTGAGACAGAGTTTCATTCTTGTTGCCCAGGCTGGAGTGCAATGGCACAATCTTGGCTCACTGTAACCTCCGCCTCCCAGGTTCAAGCGATTCTCCTGCCTCAGCCTCCCAAATAGCTGGGATTACAGGCATGCCATCACACCTGGCTAGTTTTGTATTTTTAGTAGAGATGGGGTTTCACCATGTTGGCCAGGGTGGTCGCGAACTCCTGACCTCAGGTGATCCACCTGCCTCAACCTCCCAAAGTGCTGGGATTATAGGTGTGAGCCACTGGACCCAGCCAATAATTTTCTTTAGATGGAAGGGAAAAAAAATCTCTACAGCTGGGAAGAAATAAAGTTCTTAATGCAAGGAAGAACTTTACATAGGCAGCTTACATAGGTAGCTGTCCGGAGACAATAGGCAGCTGTCCAGAGACAACACATGAATGCAGGGAAAAATGCCTTATTCTAAAAGTTTGTCTAATAAAACAGAATTAATATTAGTTTAATACAAACCTAAATAACTTCTCTATAACAGCATTACAGCCTGAGATCACCTTGTACACTGAATGATTCTTATACTTGAAGTTATTTACAAGTTTTGATGTGAAGGAATGAATAATTACTAAAAAGGTTGGTGGTAATATATTCTGGTTTGCCTAATTTAATGACAATTCACTTTTCTTCAACTCTTTCTACACAAATAAATTACTACAATAGTGAATAAAAGTATACTTTTTCAAACACTAAAAACATTTTATCCTTTTTTTTTTTTTTGAGACGGAGTCTCACTGTGTCGTCCAGGCTGGAGTGCAATGGCACAATCTTGACTCACTGCAACCTCTGCCGCCCAGGTTCAAGTGATTCTCCTGCCTCAGCCTTTCGAGTAGCTGGGATTACAGCCGCCAAATATCACGCCTGGCTAATTTTTATAGTTTTAGTAGAGATGGGATTTCACCGTCTTGGCCAAGCTGGTCTTGAACTCCTGAACTTGTGTTCTACCCACCTCAGCCTCCCAAAGTGCTGGGATTACAGGTGTGAGCCACTGCACCCAGCCAACATTTTATCGTTTTTAAAATTATTAAGTGATTGGCAGCAAAATTACTTGAAGACGCACTAATGATAAATTTAACATCTTTAAATGTTAAATTTAAAAGAAGCCTTTCAACTTCTTTACAAATAGAGTCTCTATTCATACTCTTTCTGCTAAAATTTAATAACTGGAGAATGTGTTGATAACTAGCTATGAGAATATTAAGGCTCTTCAACTCATCCTAAGATGATTCCTAGATGCAGTCCCTTGTGTTTAATCATCTGTGTTGAATCTAGGTTTTGATTTTAATTTAAATACTATAACCAGGTTACAAAAGATACATTTGACTCAACCAAGAACAAGTGACATTCTCATTACCCTCCAACCAAGTAAATCTTTTCAATCATATCAATAATATTAGAATCTGATTTTTCTTAAGAACACAGTAAGCTCTCAAATGTATCCAAATTTCTCTTTTACTATATGTTATCTCTCCAGAGAAGAGGAGAGTTTCAATTTTTTAAAATCTCTATTTCTATAATATGATGCTGGTCTACCAGAGCAATGATTTTTTTTTTTTTAACCTTAAAATCTTTTTTCCCTTACAGAGCAATGATTCCTAACTAGGCACACAGTAATATCACTTGTGACATGGAAAAAACAAACATGCAAGCTCTCTCACAAAATTGACAGATACTGAGCCCCCACTCCAGACTTATTGAATTGGAATTGGAATCCTTCAGGTTAGAAATGTGGCAAACAATTTTTAACCTCCCACTCCCAGTCTGAGACACATGTGAGTAGATGAACCGTACTCAGGTCTTTTACATTAGATATAGCTATAGTCATCCCATATTGGAAAAGTTTTAGGCCCAGCATGGTGGCCTATGTCTGTAATCCCAGCACTTTGGGAGGCTTGAGGCAGGTGGATTCGTTGAGGCCAGGAGTTTGAGACCAGCCTGGCCAACATGGCAAAATGCCATCTCTATTAAAAATACAAAAATTAGCTGGGTGTGGTGGTGCATGCCTGTACTCCCAGCTACTCAGGAGGCTGAGGCATGAGAATCATTGAACCCAGGAGGTAGAGGTTGCAGTGAGCCAAGATCGTGCCACTGCACTACTGCCTGGGCAACAGAGTGAGACTCTGTCTGAAAAAAAAAAGAAGAAAAGTTTTATTATGATATGAATCTATTACTTTTATAACAACTCATTTCTGTTCTAAGATTCTCATTCTGTTCTTTGTGAAAGAAAATCATATTATATGCATAATATAGACAATGTGGAGGTTAAGCCCAAACGGCACTTACTTATTTTTACTCTAAGTTATTTTCTGCAAAATAAAGCACATATCACAGAATGTGTACCTGAAAAGCTTTAACTGTAAAAGTAAAGCTTAAATATCAAGCCATTTAGAAAACAGAAAATTGTTCATGGCTTATGACTTAAAAGGCAGGCCTCATATTTACTTAAGGAGACTAGTTAATGAGCTAGAGAAAGACAACATTTATTCTTCATGCTGTAGGCTAAAATGGATGTCTATTTAAGCCACTGCACTTCCTAAACCTTTCAGTGTTTTTCCCATTGCCCTTGATGTTCTCCAGAAGGATCCTAAGAAAGCTCCCAATCTGGATCTCTTAAAGGTCCTACAAATACACAACGTAAGAAGCTAAAGAGGAAATTCATAAAGTCCATTTGAATACCTTGGAAACTACTGAAAGAATAAAGGGGTCAGGTGAATATCACTTTCATGCTTTGTTTTTTTTGTAGAAAAATGATGTATGCTGACTTGCATTAGATTCTGTCATTACTATTTTGAGAATATCATCACTACATGATCTTCCTAAGCATAGCAGTTTATCTTTGTTAATATACTGTTTAGCTCAGAAAAAAGTCACCAAATTAACGTGACCTCCTACTTCTTAATAATCTTCCTGAAACCAGAAATTCCAATGATCAATTTAGCCACTTTCTTGTGTGGTTCCAAGATAGTTCCAGCGTATATTATACTGCAAGAAGGCTATCATTTAGCTTCATTATTAATATTTTACATTTGTATAAAGCTTAACAATTTAAAAATATTTTTATATATTATCTCATTTACTCCTTATCAACCTGGTATGATAGGCATAATGTATGTTATTTCCCCCACTTAAGAAATGTGAAAATGAAACCAATGAAAGTACGAAAGCTATGATGTAATTTCCCCCAGATCACACAGTTCCTGCATATATTTATATACTAACTATATTGCATATTATTTTATACTTTTTATTTATATGACATTTTACAGCTTACAAAGTATTTTCATATTCATGATTTAACTTGATCCTTTCAACAACCCTGTCAGGTGTTATTATTTCACATTACACTGGAACAGTATGGTGTGGCTATTAAGAGCATAGATTATAAAAGCAGACTGCCTGGATATGAATACCATTCCATCACTTTCTGGCAGTGTGTTTCCATCTCTTATTTGAAAATTGGAATACGAATGAACTCTACCACACTGGGTTGTGAAGAAGCTTAAACAAAATAGTGCAAGTAAAACAATTAGTACAATAATTGGTACACAGTAGGTATTTAATAAATGTCAGTTATTATTACCTATGAAAAATATAAAGCTCAGAGAGGTTAAGTGACACGTCCAAATTTACAAAATGGTAGGTGGCAGAGTTGGAAATAGAACACAAATTTTCTCCCTCCTGGTTCAATGGCTTTTCTATTACACCATATTGCTTTAATTAAATCAATGATACTACTCATTTACTTAAGATTATGTTATTCAGTAATGTACAAGTAAGGTGCATTCCATAGACTTGTGACTTTATGCAGAAATCACTGTGACATGCAGAATCTCAAGAACAACAAGTACAGACTTTATCATCCAAGGAAATGTAGCTGTGTAGAAATGACAGGGTCCTTGAAAAAATATTCGGGTTATAAGATACGACATCAAGTTACCTGGTCATTACTGTAACAGTCACATTTTAACTTGACATGAATATCAAGAAATGAAAGGTGAAATAGATGTTTTATTGCTCCCAATTTTTAAAAATCCCTCAACAATATCATTCCCATTTTTTATTCACAGAGCACAGCATATTGACATAGTTACAATGTAAATTGATTTAAAAAATCATCAGCTCTGAAATCATGAAACACACATTTTTGTCATGAGGTAAAACAACCCCACAACTAAACATGTAATGTAATATCAGTTAATGGTACGAGCTATGAAAAAATAAAGTAGAAGCATAGGGGTATATGGATGGGCAGGTGCAATTATTAGAAGAGGAATTAAGTAAGACCTCTCTGAGGAGGTAACATTTAGGCAGAACACTGAATAAGTGAGGAAGTGAGTTATGGGGGAAGAACATTCCAGTAAAAATGAATATAGCTGATGTGTCCGGCGAACGACAAGGAGGCCAATGTAGCTGGAGAGCCGTGCGTGAATGGGAGAGGGGTAGGAAGTGATGTAGGAGAGGTAGCAAGTGGCTAGATCAGGTGTAGCCTTCTGGGCCACAGTAAAGATTTTAGATTTTAAGTATAATGGGAATATAGTAGAAGATTACAAGCAAAGTGACAGAATTGGATTCATATTTTACAAGGCTCACTCTGGTTACTGTGTGAACAGACTACAGGGGGGCAAGAGTGGACGCAGAGACCTATTAGGAGACCATTTATTCATATAATAAATACCTACTGAGCACCTAGTAATGACAGTAATGTTCTAGGGGCAGAGGATACAGCAACGGGTAGAATAGGCAAAAATCCCAGCCTTCCAGCCTTACATTCTAGTACCTATTGCAGTAGGTACTAGATGACTAGCAGGCAAAAGATGACAGTGGCTTACACTTGGGTATAGCAGTGGGAATAGTGAGAAGGGATCAGATTGAGTACCTATTTTGAAGACAGGGTCTACGATTTGCTGAAAGAGTGAATGTGGGTCTGATGGAAGTCAAATGGCTCCAATGCTTTTGTCCTAAGCAAGTAGGTGATACCATTTATTCATATGGGAAACACTGCAGAAGGCACAGGTTCTAGGGAGAAATCTGACATGTTAAGTTTGAGATACATTTTAAACATTAGGTAGAAAATATAATGTGGGAAGCTAAATATACAAATTTCAAGTAAAGGGGAAAAGGCAGGGCTAGAGATAATTAGGGAGTTAAGATAGTATTTAAATAATGTGCAGCTAGCAAAACCAATAACCTAAGGAGTGAGGCTTGAGGAGAGCGCCCTGGAACATCTGAACTTATCCACATGATATATAAATATATTCAAATAATCCTTGTATATCTCATTGTAACAAAAGTAATATGTGATATAGACTCTTCACTAATATTTACTAATAAAATATGCAATTTAAAATTAATTGGTCATCTCCTGAATAAAACGCTTCACTATCAGACATTCACGCTGAAGATTAAGATCATATAAGTGAATCTGACTCTAGTACTTTTTTTGCTACATTTAAACTGAAAAAAATGAAAATAGCAAAAGAAAGAAAACTATAAAATATTTTTTAAATTGTTGATTTTTTTAACTTTCTGAGATGGATACTTAGAAAATCCCCAAATATTTAGATATTGAGTAATATACTTCTAAGTAGCCTCTGAGTCCAACAGGAAATCATAAAAAAATCAGAAAATATTTTAAATTGAAATAAAAACTAAGTATAACAAAACTTGTAGGATATAGCTAAAGATGTGCTTAAAAAGAAATATTAGTTTTAAATGTGTATTTCAGAAAAGTAGAAAATCTGAACTAACGATCCAAGTAATCTTTTAGATACCACTTTCTAAATTATCATTTTGTAATCGCTAAATTCCACTGTGGTCACAGTAACTGGAATCTCTGGAAATTTGTCAAGACCTGCTCTATGGCTCAGCATATAACCAATTCGGTAAATAATCCACATGCACTTGGAAAGAATGTATATTCTGCAAATTTGGGGTGCAGTGCTTATATACGTGTCAATTTTATTTGTTGGCTTGCTCATTCATTCATTAAATCAATCAAAACCTAAAAGTGGCTTTTTGGGTTGTTAAATCTAAGACTAAAGCTAAAAGATTATTCATAAACTGAAGAAATAATAGTGATTATGGAAAATTAAGTTGTATTCTAGGTCTCAAAAGGCATTCAACAATTGGGATTATTTCTGGCATAATAAGCTGATTCACAACATGTTTCACAAAGGTGATAGCAAACAGCTTACCTGATTTTCATCCTGTACTTCCATGCTGTATTGGTCACCTGGCTGAACTTCTGTGACTTTCTCTCCAAGGAGGAAACCCAGACGAGTCATGAGTGTGTTTGCTGCCTCATCTACAGATGGAGGGGGGCCAAGCTCCTGTTCAGCATCACCTGTAACAAGAAGGCATTGAAGAACATGAATCTTTCAAAATAAAATGGTCTAGTTCTGCAACTATTTGTACATTCACTTTGGTCATTTCTTTAGTTTTCACATTTTAACTAAAAAATTACAAAGTTACGAGGTTTTTCTTGGACTACTCACTCTCAATATAAATTCGCTTCCAAGTAAAAAATTTACACAAATCAAATAAAAATGAGCCAGGGAAGTCAAAATGATTATAAATGTGAGGCAGAAAAAAATTTTCCTAAAATGAGTATCTGTTTATGTTAGATTGACTTACCGTCCATATTTATTCAGGTTTTGTTCTAAATTCAGAGCATTTAATCTCACCTTGTAACAATCCACAGTAGCACAGATTTCAAAGGACATTACAAAAATCTTTTTATGGGGTCAGATATACCCGTTAGCATTACAAGCATTAACTGTAGTGTCATACGGTTTGATGCCAAAACACAACAGCATCACAAAACACAATCATATCCTATTATTTAGGATATTCAGTATTACAACAGTAAACCACTCCAAATGCCAAGAAGGTAAGATCTGCATTGTTATTATTCCATTTAACATTTATATCAGCTTCTCTAATAAAGTCACAAGCTGGGGGTCAGAGATAGGGTCTATGTGTATTTTTGCATATTAGTACTGAACTCAAGTTCCATCTGTGAAAAATCTCTACAAAACTCCCACTGAATGTATGTCAAGGTAGAAAAACAAGGCTCTATTTTTCCTCTCCTATTATCCTCCCAGAGGCAACATAAATAGATTTCTTTGCCACAGAACAGAAATAAGAGAATCAGTAGGGTTATTTTTATATTATAAACATTTAGATACTTATTTTTTCCTCAAGAACCACTGAAAGCTTCTTATTCCTTGATAAAATGAAAAGGCAAAACTGGTCTCTTCAAATTAATGAGTAACACTTTCCTCCCTCCTAAAGGTTAAACTAACTAATTTTTTGCAAATTTTTCTCATCGTAGATTCCAGACCTCTAGATATTCTGGGGCTCTATTTCACTGTCTCCTACAAAGTTACTCTGATGATAAGTGTTTTCTATGTACATGGTTAACAACAGATATGAGAATTTATACAACACGGAGATATAGTCATTGACTGAAAAGTTTATAATCTATATGGAAAATAAGAGTATATATTTATTTAGCATATACTTACATAATGCTTATGATGTACAAGTCACTAGTGTAAACACTTTACATATATTAGCTTACTTAACCTTCATAACTTTAGATTCCACTTTCTAAGGTAGAAATTATTACCCTCATTTTACAGATGAGAAAAGAGAGGAACAGATACATTAAATTATTTGCTCAAAGTAATACGACCAGTAAATGGTAGAGCCAGGATTAGAACTTGAGCTCCCTGACTCCAGAATCTATGCTCCCAATGAGCACAACACAGTGTCTTCCTCACTGGAGAGAAATATTACAAATGGTGAGAATGTCTGAATAAGAGATAACTTGTAATAATAGGCATATTGCTCATAGTATGTTAATCTCAATAATCCTAACAAAGCATGTTGTAAACACTAAGTAAGGTAATCAAATGGAGGTTCTTAAGAGACAGATAACTGCAACCCTTTCTACATTACTACTTTCAGTACTTCCAAGTACTAATGCAGAAAGAAGTTCAAGAATTCTTCTGTGAGTGGCTATATTAGATACTGCTACCATACCAGGTCCTTTTCATCTGGTTTGACTGGTATTTTTTAAACTTTGCTAAATCTACTTTTTCCTTCCTATCTACTTACCTCGTCTAAAAATATCATTTGAGGATGACATTAATATATTATCTGTCATGCACTCTATAATGAAAGAAATCCGATACCAGGTTATGATACGAAAAAACTATCTTTGGCAATTACATTTGTTTTGAACTTTTCTTATTTGTTGATCTTGAGTAAAATTTTACACATTATGAAAAGCCTAGTAGATGAATTAGTGGGGCTTCTCAAATAACAGACAGCGACCTAATTGTGAATCCCTCCATCTTAAGTCTTAGATTATCAATGGCTGCCTCTGTCTCCTCTTCCTTAAAGTATGCCAGGATTTCTGGTGGAATAAAGTAGAAACAGTAGAGGCACTTCCTTTCTGGTTTCTAGATTACAGACTTAACTGTCAGTAACCTCTTCCCTATTCCACTTTCATTTCCTATTTTAAAATAAATTAAAAATAGTTACCTCTGAAAACAAAAAAGGGTGGGGCCAGGCGCGGTGGCTCATGCTTGAAATCCCAGCACTTTGGGACGCCGAGGCAGGTTGATCACTTGAGCCCAGGAGTTCAAGACCAGCCTGGGCAACATGGTGAAACCCCATCTCTACAAAAAATACAAAAATTAGCTGGGTGTGGTGGCGCGTGCCTGTGGTCCCAGCTACTTAGGAGACTGAGGCAGGAGAATTGCTTGAACCCAGGAGGCCGAGGTGGCAGTTAGCCATGATCATGTCACTGCACTCCAGCCTGGGCAACAGAGCAAGATCCTGTCTGAAAAATAAATAAATAATTTTTTTTTAAAAAAAGGTGGGAATATCTGAAATATATTTTGAAGTTGCTCTGTAGGACCAGATGAACAGCTTCTCACTTGCAGGAATTTATTAGGTTGGTGCAAAAGTAATTGAGGTTTTTGCCATTATGGCACCATTAAAGGTAATGGCAAAAACCACAATTACTTTTGCACCAACATAATAATGTATTCAAATACTGTATATTGAAACACAAAGCCAGGTCCTCCCCTCCAAACCATTTCATTTAAAATATGCTTAAAATGTCACCGGGTCACGCATTTTCATTTTTTTCCTACTTAGTGTACGTTGATTCTGCATTCTTCCTTAAATACTACCATTTTTCTTCCCTTTTTGTTTCATTTCTACTTCCCACTTGCAAGTAACTGCTATGATAAAACCTCTCTGCCTGCAAAATGAAAATTTACGAGCAGAATAAAGTCTGGCCAGTGGAATAAAGATAGCCTTTTTCCCCCTCATTACAATTAACAATAGGGCCATTTGAAGATCACTAAAAGGGAGGATTTAATGGAAATAGTGGTAGCTTAAGAGAGAGAAATCAGTGCTTAATTATCAGGGTTACTGGGTTCTTAATTTTTAAGAACAGAGAAAGTGATTTAAAAAAATTTAAGAAAATTCTTTGACATACTTTAAAGATTGTCTGGTTTTTGGAGGCAATGTGCATCTTAGGATGAGTTTCAACCATATTGTGTGTATCAAGTCTTTTTTTCTTGGTGGGGGGGAGAGTGCATTATGGTTTTCCATGTTCATGGTTTGGAAGACAATTTTGTTATGATATCAATACTCCCCAAATCAATCTACCAATTTAATGCAATCCTTATCAAAATTCCAGCTGCTTGTTTACTTGCTTCCTTTCCTTCTTCCCTTATTTTTGCAGAAATTGACCAGCTGATCATAAAAATCATATGGAAATATAAGAAGAACAGAGTTGGAAGACTCACATTGCCTATTTTCAAAATTTATTACAATACAACATTAATCAAGGCAGTATGGTACTGGCATCAGAAGAGACCAATGAAATAAAGAGTCCAGAAATATACTCTTACGTTATGGTCAATTGATCTTTTTTTTCTTTTCTAGGACAGGGTCTCGCTCTGTTGCCCAGGCTGGAATGCAGCGGTACAACCATGGCTCACTGCAGCCTCGACCTCCTGGGCTCAAGCAATCCTCTTGCCTCAGCCTCCTGAGTAGCTAGGACTACAGGTATGCACCATCATGCCTGGATAATTTTCAAAAAAATTTTTTTGTAGAGATGGTGTCTCATTATGTTGCCCAGGCTGGTCTTGAACTCCTGGGCTTAAGCAATCCTCCCACTTCATCCTCCCAAAGTGCTAAAATTACAGGCATGAGTCACCATTCCTGCCTTGGCTAAATGATTTTTAACAAGGATGCAATGACAATTCAATGGGAAAAAATAATCTCTTCAACGGTGTTGGGACAACTGGATAAACACAAACAAAGGTATGAAGATGAAGCCCTACCTCATATATCAAAATTAACTAAAAATGTATTGTGGACCTTAATGTATAAGCTAAAACTATAAAACTCTTAGAAGAAAACATGGTAGTAAACTTTGTGACCTTTGGTTAGGCAATGTTTTCTTAGATATGACACTAAAAGCACAAATGACAAAAGGAAAAACAGATAAATCAGACTTCATCAATATCAAGAAGTGTCATGCTTCAAAGGATACCATCAAGAGAGTGAAAAGACAACCCACTGAATGGGAGAAAATATATGTGAATCATGTGTTCAAGGGACTTGAATCCAGACTATATAAAGAACTCCTACTACTCAACCACAAAAAGGCAAATAAATGAATTAAAACATAGGCAAAATACTGGAATAGACATTTCACCAAAGAGGGTATACAAATGGTCAATAAGTACATGAAAGGATGTTTGACATAATTAGTCATTAAGGGAAATGCAAATCAAAACCACAAGGAGATATCAAGTTATATCCACCAGGATGGTTAAAACAAAAAAGACAAGCAATAAGAAATAGTGAAATTTACTGGAACCTTCATACAATAATGGTAGCAATGTAAAATTGTGCAGACACTTTGAAAACAGTCTGGCAGTTCCTCAAGATGTTACACATAGAGTTACCATGTGACTCAGCAGATCTACTCCTAGGCATATACCCAAAAGAACTGAAAACACACATCAACTTGTACACAAATGGTCATAGCAGTGTTATTTGTAACAGTCAAAAATAGAACCCCACTGTCCCTCAAATGATGAATGGATAAATAAAATGTCATATATTCCCATTAGGGAACCTTTGGCCATGAAAAAAAGAAATACTGACACATGCCATAAAATGAAAGAACACTCACTGAAAGTATTGTGCTAAGAAAATCAGACACAAAAGACCACATATTGTGTGATTCCAATTGTATGAAATGTCTGGAATAGGCAAATCTGTGGAAATAAAAAGTAGACAAGCCATTGCCTAGGACTAGGTTGTGTGGGGAGTGACTGTGAATGGGCACAGGACTTTTTTTGGGGGGGGGTGACAAAAATGCTCTAAAATTAGATAGTGGTGATAGTTACACGAGTCTGTAAATATACTAAGTATCACTGAGGTGTACATCTTAAAAGGATGTATTTTTTGGTATGTGAATTACATTTCAGTATAGCTGTTATTAATAAATACGAAAACCCCATAACAGTACAGATAGAACCATGTACCCATCACCCAGTTTTCCCAAAGGTAACATCTTACATAACCACAGTGAGTTATATGGGAAAATGACACTGGGAGAATACAATTAACTAGACTACAAACCTTATTCAGATTTTGCCAAATTTTTTTTTTTTTTTTTGGACAGAGTCTCACCCTGTTGCCAGGCTGGAGTACAGTGGGGCTCAGCTCACTGCAACCTCTGCCTCCTGAGTTTAAGTGATTCTCCTGCCTCAGCCTCCCGAGTAGCTGGGACTACAGGCGCCCACCACCACGCCCGGCTGATTTTTTGTATTTTTAGTAGAGATGGGGTTTCACCATGTTGGCCAGGATGGTCTCAATCTCTTGACCTCGTGATCTGCCCACCTAGGCCTCCCAAAGTGCTGGGATTACGCCACTGCACCCAGCCAGATTTTTTTTTTTTTTTTTTTTTTTTTAAGAGATGGGGTCTCAGCTTTGCTGTCCAGGCTGTTCCGGAACCCCTGAGCTCAGGTGGTCCTCTCACCTCAGCATCCTCAGCATGCTGGAAATACAGTTGCATGTCACCCTGGCCAGCTTGATTTTGTCAGATTTTGCCTGCACTCATTTGTTGTGGTTGGGTTTTTTTGGGTACATTTTGTGTATAGTTCTGTGAATTTCCATGTGGTATCATTTTTCTTTTGCCTGAAGAAATTTCTTAGACATTTCTTGTAGTACAAGTCAACTGGTGATAAAGTCTTCCATTTTTTATATGTTTGAGAAAATCTTCACTTTGCTTTCATTTTTGAAATATATTTTTTCAGGGTACACCATTCTAGGTTGATAGTGTCTTTGTCTCAGTAATTTAAAGATGCTATTCCTAAATTTGAAAATTAAAGAATTTAAAAAAGGATGCTGCCCCACTTGTCTTCTTGTCTTTGGTTTTTTTTTCAAAGAGAAGTGTGCTGTCATCTTTGTTTCTCCACTGTCTGTGATTTCTCTGACTGATTTTAATAGTTTTTTCTTTATCATTAGTTTTAAGCAGTTTCATATTGTGTCTTAGTGAAATCTTCATGTTTCTTGTGCTTAGGATTCATTGAACTTCTTGTATCTGTGGGTTTATAGTTTTCATCAAACTTAGAACATTTCTTCAAAAAACACATGTGTATGTGTCTGTATATACACAAACACACACATATATGTATATATACACATAAAAAACATAATTTTTGGTGGTTGTTCTCTCTTTCTGGGGCAGATTATAACTTTTATTAGCTATAATAATAGCTAGCTATATATGGCAATTAACTATACCATTAACCAAATCTGAGTAAGGTCTGTAGTCTAGTTAATTGCACATGCCAGGTACTATTCCTAAGCATTTTACCTATATTAACTAATTTAATCATCAAACTGCCCTACAAGGTAGGCAATCTTATCCATACTTTACAAATAATGAAAATAAAGCACACAAAGAATAAGTAACTTACCAAATTCATATGGCTAATAAGTGGCTGAGCCAGGCAATCTGGCTCTAGACCTCAGGCTCTTTATTCCTAAGTTATACTGTCATCTCCAAGTCCAGTCTCTCACCATATTGCCAGGCATCAGTCCCCAGCTCCCCTCTGCCCACTGAATTTGCTCAAAACTCTCAAAATTTCTCAAGTCATCATATCAATTATTTGACCTATATTTTTGTCTCATCCATGACCATCCAGGTGATATGAAGAGGGTCTCATCTTCATAACAATACACTCCAATTAAGGTATGTCCCTAAACAAAGACAGTACTTTCCTTGAATGGAATTCTGTAACTTAATAATGACGACAACTTTGAGGTATGAGAAACAGATAGCTTGTTGTTGAAAAACAATCTCTGTGAGACTGTGATACACAAAATAAATCATACAGCACTCATGCATTACGCTGATTAAAACTATTTAAATTTGTAGTTCTTGGTTTTATTTTGGCTGTTTGTAAGCAGTGTGTGTACGCATTAGGCTATGCTCCCAGAAATCTGGTTGACGAATATATCACCATAAAGACTAAGGGATTATAAGTTTTACATGGAAATGGAAAGGTCCAAGAATAGTATAGAAGACTTGAAGAAAGGCTGGGTGCGGTGGCTCACGCCTGTAATCCCAGCACTTTGGGAGGCTGAGGGGGGTGGATCACCTGAGGTCAGGAGTTTGAGACCAGCCTGACCAACATGGTGAAACCCCGTCTCTACCAAAAATACAAAAAATTAGCCGAGTGTGCTGGCAGGTGCCTGTAAGCCCAGCTACTTGGGAGGCTGGGGCAGGAGAATCACTTGTACCCGGGAGGCGGAAGTTGCAGTGAGCCGAGATTGCGCCATTGCACTCCAGGCTGGGCAACAAGAGTGAGACACTGTCTCAAAAAAAAAAAAAAAAAAAAAAAGAGAGAGAGAGAGAAGAACGGCATACTGTTTAATATCAAGATTAATATAAAGCTAAAGTAATTAAGACACAGCTAGACAAAAGCATAGATAAAAAGGTGGTCAATGGAACAGTTTAAAAATCCAAAAACAGATCTCTCTCTATATATAATCACCTGATTCGGAACAAAAGTTTCACTGCAGTGTTTCAGTAACATGAGAGTATTTTCAAGTATTGGTGACAGATCAATATGATATCCATATGGAAAAGTAAATCCTGTCCTTAAAAGAATAAATTTCACATAGATTATAGACCCAAAGGTAAAAAGTGAAGCAATAAGGCTTCTGGAAAACGACCTAATATTATATCTTTATGACCTAGAACTAGGTAAATATTTCTTAGACAGGCCCAAAAGGCAACAACCATTAAGAAAAAAGATTGGCAAAGTCAATCTTTTCACCAAAGACACCATTAAGAAGGTAAAAGGGCAAGCCATAGAGTGAGATAACTACTACAAATCAACAAGAAAAAGAAAGACAATCCAATTAAAAAATAGACAAAAGATCTATACAGGATTTACAAAAGACAATATCCAAACAGCTAATAAGCACATGTAAAGGAGTTCAATATTATTGGGAAATGCAAATCAAAACTCCAATGAGATACTGCTACACATGTACGGTGCAGAATGGCACACAAAACAAACAAAATAGCATCTGACAGTACGGGGCAAAGGAACACTGAAACACTGCTGTGCTGATGGGAACGTAAATTGGTAGCATCAAATCTGGATAAAAGGTTTGGCATTTAAAAAATGTATGGTTTAAAATTTGGAAAATGTTTGCCATTTTATAGAAACCATATGACTCAGCAAGTCCACTACTAGTTGTATATAAAAAAAAGGAAAAGTATACTAATAGGTGCATCAAAAGACATGTAACAAATGTTCATAAAACTGTTCATCATAGCCCAAGTTGAAAATGTCCATCAAGGCCAAGTGCAGTGGCTCACGCCTGTAATTCCAGCACTTTGGGAGGCCGAGGCAGGTGGATCACTTTAGGTCAGAAGTTCAAGACTAGCCTGGCCAACATGGTGAAACCCTTTCTCTACCAAAAAAATACAAAAACTAGCCGGGTGTGGTGGCACATGCTTGTAGTCCCAGCTATTCGAGCCTGGGTGACACAGCAAAACCCTAGCTCCACAAAAACATTTTTTAAAAAAAGAAGCCAGGCCTGGTAGTGCACGCCTGTAGTCCCAGCTACTCAGGTGGGTAAACTAAGAGGATGGCTTGAGCCTGGGAGTTCAAGGTTGCAATGAAACATGATTGCACCACTGTACTCTAGTCTGGGTGACAGAGTGAGACCCTGTCTCACACTCTGTCCCCAACCCCCCCTCCCCCAAAAAAAACATACTGAACAAAAGAAGACAGATTCAAAAGAATATATAGGGCCAGGCGCAGTGGCTCACACCTGTAATCCCAGCACTTTGCGAGGCCGAGGTGGGTGGGTCACCTGACCAACATGGCGAAATTCCATCTCTACTAAAAATACAAAAAAATTTAGCCGGGTGTGGTGGCAGGCGCCTGTAATCCCAGCTACTCGGGAGGCTGAAACATGAGAATAGCTTGAACCTGGGAGGCGGAGGTTGCAGTGAGCTGAGATCGTGCCATTGCACTCCAGCATGGGCGACAGAGCAAGACTCCATCTCAAAAAAAAAAAAAAAATACATACTAAATGATTTTATTTATATAAAGTTCAGAAATTGGTAAAACAAATAATTGATGATGGCAGTCAGAACAGTGGGTATGTTTGTAGGGGGAGGATAATGATGCAGAGGAAGCATGAAGGAAGCTTCTGAACTGCTGAAAACATTCAATATCTTAATTTGTGTTCACTTCATAAATTTTCATAGCAAGTCATAACTGTTATTTGCATTCCTTTCTGTATTTATAATTTTTACAAAATTACAAAAAATGTATTAAAAACTTAGGGCACTGACCTTGAGAATGAAACAATATTCTCAACAATACTTGTTTATGCTTTTTTACTCTAAGAAACAAGTCTAGAATTATGAAAAAAAAACACTACATATTTAAGCTATATATTTTAATACTATTTAAGTTGCTCAGATGAGGGATACCAATTAAATATCAGCAAACTTCTACTCTAAACATTTAGATCTTTCATTTAAAGTTCCTGTCTTATGAAGACATAATTTTAGAAATCAAGAGATTTCAAGGAAATTATATATGAAATATGTTATGGTTTAAATAGATCTTCAACTAATGAAACTTTTATCTATTTTTTCCCACTCAGGAAAGAATGCACCAAACATTTGCATTTCTTTTTTTAAAAAACAAATGACAAAGACTCAGTTTACCAGATTTACTTAAATTTTAAAAAATATTTTATATATTTAGGGAGTACAAGTGCAGATTTCTCACATGCATGTATGACACAGTGGTGGAGTCTGGACTGTCAGTGTACCCATCACTCGAATAATGAGTGTGCATTATACCCAGTAGGTAAATTTCCGACCCTCTCAAATTTTAGTTTTTAAATTTCAGCTTAACATTACTAATTTAAACAATTATCAAAACTAAGTTGCTAGCATTCATCCACAACTAGAAAACATCCTTAATTTATACTAAACTAGAAATGTATTATGACGAATGCATTAATATCTTGCACTACTAAATAGAGAATAAAATAGAAATTATTTCTGTGGAAGATTCATGCTGTCATGCTGGCAACGTTAACTTCACTTGACAGAAAAAAATAGGAATTATTTCTGTGGAAGATTTATGCTGGCAATGTTAATGTCACTTGACACTACACTTGGCTCACATTTCAGACACAATGGAAAAGCAGATCCATGCTGGTGTTAAGTGTACAATCTTGTCCTACCACTACTCAAGAGTCAAGGTTCAACTAAGAGTATATTTAATAATGAAAGCAAAGTGCATACAGAGATTTACAATTTTGAAGTTTTAAAAAAAGGTCCTATTATGTGGCCTCATCAATAAATTCAAAAGTTTAAGACAAATAGGGACTCCAATGAGCTGTTTATAAATACTCTAGATTAGGCATAATGAAAAAAAGTCGAGTTCATCTGAAATCTTCAAAGAAATGTTCCTTAATCCTCAATGGTGCTTGTTATAGTTTAACATTTCTGTTCAAATGTGTGTGTTGAGTTACTTGTTATGCAAGGGTAGCAGCTGCTCCTCACCATTTATCGGTAAGGACTTCGACTCTTTCTTGACCCTTTTCAACAATTCTCTTTGTAGTGATTTTCTGCCATCAACTATTTTAGGTGTAAGTTGATACAAATTTGAAGCTGCCCATGGCACTACCACCAAATAACATGGAGGAAAATGAAGTGAGGCCTCCATGACCTCATAACTGAATGAAGCAAATCGTGTATCAAAAGAAGAAAATCCACTTCCAAAACATGGAAATCCAATCAAGGTGGAGAAAAATGACTGTTCCTCAGCTTCTGCTTCTTCAGGAACCCCTTTGATTCCCCAAAAATGTCCTCAAATGAGTTTTCATAGAAGTTGAATAAAAATGGGTCCCTTCCACCAAAAAAGTCCCTGAAGGCATCATCTGGGTTACAGGAATGTGAAGCCAAACTAAAACGAACTGTCAAAATGACTTCCAACTCCTCCTCCGCCATTTAATTTCTTTGCCATATTTGTCACAGATGTCCCATTTTTTAGCATCTGATAATATCTCATATGCTTCAGCTACTTGTCAGAATTTTCTGTTTCTTCTCTATTCTCAGGATTTTTATCTGGATGCCACTTTGGTGCCAGTTTCCAATATGCCTCTTTAATAACCTTGGAGCGGGGGTAGCCGGGTGGGCATGTCTCTACATGCCTAGAACTTCATAGTATTCTACCAAGTTTCAACAGATTGTAGGAACAGGCTGGAGGACATGAGCGGTGGTGTCAGGAAGCAGGGGAGGCAGGGCTCGGCTCTGGCACAGCAGTGCTGGTGGCAGTGGTGGCACCCCACGCTTTCCTCTGAAAACCTTTGTTTTAAATTGGCTATTTAGGAATTCTGTGGAAATGACAGTCAGAACACAAGTTCTCAAATTCTCTTCCTCCTACTACCTACACCTCACTGGAGTGATACAACTGTCAAAATAAGGGTGGTAGTGACACTAGGCAAGTACACTGGAAGCTGAAGGTAGATGAGAACAGGAGTGACGCTTCATTTTCTGTAATCACCGAATAACCAGGGAAGAGTGAGGAGCCAAGAGCAAGGCAAACAGCAACAACCTTAGATCTCTCCAGCTTTTCTGGTTGACAGATGCTGGTGAATCCACTTGGAGAGGGGGCTATACCTGCTAAATGTGGTCCTTGGAGGTTTAACCATTCCGAGAGGCAATATTATTACCAGATAAAGCAGAATTTAAGGTGGTATGAGGTGTCGGTGTCAAGTGAAATTTCTGTTTTCCTGTAATTGGCAAGTAGGGCCCACAAGGCAATGAACAAAAGACCCTGAAGACGCATTTTAAATACAGACCTTTGGGGCTACCTTTCTCCCTGCTGGCTTGTTGAGATGTTCCATTTCAGTAGGCATGACAATACAACTTTCTCCCTTCCTCACCTGGTTCATGGTTTTCAACATGCCTAGAAAGTTCATGCCTGTGCCTATAGGCCCCAAAGTTGAGACTGTAGAGGGTAGTCTATACCACTCAGGTTCATCTACCTTCCACTAGGCCAACTGAACCCACAGTGAGCTAGTTTAGAGAGACGACCAACAGCGAGAGGACAGAGGCCCTTCCAACATCAACCCTGGGTAAATTCAGGTTATTATCAGAAGACCATTAAAGATATGTATCACTAACAAACCATGGGCAGTTATATAAAGAGTATCTTTATTTATTCTCCCTCCTCTCTACTGAGAAGAGTAAGCAGAAAGAAGAGGCGGCTCTGTGACATTGCAAATTTAGTAGGAACACACACGTCCCTCTAATTCGGAGCTAAATTAAATCACTATGCCTACTCTACTCTTTTTTTTTTTTTTTTTTTTTTTTGGAGACAGAGTGTCACTCTGTCACCCAGGCTGGAGTGCAGTGGTGCAATCTTGACTCACTGCAACCTCTGCCTCTCAGGTTCAAGCAACTCTCCTGCCTCAGCTTCCCTAGTAGCTGGGACTACATGCATCTGCCACCATGGCCGGCTACTTTTTGTATATTTAGTAGAGACAGGGTTTCACCATGTTGGCCAGGCTGGTCTCGAACTCCTGACCTCAGGCGATTCACCCACCTCAGCCTCCCAAATGCTGGGATTACAGGTGTGAGCCATCATGCCAGGCCTTTGCCTACTTTTTTCTACTACTATATTCTCAGTGCCTAATACATAGGAGGCATTCAAGAAATATTTTCTGAAAGCATGAAGTAAGTACTTCTTAGAGAAGGACACAATCAGATTTGAATATAATAAAGGTTCTTCTGGTTGCATTGAGGGTAATAGATTGGAGGAGGATGAGGCAAAAAGACTAGAAAGTTTCTCAGCTTCCTGATAACACAAACATATAAATCTGCCTATACATCATTCATCCTTTTAAATAGTGATACTGTTTAAATAGTAATACTTGTCCTGAACCCATCAACTCTATCATCCTTCCCTCCTTTTAATAGCAATATTGTCCCTTTTCGTATCTAAAATGAATCTTTCCAATTATATTTTGATCTTACTGAAGCCTGTCTTCAGGGAAACTTGATACAAAAGATTAGTGTTTCTCAAATTCATACTCGTGCTTTCAGATGAGTTTTTCCCATTGAGTGTTACACATATTCCAACATCTTCCAACAAATCACAAACAACTTTACTTGACCACTCTTCTCATATCAGTTAACAACTTAAAGTGGAGCAATGGCATTAAGGATAGAGGGAAGCCATTATTTTTGTTTTTTGTTTTTTTGAGATAGGGTCTCACTTTGTCACCCAGGCTGGAGTTCAGTGATGCGATCAGCCTCGAACTCCCAGGTGGGCCCAAGCAATCCTCCCACTTCAGCCTCTTGAGTAGCTGGTACCACAGGCATGTGCCACCACACCCAGTCTTTTTTTTTTTTTTTTTTTAAAGAGATGTAGTCTTCCTGTGTTGCCCAGGCTGGTCTTGAATTCCTGAGCTCAAGTGACCCTCTTGCGTTGACCTCCCAAAGAGCTGAGATTATAGGCATGAACCACCATGCCCAGCCTACAAGAAATATTTTGTAAATTAAAGGAAGTGCTATGAAGAGCACAGAGACAAAACAATTATCCTTATTTTGGGAGGGTGAGGGGAAGAAAGGGATGGAAGAGGATTCTTAGAGGAGGGTATACTTGAAATTAATGGATGAGTTTGACATTGAACAGTAGGGTCAGGGAAAAAGAGCAGACGGAACAATTTGTAGGTTCAAATTGTTTGACTTGCCAATTCAACATAAATACAGGACTTGATCACAACTGATTAAATGCAGCATATTTAATATTATCTTAAAACAGTGTTTGAAGTTTATTTCTGGAATAATGTTGATAGTACTATTAGTAGTAGTAGTGATGACTGTAACAATAACTTATTGAGATATTACTGTACTTTTCTAAATGAATTATATGTATTAAATCATTTAATCTTCACATTTCTTATCTTACAAATAGCAAAAGTGAGGCACACAAAGATTAAGTTCTTGCTTGTCTATGGTTACAGAGTTAGTTAAGTAACAGAGACAATATTTAAGTCCAAGCAATCTGGTTCCTGAGCCTATGTTCTCAACCATTTCATCATCCTGCCAAGGAAACTGTGATTATTAAGTACAAATTGTCTAAATAGCTACTTAATATATTTTTCTCTTTAACAGCATCTAGCAGAATTATCTGATGACACAATGAGCACAGTCCCTTATTCTTGAGGAGTTTATAGTCTCACGGGGGAAATAAAAAAAATAAAGTTTAATTAAATCACAGTAAATTAAACTCTGTGATAAATATAATACAGGCCCCCCAAAAAGAGGATTCTGTAAAAAAGCAGGTACTGAATATTTCAGAATATATTTTGGTCATTATTTTCTTGATGATGCCAATTCTCCAGTCAGAGATGGTTTACACTTTACAACATTTGAAAAAAGTACCTTCTACTTAAGGTAGCCAGTGTGCACAGGGATTAAACAATGATTAAAACTGTGCCAGGAAATGAATGTCTAATAGCCAATGTATCCAAATTCCTAATCTGTATTCCTAACATGGCAAGCTGCACACAAATAATACACAAACACTGTATCTCTAGTTCCCCAGACTCTCTTAATTCTCAGCATTCTTTTAGCATTTTCACATTGGATTGTTTACATTTTCTGATTTGTTGATTATAAACTGTTTATTCTTATTTCAAGACTTAGAAATTTGTGCCATATTTAATCAAATAAACTCATGCTTTCTCTTTAACAGAGTTGTAAAAACAATGATTACCTTGGCCCAATTGCCAAAGCAAACCTGGCTATATTTTCATTTCTTAGTTCTTGAACGATTACCTGAATTTTTCATTTTTCTGAGGAATGTTAGAAAATAAGCAGCTGCTAAAAGCAGGGGCTGCAATTTGTCACAACAAATATTGAAAAAGGCACGGAAGCTCTTCCACATCCTTCCAAAACTGAGCTCCTAGCTGTGAGAATCAATGCCCACTACTTTTCAAGAATCAAAGCAACCACCTCTAGCTTATGTGCACTCATAGGGCAGTTTTTTTTGTTTTTTTTTTTTTTTTGAGATGGAGTCTCGCTCTGTCGCCCAGGCTGGAGTGCAGTGGCGTGATCTCGGCTTACTGCAAGCTCTGTCTCCTGGGTTCAGGCCATTCTCCTGCCTCCGTCTCCTGAGTAGCTGGGACTACAGGCGCCCTCCACCACGCCCGGCTAATTTTTTGTATTTTTTTTAGTAAAGATGGGGTGTCTCTGTGTTAGCCAGGATGGTCTCAATCTCCTGACCTCGTGATCCGCCCACCTTGGCCTCCCAAAGTGTTGGGATTACGGGCGTGAGCCACCGCGCCCGGCCCAGGGCAGTTGGTTTTAAGGCACTGCTCCATATTTATTAGTGCCCTTGAGCACAATAGAAGAGGGAAGAAACATAAGAAACAAGAGTTGCAAAATAGAGATAATTGTTGAAACTGGAGGATAGGGACATAGAAGTACCTTGGGTTATGTTTATTTATACTTCCCACAATAAAACTTTTTTGGGTTTGTCCAAGTGACTTTATTTGGACAATGCGATGTTAAGAGGAGAGGCTTGACATGTGCCTGTACGGTTTAACTTGTGTTCCTGTGCTCTGGTGATACACCAGGAGAAGCTCCTGGCTGATACCCCTTCAGCCTGAACCCAGAAATGATCACAGATGATGAGCTCAACTTGAATGCTAGAGCCATCCAGCCAATCTACAGCCCAAATCAGAGCCATTTCAACCAATACTTGCAAGTCCATGAGTTTTTTAAAGTGCTTATTTTTGGTTGCTGTAAGTTTTGGGGTGGTTTGTCATGTACTATTATTGTAGGCATTTAATTTTTAGGTATTTGACTCAAATACAACCATAACTTAATTAGCAGACTATGATAAAATTCTAGTGGCTTTTCTTACCATATATTTTCTGCTCAATCTAAGCATTCTCTTAGTCATTTTCCTACTCACTCACTACCATCTAGTTGTTATCTTATTCCAGATTCAATTCCATTTCCTATTCATCTACTGATCTCTTTCTAAAAATATAATTGGCAAATAATAAACTATTACCTATATAACATATACAATTCAATAAATTTTGGGGTTTTTTTTTTGAGACAGAGTCTCACTCTGTCACCCAGGCTGGAGTACAATGGCACAGTCATGGCTCACTGCAACCTCCACCCTCCTGGGTTCTAGCGATTCTCCCACCTCAGCCTCTTGAGTAGCTGGGACTACAGGTGTGTGCCACCATGCCCAGCTAATTTTTTGTATTTTTAGTAGAGATGGGGTTTCACCATGCTGGCCAGGCTGGTCTCAAATTCCTGACCTCAAACTCGGCCTCCTAAAGTGCTGGGATTACAGGTGTGAGCCACCGTGCCCGGCCGCAATTCAGTAAATTTTGATAAATGTATACATCTGGTAAAACTACCAAAATCAAGATACTGAACATTTTTATTACTCTCTGGAAGTCTGTTTGTATCCCTTTGCAGGCAAACTCACTCTCAACTCTAGTCCCAGGCAACCACTGATCTTTTCCCTTTTTTTTTTTTTTTTTTTGAGATGGAGTCTTGCTCTGTCGCCCAGGCTGGAGTTTAGCAGCATGATCTCGGCTCACTGCAAGCTCCGCCTCCTGGGTTCAGGCCATTCTCCTGCCTCAGCCTCCCGAGTAGCTGGGACTACAGGTGCCCACCACCACACCTGGCTAATTTTTTGTATTTTTTAGTAGAGACGGGGTTTCACTGTGTTAGCCACGATGGTCTCGATCTTCTGACCTCGTGATCCACCCGCCTCAGCCTCCCAAAGTGCTGGGATTACAGGCGTAAGCCACCGCAACCGGCCTTTTTTCTGTTATTTTAGTTTCTATTTTCTATAATCTTACATGAGCTTATATAAGTAATTAAATAGGTTATATAAGGAATTAAACAGTATGCATTCTTTTTAGTCTGGTTTCTTTCATTCAGCCTGTTTTACAGATCATCATGTTGTTGAGTTTATTAATAGTTTGCTCCTTTTCATAGCTGAGCAGCATTCCTTTGTATGGATACCACATTTTGTTGTTTCCCTGCTGATAAACATTGTATTGTTTCCAGTTTTTGGCTATTATGTGTAAAAGTGCTATTAATGTCCATGTAAAGTCTTTAAGTGGACATATATTTTAATTTCTCTTTGGAAAACACATAGGTATGTAATGGCTGAGTTATAAAGTTTATAATTTTAGCTTCATAAGAAATTGCCAGTTTCCAAAGTGACTGGTGACTTTATACTCTCCCAGGCTGTGCATGAGAGTCCTTGTTGCTCCATATCCTCACCAACACTTGGCAGTGAGAGCCTTTTTAATTTTAGTTATACTAATAAATACACAGTGGTATCTCATTCTGGTTTTAATTTGCAGTTTCCTGATAATGGCGTTGAATATCTTTTCACGTGTTTATTGACCACTCTTACATCTTCTTTTGTGAACAACTGTTCAAATATTTCATCCATTTTAAAACTTCAGTTGTCATAATAAAATGGTGGTTGTTTCAAGCCAAAAAAAAAATTCGGTTGTCTTCTTGTTAATTAGTAGTAAGGGTTAATTTATTTTGGATCAAGGGTGTCAGGTGTATGTACATTGATATTTTCTCCTATTTTATGGCTCCACTTTCCATTTTCTAAACACTGTATTTTGAAGAACAAAACTTTTAAATTTAGGTAAAGTCCAATTTTGTACATTTTTCTTTTATGACTCACATTTCTCATGTCCTATCCAAGAAATCTTTGCTTGCCCCAAGGTTGCAAAGATTCAGTCCTAGCTCTTACATTTAGGTCTAAATATTTTTTTTATTTTTTTTTTTGTGGAGACAGGGTCTCACTCTGTTGCCCAGTTAAGAGTGCAGTGGCACCAACATAGCTCATTGCAGCCTCAAACTACTGGGCTCCAGGAATCCTCTTGCCTTTGCCTCTTGAATAGCTGAGACTACAGGCACACAGCACTGCAGCTGGCTAATTCTTAAATTTTTTGTAGAGACAGGGTCTTGCTAGGTTGCCAGGGCTGGTCACAAACTCCTAGGCTTAAGCAATCCTTCAGCCTCAGCTAAACCTTAACTTTTGTGTATGGTATGAGGTAAGGGTCAATGTCCATTTCTCCACTTAATTTCCCTCACATTTTTGTTTAAAAATAAGTCCTTTAACTTTATTATTCTTTTGTAAAATTGCTTTAAACTTCGTTATTCTTTTGAAAAATTGCTTTGGGTATTCTAGGTCATTTGCATTTTCGTATTAGTTTGCAAATGTCTACAAATAGTTTTTTTCTTTGGATTATGTTCACTCAATTTGGGGAAATTGCTATTTTACCAATATTGGATCTTATAATCCACAAACATGAGAAATCTGTTGGTTGTCTTTAATTGGTCTTAACAGTGTTTATTTATAATTTTTAGTGTACAAGTCTTGCTCAAATTTTGCTAAATTTATCTCTGATAATTGTATGATATTGGATGCTGTTGTAAATTAAATTGTTTTTGGATTTAATTTTCCAATGGTTCTTTGCTTGAATATAGCAATACCATTCATTTTTATATAGTGACCTCACTGACCTTCTCTTCTGAACACATTTATATATGTAATTACATTTATATAAATGCAATTATAGAAATGTATATGACAGGTATTTGTGTTTATATATTGCTCTGCTAATATACAAACATATTTATGTAATGTAAAAGTAGTTAGAGTAGGAGAGGGGAATCTCCACATTCACTCTGGAATACTGACATATCAAAGCAGGTTACCAGGGACTTTATTTACAACAAATTTGGGAGAAATAATGATGATATGCTAAGGAATTAATTAGCTCTAGCATCAGGTTTCTTAAACCAGAAATGGAGATGGACAAAAATTACATTCTCAATTCTTCAAGCATGTCCCTAAATGTATACAGAAACTTTCTTTAATGTTCGTAGGAGCAACAATTTGGGGGGCCAACACTTTGAAACTTTGTGTTTTCCAACTTAATTCCAGGAAACAGATTTCAAGTTTCTCCAAGTGGGGATAAAGGTAGGTGGAGTGGAGGTAGTATAAGGCTGTAAGAAAATGAGGGTAACAAAAGAGCTGTAAAACTAGAAGTACTGTAAAGAACTGAAAGAGTATACCAGAAAAAGGCTTTACCTCACCCTGCATAGCTTTACTGCCAAGAGATGACTAAGTCAAATCAATTAATGTGGAAAATGATGCATCACTAAGACATTAATAGATGCCAAAGTCATGTCAAAAATCTGCCTTTGTCACTGGCAGTGACAGCATGGCAGCTGTCATGAAGGTCATAAGGAACCAACAAAAGACAATGGCACAAGTGGCTGTAGGGGAGGATGCTAAGGTAAAGGTGTTAACAACCCAGGCCAGTAAAAGAAAGAACTTGTAGAGTGGAATTATAGCAGCTACATTGTTCCAGGTGAAACAGTGTTCTTGTCATTTTTACTACCATCGGTGCTATGCTATTTTTCTCATAAAGCATAAGGAAGCCAGTTACATCACTTAATTTTTTTATATGAATAAGTCTGACTATTATTAAAAAATTTATTTTGTGTATGTATGTTCAAGCATGGAAGTCATACATATTCTTAGAGCAGTGTAATTATGTGAAAAGGGCATGAAGTGAAGATCACCCAAATATTAACAGGAAAAGTCTGTTTATTCAGCACTTGCTACAGCAGGGGAGTCAGCCACAATCACCTGCATTTGGCAGAGACTCAACGGCAGGCACAAGAATGGGAAAGTTTTATAATAGAAGAAAGGAAAGGCTTCAGATATGCCCTAACTGGAAGCACCTGGCTTGGAGAAGCTACAGGCAGGTTAACTAGAAACAGGGCATACCATGAGATTGATTAGGGGTGCATATTTGGCTTTCTCCAGTTGGTCTTAAGTTGGAAGCAAGGGCAAAAATTAGAGAGGTCATCAGTTAATAATCAAGCCCTGGCCATTTTGTCTTGATTGTTACAAGGGTTACTATTATCTTCTTGGACTGTCTGCTAGAGACAGTGGTCTCACTTATAGATAGCAGGTTGGCTTCTTGGGTTGGTTGCTGCAGACCAGAGGACAGAGTTCTATTTTTATGTATGGTCACTGTCTGTCTACACACTCAGTCTCTCAAAGGATAGTGTTAAGATAAACTTCACATATTTCTTTTTTTTCCTTGATTTTTGAGGATAAATGTGTTATATTTTGCTAACAGATATTTTCCTGAAATTCTCTTTGTTTTATAGACAATTATGTTCTCTAATTACATTTATTCCCTTTCCCTCACACTGATTGATCTTAGGTGGTGGATATGGCAGAATTCTGATCCAGTAAAGTTTTATGCACCTTCCTTCTGATATGCCATACACATTTACCTTGTATGTAGCCTCCCTTCCATGGAAGAAGATAATTTAGCAGAAATTTAAAACAATGAAAAATCAAAAACCATTAAAAGATATACCACTCCCTACCCTCCTAACCCCCAAGGTAGTGAAATTAGGTTATAAACACAGATTAAGAAGTCATAGTTGTAGTTGTTCAGGCTTATAAGCCTTTTTGCAGTGAATCAGAAAGTCTAAAGAGAAATTCTTAGTAGAGAGAACATATGTTATTTATATATATTTATAACGTACTAAGTTTCTTCTTTTTCCCTTCCTCTGAGTTCTTAGGTTCATTTCAGCACACATTAGTGAACACCTACTATGTTTCAGTGACTACATCACTATGGATACAGTAGCAAGCATAAAGGAGATGATGTATTAAATTATTTAAATGGGTGATTTTCATAATTTTAGTGTTTTTCTTGTTTGGATGTTTGAGAAGAAATGACTGAGGGACTGTGGTTATTAAAAGTTTTCATTAGAAAAATGCTGTGATGGCCAGGCGCGGTGGCTCACGCCTGTAATCCCAGTACCTTGGAAGGCCGAGGCGGGCAGATCACCTTGAGATCAGGAGTTCAAAACCAGCCTGGCCAACATGGTGAAACCCTGTCTACTAAAAATACAAAAAAATTAGTTGGGAATGGTGGCGGGCGCCTGTAATCCCAGCTACTCAGGAGGCTGAGGCAGGAGAATTGCTTGAACCTGAGAGGCGGGGGTAGAGAATGTGTCATTGCACTCCAGCCTGAGCAACAAGAGTGAAACTCCATCTCAAAAAAAAAAAAAAAAAAAAAAAAGAAAAGAAAAGAAAAGAAAGAAAAAGAAAAATGCTGTGATGACTCAGCTGTAGTTTAATTATTTCTTCTCTCCAGGGCAACCAGCATATAATCAGTGTCATTATAAAAAATGTTACTTGGTTAGGGACGAGATAAGGCATTTATTGTACTGGATAATTCACTGTATAGAATAAATTTTAACCAAGAAAATAAAATATCATTGCTCTGGTAAGGAACCAGAAAACAGCATCCATATTTTATGCCCTTCATTGTAATGGAAGTTTTACTTCTACACAAATGAATCCTAACCAATGCTCTTTCACTTTAAGACATGTAAAAGAAACTATGTAAAACAAATAATACCTTTAGATGTTAAGGGCAGCTTTCTGTTCCACAGTACCAAAGAGGATTTACATGGATTAATAGAAGAGTAAGTCTTTAATATGTAGATATACTAGGCATCTTGTGTTATAATACAAAAATGTATTATGTGCCTTTTGATACTCAGTTTTAATAAAACATTAATCATCAGATAACATTCATCAGATAACAACATTCCTTTCAAAAGTGGTTTGCAACAGAGCCAAGAAATAGAAATCTAGACTGTATTTTAAAGCTTGTGGCTCATAATCCTCTTCAAACACTTAAAGAAATTCTCCAGTTGTTTTGCATGACAGCTCTTATTCTCTATTAAAAATTTTTTTCTGGCAGCAATATAAACATCAGCTTCACCTACTCAGAATTATAATTTAACTACTGTGACTACTGTAGAAGGTAATATAAAAGCAGAAAATAATAATGCTGAGCCTACTTCAATGATCTAAGAAATACATTTGGGGCTGGGTGCGGTGGCTCATGCCTGTAATCCCAGCTCTTTGGGAGGCTGAGGCAGGGGGATCACATGAGGTCAGGAGTTCAAGATCAGCCTGGCCAACATGGTGAAACCCATCTCTACTAAAAATACAAAAATTAGCCAGGTGTGGTGGTGTGCGCCTGTAATCCCAGCTACTCGGGAGGCTGAGGCAGGGGACTGCTTGAACCTGGAAGGCGGAGAGTGCAGTGAGCCGAGATCGCACCACTGCACTCCAGCCTGGGCGAGGGAGCAAGATTCCATCTCGAAAAAAAAAAAAAAGAATAAAGAAATACATTTGGGACATTTGGATTTGTGGCTGGATGAAGTAGACTATATTCTCTATCCCACCCCACTCCCAATCTAATGCCAACAGACTGAGTAACACCAAATGGGAGATCAGAAGCAGAAAGGCAAATTTTTGAGCAATTCAGTATCATGCATAGTACCGTAACAACAATAGGCAAAACTTGTCAAAATTCTGATGCAAAATTCTAATTCCTTTGAGATTTAGTACCAAGTCCAAATAAGACAGTTTGCTCAAAGAAATGGATCTTGTGGTCCAACTCTAGAAGCCTGCTTGAAAAGGGAACTTCTTTGTATTACAAGTAATCAACTGGTTAATAATACCATTTCGATTTCAGAATATATAGAATTCTCCAGAATTTAATGGGGATTCTGTGTCCAAATAGGTGGCATTCTAAGAGTCTTTTAGAGCACAGTCTACTCCTGTATAGCTTCATTGTGAGCACAAAATAAAAAAATACTTTTACATACACTTTAGGATGTGTGTGCAATTTAAAAATACAAACGCTAGAATTTTTCCCCCAAAGGAAATAATGGCAGGGACTTTTCAGTAATTGAAGACCTTCCAGCTGAGGATAACTAATAACAACTGAACAAAATAATCTTTTTTCTTTTTTTTTTTTTTTAAATGGAATCTCGCTCTGTTGCTCGGCTCACTGCAAGCTCTGCCTCCCGGGTTCACGCCATTCTCCTGCCTGAGCCTCCCGAGTAGCTGGGACTACAGTCACCCACCACCACGCCCAGCTAACTTTTTTTTTTTTGTATTTTTAGTAGAGACGGGATTTCACCGTGTTAGCCAGGATGGTCTCAATCTCCTGACTCGTGATCTGCCCGCCTTGGCCTCCCAAAGTGCTGGTATTACAGGTGTGAGCCACCGTGCCCCGCCAATAAATTTTCTTTTTTTTTTTTGAGACAGAGTCTCGCTCTATCACCCAGGCTGGAGTGCAGTGGAGCGATCTCAGCTCACTGCAAGCGCTGCCTCCTGGGTTCACGCCATTCTCCTGCCTCAGCCTCCCGAGTAGCTGGGACTACAGGCGCCCGCCACCGCACCTGGCTAATTTTTTGTATTTTTAGTAGAGACAGGGTTTCACTGTGGTCTTGATCTTCTGATCTCGTGATCCGCCCGCCTCAGCCTCCCAAAGTGCTGGGATTACAGGCGTGAGCCTCCGCACCTGCCCTAAATTTTTAAAATTATTATTATTATTTTTTGAGATGGAGTCTCACTTTGTTGCCAGGCTGGAGTGCAGTAGTGGGATCTTGACTCACTGCAATCTCTGCCTCCCGGGTTCAAGTGATTCTCCTGCCTCAGCCTCCCAAGTAGCTGGGATTACAGGGGCGTGCCACCACACCCAACTAATTTTTGTATTTTTAGTAGAGATGGGGTTTCACCATGTTGGCCAGGATGGTCTCGATCTCCTGACCTCATGATCCAATCCCAAAGTGATGGGATTACAGGCATGAGCCACCATGCCCACACCATTTTTAAAATTCTTAAAGCATTAAAGAACTAACATGATGGTGATGAATCACCAAGACAGTATCAGCGAGAAGACAGAATTTAGAATGGAGGTACTGCCTAGAGAGAGCCACTTCAGCACCGGGAAGCCTCTGTTAACCAGGGAGAAATGACTGATCAGCTGGAGAGAGAGAGAAAAAATCATCATCCTAGCTTCAGATTATTTCTACAAATATTTCCAAATACTGAATCTAACATATACAAATAATTAGGGGCATGAAAATACGAAAGAACTAACATAAGTAATAGGCAACGGAAATAGTAAAGGTGAGGATTAGAGGACTATAGCTAATCTCACAAGATACTTCTTAACACTGTAAAAACAAGGTGTAAAAGGGTTAGTGTCTTTGGGAGGATGAGTGGTGGAGATGGAGGAAGGAAAGAGAAAGTTACAGGAACAGGAGTCATTTGATGACCATTTCCCCAACACCACTAGAGGTAACTGGTTGAGGAAACTCTCCTTTCTTTCCTTTTCAAAGCAACTTCACATTTAAATTGTTCAATCATGTATAATGATTCCTCCAGGTATAGCTAAATCATAATAGCTAAGAACAAATGATATTCCAAACAGTAGCATATATGTCTAAGCTAATAAAGGATCTAAATCAGGAACTCTTGATCTGAGACCCTCTGATAAATGCTGTTTGAGAAGTCTGCAAATCCTTTGAAACTGTATGTTTTAACAGTGAGTAAGGGATATTTTCATTCTCCTACTCTCCAACCCTTCCTTGCCACCTTCTAAAAAAAAGTAAGGAATCCCACTAAGCCATAGCAAAGGTTACAAACTCAAATATCTTCGGGACACAAGCAGTTTTAATGTATCTCACATGGCTAGGGGTAATGATTATATGACATGATAAAATATATGTTGAATTGCAGAATATAAATACAGCCTGAAGGCATTCTAATTTTTAAGTATGTGCTGGCTTACCAGTTTTTGGATACATTCTCTAGAATAATTTGTTTTAAAATTAAATATAAGTTGGAAGTTAAGATGGTGGTCTGAGATGTTTTTCATAGTTTCACATTTCTCACTGTGAAGGGTCCAGAGGACAGAAAAGTAGGAAGAATGGTCCCTTGCAGGTAGGTAGAAAAACCAGATCCATATTAAGCTATCAATGGCACGAGTCATTATTAACATGCAACTGGGGAAAAATAATGCCTAATTAGGGAAGCCACACAAAATTATATGAAATCATAGGACCTCATCTCTTGAAAAGTATGTGTTTCTCTACTTACCCTTCCTCATCCCCTCCACCTATCCTCTGAAACTACTGCCTTCTTTGATTTTTCTTTTTGAAGATATGAGAGTCTTGCTATGTTGCCTAAGCTGGTCTCAAACTCCTGGCCACAAACAATCCTTCTACTTTGGCCTCCCAAAATGTTGGGATTACAGGCATGGGCCATCGTATCTGGCCAGCTACTGCCTTTTAAAAATTAATTCACCTAGGGCATAAGTTAAAGAATCAATTTTTAGGGAATTTCTCTAGTTGCAGAGGGGAGTATTTAGATGCATAGCTTTAGGGTACAGAATGGGAGCTAGCAATAATGCAACTTAGTTAGAACACTCTAAATCTTTTTTTCTTTTCTTTTTTTTGAGACAGAGTCTCTATCACCCAGGCTGCAGCGCAGTGGTGCGATCTCAGCTCACTGCATCCTCTGCTTCCTGGACTCAAGTGATTCTCCTGCCTCAGCCTCCTGAGTAGCTGGAATCACAGGGGTGAGCCACTGTGCCAGGCCTGAACACTCTAAATCTTTGATTCTTATTAATTTTGGTTTGTTCAGACTAGTTTTCACATAAAACTATTACACTGGGCAAACAAACCTAAATGTTTTATTTATTTATTTTTTGGAAACCCAGACAGTGGGCAGAATGTATGTAAGTGCAGTTTTCTATAGAGTTAATTAATACATTTCATCAGTTTTTTAAACAGGCATGTGACCATAAAAATTAAGAACCACTGAACTAAAGATAAAGCAAAAATTAAGCCAGTTTAAAAATGAAATAAACTAAGTTAGAAAACAAAAGAAAACAACATTCACTGTACTGTACCCATCAATGAACAGATTGTCATGTAAATGCCACCAACCCAACCACATTTGCTGAAATTTTATACTTGTAGAATATATAATATAATTACATTTTTTCATTATATTATCATTTTTGAGTATTTACTATGTGCTAAGCCCATTACTTACTTAGGTAATATTTAATTCTCATGACAATGCTATGAGGTAGGTATTATTACCTCTATTTCACAGATGAGGAACCTGAGACTAAGGAGGTTAAGTAGCTTATACAAATGTACAGAGTTCAAACTTAGGTCAAAGTTAGTTTCTAACCATTAACCAATGGTTCTTGAATTTTACTGTGTGCACAAGAATTACATCTATGGCATAGTGTCAATGAATGGCACTGGAATTCCCACTACCAGAATGCTTTCTTTCTCCATTCATAATTATTTTCCCTCTCCCTCCTTCCTTCTTGTATTCTCTCCACTCACCTAAGCTTCTGTCTCCTTTTTTTCTCTTTCTTATTCCTGTCCCTTTAACTGCACTGCAGACCTACCAGTAGTGCTTATGGGCACCATTCTTAGCCCCACTGGAACACATAAACCCTATGTTTCAACCAAACCCTTACAACTCAAACATATTCCCCATATATATGTATCTGATGAGAAAAGAAGCTTTTGTAGCTTCTGCATGGGGCTGTGGAGATCTAACACTGTTATGGGTAGAAGTGGTATACCTAAAGACGCCAGCTTTGACTTCTTATAGGGTTCTTCTCCATTAATGAGAAATTCAACCAATGGGACAAGTTTTAATATTCTCAACATTACTGTTCTGAGCTCCACATTCAAACCTAAGGCAGTGAGTTCAATGGTTTTCTTTTGCAGTTAGAATCTTAAATTCTCTGACCTTTCTTTCAGAGCTCAGGACTCCTAGCAGAAGCTAATAAAGAATATAAGTTTTATAGAAATCTATGTTTCTATGATTAAGTGATTTTCTATTTGCCTTTGTTCCTTTATATGCTTCCTAAAAACAGTAAGCAAATTTGTCTTAGTATTTAATAATACTACATAACTTAGACATACACAGATAAATGTAAAAAAAGTCCTCCAAACAATCTCTATCTCTCTCTCTCTCTCTGTGCTATCTAGGAATACAATTTTTATGACATTACAAACTCTTCCTTTTGCATTAAAGAATTCATTAGTTTGGCACTTTGGTAGGGAAACAGGGTTTCAAATGCTTACATTATAATCTTCCATCACAACTTCCTACTCTTCTGATTCTCTCCCATTGGAAATTGGAATCACTGTAGAGACGGGATATACAGAGTGGAAAGTATTCACTTTTTAGCAACTCTTGCACTAGTGTTTCCTGGCATACATAACTGCCCCCAGTCTACAAGGGGTACTACATGCACATCAATGTATGATGATGACTATTTGGCTTAAATGGGATGCAATATTTGACCAGCTCAAGAACCTTCAGTGCTTGAGTGAAATTTCTAAGACTGATATTTCTTACTGAAATGTTCCTTTGGGTTTTAAACTGAGGTTTCTACTGTTTGCTTTCAACACACATATGTTTGAGATACAAAATATGGTAGAGATCCACTACTTCCACAGTGTTATATTTCCATATTATTCCCTTATTGGCTTGGATTTCCTCATCAATAGCACAATTCATTCAAATGTGGAAAGAAAGGCATTGATACACTGATCAGAGTAAGGAAAGTAATACCATATCATCAAAAGTCATGTTTATCTAAATGACATATTTATTCTCTGTTGGTTTCCAAATCTGGGATGTTTTCTAGAAGTTGCACAATAAATAATATGATGTAATTACCTAGGCTTAAAAGAAAAGCACCATTCTAGGAAGAAGTAATCTACTGCAGTGTAGCAGTACAGATTGGGTAATGGGAAAGACCTATAGACAGTTATAAGAAGGGCAGCAGGGAGCTTTTAAAATGAAAAGGCTAGAATATCAGTAGCACTATGGAACTTTTCTGTTGGAAGACAAGGATGAACAATTCATGCTTCCAGGCAATGGAATGGCACATATCAAATACGCAGAAATATAGAGAAGACACACTAAACCAGGTATCTCCAATATGAAAGCTTTTTGGGAATAAACTAGAACTTTGTCAAGTGCATTTCTTTTTTTTTTTTTTTTAAATAGGGTCTCACTCTGTTGCCCAGGCTGGAATGCAGTGGTGCTATCATAGCTCACTGCAACCCCAAACTCCTGGGCTCAAGCGTTCCTCCTGCCTCAGCCTCCCAAGTAGCTCAGACTACAGCCACCATGCCTGGCTAATTTTTATTTTTCTAGAGGGGGAGGTCTCGGTATGTTGCCCAGGCTGGACTCAAAACTCCAGGCCTTAAGCGATTCTCTCACCTCAGCCTCTCAAAGTGTTGGAATTACAGGTGTGAGCCATTGCACCTGGCCAGACAGTGCATTCTGATGGTTAATTTTATTTGTCAACCTGACTGGGCTAAGAGAGAGCCAGTAAAACAACATTTCTGGTGAGTGAGGGTGTTTCTAGGGGAGATTAGCATTTAAGTTGGTAGACCAAGTAAAGAAGATCATCTTCACCAATGTGAATGGACATTGTTCAATCTGCTGAGGGTCTGAATAGAAGAAAAAAGTAGACGAAGGGTGAATTTGCTTTCTCTGCTTGAGCTGTGATATCTATCTTCTCTTGCTCTTGGACATTGGTGCTCCTGGTTCTCAGCCCTCTGGATTCAGACTGAGACTTACACCATGGTTCTCAAGCCTTTGGTTTTGGAATGGATTACTATACCACCAGCTTTCCTGGGCTTCCAGGTTGCAGGTGGCAGTTCTTGGAACTTTATGGCCCTCATAATTGCCTGAGACAATCCCTCATAATAAATGTCTTTCTCTATATCTTTATCTATAACCTATTGGTTCTGTTTCTCCAGAGAACCCTGACTAATACATTCACTGCTTCATTTAAAACTTATAATTAATGCAATTATAGCTTCAGTTTCCTTTATATTTACTGTGATGTGTTTTGGCTTTTATATAAAAGTATATTGACTAAAAATATGTAATATACTTCATGCCACTTTCATAAGGTCTGGGTTTAGAAAAATCTCTCATGGTGCCATATTAAGATTTTGATGCTGGCCGGGCACAGTGGCTCACACCTGTAATCCCAGTATTTTGGGAGGCTGAGGTGGGAGGGTTGTTTGAGCCCAGGAGGTCGAGGCTGCAGTAAGCTATGATCACACCACTATACTCCACCCTGACCAACAAAGCGAGATCCTGTCTCTTACAAAAAAAAAAAAGCTGCTGATGCTGCAGCTAAGATTTGCTAATTTATCTCCCAGTACTGATTTGTTTTTCTTGATCAACACAGAAAGGAATGTTCAAGAACAAAAGTAACTTACCACCCATTTGTACTGTATCTTTCCCTACTATTTAAAAAATTTTCAAAGTAGAACATTATTCCTCTCATCAATATGTAGCCAGTCTTTAAACAGCCAAATGTATTTATGCCAAAAAACAAACATGTATGATATACATTATAGAAAATTACTATACCCAGTTACTATCTTGGACTATATTTACTGATTTAAGACAGATATCCTTAGAATAGGATTTCCTAAACTAGGATCCAGGGAACTGAGATTTGGTTTGTGCTAAATGAGCTACACTAAACTACAAGGTCTATGAATACAGGATTCTGTTCAGCTTTTTCATCACTGCATCCCTTGTGTTCAGACCAATGCCTACTACTATAGTCCTCAACAAATATTAAATATTAAACAAATATTAAATATTTCCTTTCAAAGAAGGAAAATATCAGAATAAAAGGTAGTGGTAAAGATTAGAGATGTATAATAGTATATAGTAAGTTACTTTCTTCCGTAACACTCCGGCTTAAAATCCTACATCATCCAATTGTACCAATCACTGCCCTTCCTTCTTGTAGTTTCTCTAGACTTTAGGTCAGACCACTCATTCTTTGAAGATTATAGCTATTGGTTTACTCTCACACTCTCCAACAGTATTATAATAACAATTTTTCTATTCACACAGATGATCTTCTGGCCTCAGTTTGTTGACCTCCTCCCCTCCGGTGATCTCATTCTCCAATCCTCTTTCAGTCACCCACTCCCATAGTTATATTCTTAACACTGTCATCACTAATGACTACAAACTGTCCATAACCCTAATCTTAAACGCCTCTGACAACCACTTGATATTTCTAGCTCATTTCTTTGAGCCTATTGGTATCTAAAACCCACTGAATCTACACAAGTTCACTGTCCTTCACCCCTCATGTTCTCATTTCCTCTCCTGCTTGGCTTAGATTTCACAGTCATCACCATAATCACTCCTCTGCAAATACCCTCAACTCCCTTGGTCCTCTTTAATCTTCTCATTCCAATCTGGCCAAACCCTAACTCTGGTTAAGGTCCAATTCTTCACCTAATGTGTATCTCCAGTATACAGTTCCAGTACAGTTAAACGTGTTTGCTAACAAGTCCCTCGTTAAATTAACAACCACTAACGTTAAGTGGGACATTAGTACTGCCCAGCAATCCTACTACATTTCCCTAATCCATTCACTCTCGGAACACATTCCATGGCTTCTTCTCTTTCTTCAAACCTCAATATTTCTTTCCTCATCCTCACTTTCAGCTGGTTACATCACTCTCCATTTAATTTAGGAAATAAAAACAATCAGAAGAGGCTTTCTACCAGCTCATGTCACCATATCTACCTACTTACCTGCTGCATCTGTTCCCATAAGATAACCTTTTTTCTAGTTAGTTCACTCCTTTCCATAGTCAACACCTTCACTTTTGCTTTTTATCTCATTTGTTACCTACTCGAGCTGTGTTATTTCAGCATTTCTCACCTTTCTTCTGCATCATCAATTTCCCCTCTATACCAGAGCACAGCATTCTAGTTTATTTAAAATAAACTGAAATTTATTCTAGTTTAGAAAATCCTTGCTTGTCTCATAGTCTCCTACAGCTGCTTCCCTACTGCTTTGTTCCCTTTCATCACAGAATTCTTTGAAAGAGCAGTTTATACTCACTGATTACAATTACTCTTTCCCATTCACTTTTAAACCCTCAATTTTTTTTTTTCAGACAGGGTCTTGTTCTGTCACCCAGGCTGTAGTGCAGTGACACAATCATACTTCACTGCAGCCTCAAACTCCTGGGTTCAAGTGATCCTCCTGCCTCAGCCTTCCAAGTAGCTGGAACTACGAGCACATGCCACCATGTCTGGCTTTTTATTTTTATTTTGTAGAGTTGAGGTCTTGCTATATTGCCCATACTGGTCTCCAACTCCTGGCCTCGAATGATCCTCCCGTCTTGGCCTCCCAAAGTGCTGCAATTATAAGCATGAGCCACTGCGCCCCGCCTGCAATCAAATTTCTGCCATCAAGATTCTACCAAAGTGGCTTGTCAAGATTGCCAGTAACCTGCAGGTTGCAATTTTAATAGTGTCAATGGAAAGTCTCAATGAAAAGGTGACATTTTAGCAAAGATCTTAAAAAAGGCAAGGGAACAGGGTAGGGCTAGTATTAAAAATATTTAACAACTGGGACAGCATGGGCACCTACTAATCAGTGGATGTACACTTGAGCAGGGTCTTAGAGGTCATCAAAGTAAATCTGGTGATGACAGCAGAGTCATCAATATATACATGTCCTTAAAAGATGTGGGCCTGAATGAGAATACCAACAAAGTGAGCACAGAGAAGATATCTATGGTCCAGGTCTTAGAATATTCCAACTTTTAGAAGTGGGAGAAGAAAAGGAAGTAGCAAAATAGACTATGAAAATGATGCCCGAGAATTAGGAAGAAAACAAGAATAATGTGATAACTTGGAGGTCACAGAATAAGTGCGTTGGGGAAGAGGGAGTGAGTAACTGTGTTAAGTGTTGCAGGTAAGTTAAATAAAATGAGAACTGGAAACAAGCATTAGATTTAGCAAAGCAGAGAGAAGAAAGTGACTGCAACAAATGGAAAAACACAAAGCTGTTCAGAGTATATGGAATCTACCTATTTTATTTTAGTTTATTTTAGACATGGTCACACTCTGTCACCCAGGCTGGAGTGCAGTGGCTTGATCTCGGCTCACTGCAACCTCTGTTTCCTGGGTTCAAGCGATCCTCCCGCCTCAACCCCCCAGGTACTGGGACCACAGGTGCACACCACCACGCCTAGCTATTTTTTTGTATTTTTAGTAGAAATGGGGTTTTGCCACGTTGCCCAGGCTGGTATACATTTTCTTTCACAATGGTTATGAAGAAAACTTTTATGTTTTGAGAAAACTCATTAAAGGATGAGGCTTCAACTGCACTGTCAGGTACCAAGCAAGCCTATCCATCCTTTTTAGTTTGGCAAGCCTTACCACTCCTCTACATCCTTTTCAGTCATAATACATCTGGGTGAGGAGACACAGTTAACATGTGAACAAAATCAAATATACAATGCTTTTCTATACAAGACAGACTATAAAAGCCAAAAATATTTGAGGATGACCACGGGGGGTTAAAGTGATAGAAAAGACTTCTGAAGGAGATGTGAAGAGACAAACACACACAAATTAAAAAAAAGCCAAAAGCAATACTCATCAAAAATATGTAGTATTGGTGAAAGTTCTGAGGAAAATATTTTGATACATTTCTGGAAGAAATGTACCAGAGGGAAATCTAGTAATATAAAGATTTAAGATTTTGAATAATCCTGGATTTCTATCAATTCCATTTGAAGGAATTCATTCTAAGGAAATAACGGTAGATATGAACAATCATTTAGCAATTAGTATGTTCACTGAAGCACCTTTATAACAACAAGAAATTAAAACAATTTAAATGTTCAGCAACAGTATATTGGTTCTTAAAAATTATGTTACATTTATATAATGAAACGCCCTACCAGGAGAAAAAATGATGGAATAGTTCTTAAGGTAAAAACGCATACAACATAATTTTAAAACGTCAATTTCAAAACATGATATATACAATATCACCTTAAGTTTTTAAAACTATTTTTTAATTTTGTGTAGTGATGGGGTCTTACTATGTTGCCAAGGCTAGCCTTGAACTCCTGGCCTCAAGCAATGCTCCTACCTCAGCTTCCCAAAGCAATGGGATTACAGGCATGAGCCACTGTGCCCAGTCTATCGCCTTTACTTTAAAAGTACATATTATGGACTGAATGTTTGTGTCTCCCCCAAATTTATTTGTAGAAACCCTAATTCCCAGTGTGGCTGTATTTGGAGAAAGTAATTAATGTTAAACGAGGTCATAAGTGTGCAGCCCTGATCCAAATAGGATTAGTGTCCCTATAAGAAGAGAAACCTCTCTGCTCTCATTCTCCCTCCCTCTCCTGACATGCATGCACAGAGGAAAAGCATGTGAGGACACAGTGAGAAGGCAGTTATCTGCAAGCCAGGAAAAATGCCCTCACCAAAAACTGATTCAGCCAGAACCTTGATCTTGAACTTCTAGCCTCCAGAACTATATGAACATTAGTTTGTTGTTTAAGCCACCCAATCTATGGTATTCTGTTATGGCAGCTTGAGCAGATGAATAAAATACAGCCATTTCTCGGTATCTGCAAGAGACTAATTTCAGGACCCCCCTCCCAATCCCATACCAAAATCTGTGGATCCTCAAGCTCCTTATATACAAAATGACGTAGTATTTGCATATACCCTACGTATATCCTCCCGTATATTTGAAATCATTTCTAGGTTACTTACAATACCAAATGCAATGTAAATGCTATGTAAATAGCTATTATACCATTATTGTTTGTATTAGTTTTTACTCTTGTATTATTTTTTTGTGTGTGAATTTTTTAAATCTGTAGTTGGTTGAACCTGTGGATGTAGAACCTGTGGATATGGAAGGCCAACTGTATGTAAAAAGATTGCTAGGCTATATTCCAAAATATTAACAATGGCTTTCTGATTAGTGGGGTCATGGATTATGTATATTTTCTTATTTTAGCTTAGTTGATATTTTATATAATTAATATGGATAACTTTTTAAATAAGAGCTAAAAATATTTTCAAAAGACAGTGAAAACATTCTTCAGAATACTTCCTGACAGTACTTATGTTTCCAATAGAAACTAGACACTTATGTTTATTTTAAACCAAGAGAACTAAGATCATAACTTCTTCAATGGCTCCCAATAATCCCCATCCCTTCTGTAATCACGACCTTTTGTAATTCCCTCCACTTGAGTGAGTCTTGAGTGTGAGTTGGACCTACTGGCTTGCTTCTAATGAAGAGAATATGGCAAAAAGTGATAGAATGTCACTTCCACGATTAGGTTATAAAAACTGTCACTGTCTTGCTGGTACCCTTTCTACCTCTTGCTTGCTTGCTCTCATGAAACAAGGTGCCATGTTGTGAGCTGCCCTACGGAGAGGCCCACATAGCAAGGAACTGAGGGTGGCCTTTGGGTGAAAACCAGTGAGGAATAGAGGCCCTCAGTTCAACAGTCCATGAAGATCTGAATCCTTCTAATAACTATGTGTATAAACACAAAAGAGGATCCTTCCCTAGTTGAGCTTCAAGATGACTATAGCCTCAGCTGTCACCTTGATTGCAACCTGTGAGAGCCACAGAACCCTGCTATGCTGCATTTGGATTCCTGACACATAGAAACTGAGATAACAACTGCTGTTTTAAGCTATTACATTTTATGGTAATTTGTTATGTAACAATAGATAACTAATACAAATACCTACTCTGAAGAGCACTCAATAAACAGAATTTAACCAACACTTCCTGCAAGTCTTACAAATTTAAATGTGATAATTTATAACTTCTAGATAAGAAAAAACAAAAAGACTAAGAGGATTTTAAGTGACTTAGAGGTAAAGGATGGCAGTGGAAACATCAGATACAGAATTCCAGCTTCTTGCGTGTCAAAACCCAAGTCAAGAGTACCTTTCTGTCCCTTCTTTGCTCCCACAGAATTCTTCCTGAACACTGAGCTGCAGGAACATATGTTCTGCTTAAGAAACACATTTTTTTTCCAAGAAATAAATGTATAATAGTACATACATGTGAGAAATATGTTGTTAGCAATAACTGATCTTCCAGGCATTGTGCTAAGTAAATTATAGGTACTATCTTATTTAACTATCACAAACACCTTATGGAGTGAGTGATATTACTATCTTCATTTTATAGATAAGGAACCAGAGTAGATTAGAGAGATTAAATATAAGTCACCAGCTAATAAAGTAGCACAGCCAGAACTGAACTCAAGCTTCTCTGTTCCCAAGCCTGAACTAGACACCACTATGAAAAACTGACCCCATTAAAAATAAACACACATACACACAACACAACTTGGTATGTATATATAGACTGCATGTAAAGATGCCCAATAACTACAGTATACATGAAATTTTATTCTTTGTGAAGCATTCATTAAAAAAAAGATATGATAACTTTACCTATAATATCCTTAGATAAAAGGCAGTAAAAAGTCAATATAAAACACTATGAGGCCAGGTATGGTAGCTCACTCCTGTAATCCCATCACTTTGGGAGGCTGAGGTGGGAGGACTGCTTGAGCCCTGGAGGTGGAGGCTGCAGTGAGCCCAGATCCTGCCACCGCACTCCAGCCTGGGTGGCAGAGTATGACTCTGTCTCAAAAATAAATAAATAAATAAATATATTTTATATTTTTATTTTACATATTTTATGTATTTATGTATGTTTATATTTTTATTTTACACATTTTAATGTGTCATATCTTTACAACCTTCCTGCGATACAGGTAATATTATCATCACCATTTTACAGAGGGAAATTAAGAAATTAACAAATCATGGTTAAGTAATTTGCCCCAAAGTCACGCAAGTAGTAAGTAGCAGAACTGGTGTATGAACACAGGCAGTCTGGCTCTAAACCACTGGCATTTTACTCTAAACCAGAACATTTTACTTCTTCAAAAGCTGGAAGTTAAAGTGGTTTTACAGTTAATGAAAATATTGCCCCTTTGGATATCTAACTAAATCATGGATCTAAACACCACATTCAGAAGCCAAGCCTTCAGATTTTATGATGTAAAACACCTTAGAAAAGTTATCTAAAAGTTAGTGTGATGAGATTATCAACCTTCTAAATGCTGGGGCACAGAAAATCATACCCCAAAATATGGTCCCTTGACATGAGGAACTAAAGAAGCAGCCTCAAGGGCTTTCTGGCCTCCCCTCCCACTTCCTGTCTCAATCTTCTGCCTCTCCCAAAGCATAGGATGAGGCTGTTCTCCGAAGTTCCCTTATCTACCTAGAAACTGGACCCACCAAAAAGGAACACAATTGTCCCTGATCCCCTCCCTAAAATTTCATTAACTACAGAAGATTAAAACTCACATCACAAACAATGAAAAACTAAAGATCAGGAAAACAACTAAAAATGTTCAAAGTAGGGTGGGCATGGTGGCTCACGCACTTTGGGAGGCCGGGTGGGAGAATCTCTTGAGGCCAGGAGTTCAAAACCAGCCTACGCAAAATTGTGAGACCCTGTCTCTACAAAAATAAAAATTAAACAGGTGTGGTGGCATGAGTCTGTAGTCCCAGCTATTCAGGGGGCTGAGGTAGAAGGCTGCTTGAGCCCAGGAGTTGGAGGTTGCAGTATGCCTAGGCAACATAGGGAGATCTCATCTCTATTTAAAGAGAGAGAGAGAAAAAAGAACTTACATGGATAGGAAAGTGTGGGGAAGAAAAGCCATTTATATTCATATTCTAGTTCTTACGCTTATTTCCATAACCAGTAATAAGGCAGTATCTCATACTACTAATACACAACTTATTTCTGTTTCATTTGTCTCCTAATCTCTACTTTAGACTTCATATCCTGATAGGTCAATCCCATAGTTCTATTATTTCCTTTTTCATTCTCCTCTCAAGTCTATCCACTATACAACTTTTAGCTTTTTGTTCTTGTTGTTCTAATAATTAACAGGCTTTTTTTTTTTTTTCCATTTCAACCTTTACAATAGCATTTCTTCTTTCTTTTTATTTGGTGCAAGGGAGGTTACCAACTGTTTTGAGAACCTGTGATTGGAAAAAGTACATATGTACATGTAGCAAGTTTTTACTTATCATTTTGAAGGGTTAAGACTCCCCCCAAAGCTCATCAATTTTACTCAGGTTAAAAATTCTGTTTCATACTTACTGTATTTACAATAAAGCAGAATACAAACACAATATAACAAAAGATATGAAACAGGAGGAAAAGGCTCTTGGTACTCATAGGACAATGCAAAATCACACAGATTTGATGTACAAACACATAGTTTGTAGCAAAACCAAAGAAGCATGGTTAATTATTTAGGATAAAGATAACATTTTATAATGTTCTTGCAAATTTTTTAAATGGAAGAAAGAAAATGAAAAAAAAATCATCCTTTGATTTTAATGGAAATGACCATGACTATACAGGAGTTGGGAAAAGACAGTTCAAGGAACTACTCACTTTAAATAAAACACTTTGTTTACAATGGCTTGTACTTATACCATAGAATGTACAATACAGATAAAAAATCCAAATGAAAAAAATTTTTACAGGTGCAGAATATATACAAATATGAATATGCACTAACTATAATCAAACTGTTTTCTCTTTTTGAGTTTTAAATATATGCTAATTTTGTTGTCACCTTAAATAACACTGTCCTTTGAAAGACACTACCGTTTTTTAAGAGATTTAAAAGAATCCATATAAAAAGATTAATCTCAAATTCCTCTGAATATATTTGGTGTTGATAAAAGCCTGCCTATTTCAAGACTGGTCTGGGCTTTGGCCCTTAACCTTTCATGCACATGTAGTCAAAAGTCCTATAAAATTGTCAACTTGGCCTACCATTAACTGTGTCAAAGGTCACTTCTATACTTGAAATTTTATATTATAATGTGAAACAGAAACACTTAAAAAACTAAAATAAAAACAATATCACCATCATTAGTGTCATCAGATTACTGAAAATTTTCAATAGAAGTTCATTGTAGAAATTTTAGAAAATGCAGAAAAGTATAATGATGATGATGATGAGTAACAGAAAGGGTGCTAATGTCTTGTTTATTTTGCCTGAGCTAAGCATGTGGCATATATATTATATTTCACTTAATCTCTGTAACAATCCTATGAGATGATAGGTGTTTTTTTTTTTTTTTTTTAAAGACAGGTCTATTTTTATCAGTCACACAGCTAGTAGGTGGAAGAGAAAAAAATTAAACCTAGATCTAACTCCAGAACATAAGCTCTTATTCACTAATACATGCTGCCCAAGAAAGAAAATTAAAACCACCTGTAATGCCACCAACCAGATATAACCTCTGCTAACTAACATTATCTCACAACAATCCTACTCTAACTTTCCAATAATTCAGTCTCCCCTCCTTAGGCAACCAGTGGTACGGTTTGGTGTACTCTTCTAGAATTTTTTTCCTATGAATATATCTATATAATGTATCTATATAAAAGCATAATTTGTTAAATTATAGAAATTTAACATTATTATAGAAATAATGTTGCTGTGACAGGAGACTGTGGAACGGAAAAGTTAAGTGACACGCTCAAGACCATAAGATTCATCAGAGAAAAATCACAACTGAAATGCAACAGGACACATTTAACAAAAAATGACCCTAAACCTTTAAGTATTTTTTTTTATTAAGACCTTGTCTTATGTCTTAGGATCATCTCTACAAAAATAATAAAATCAACTAACATTTATGAGCACTGACTATGAGCCAAGCATTCTTCTAAGTGCTTTATATATACTAAACTGATTTAAAATTATCATCTCTATTTTTACAGATGAAGGAACAGGTAGAAAGGTTAAGTGACTTGCTCCAAATCACACACCTAATAAGTAATACTGTAGATAGAAAAGTGATAGAGTGTAGGATGAATCTATTTTCTTATTTTGGAAATTGCTTTATTGAAATCACTAACAGTTGGTTACACTTTTTCATAAAAATAGAATATGACTCTATCTCATACTTAACTGAATTTTCTGCTTTTAAATCTAAGGACAGTAAGGAATGCTCATGGAATTTTCACAGTAACAGGATTAGAGGGCAATATATTTTTGGACTATATTGTGTCCACTTCAAGAGTCGAACAATAAATCCTGCTTGTGACCCTAGACAAATCGCTTGAATTCTCTAGATCTTAGTTTCCCCACTGTGAGACAATTAACACACACAATTCCCGGAACATCCCCTTTATTCTGGTAGTTTACTTAACACCATCGATTATCTCCACAGTTGTAGCTGCAGAACCAAAACATACTGTTTGCTTGTATTTTTCCCACGTTTTTTGCACACAACAAATGTAACTTGAGGAAGAGTAAACCTTTAATTAGATACTATAGAAGATAATGCTATATAATGAATCACTCAATTTAATATTCCAGCTCAACAGCTATACTCCAGAGTAGCTTTCCCTACACTTTTGGACTTAACCATCAGCGAATTGGTTTGGTTTGATCCACAATTTCCTTTTACACGTAGGACAACACAGAAAAGTTAGACATGGGTACACAGATGTCAGGTACAAAAAGACATACCAAGAAAAATATATAAGTCCATTTCTCAGACACAAAAGCTTTATTCTTCCAACCTAAAATATAGGTACCAAAAGGTTTAAGTTTAAATAACACAGAAACAACACTGGCAGTTACTCCCCAGATATCAATAGTGGTAGAAGGAACCCCATAGACCTTCAGCATTGTTCACTGAACCACTGAACAATGACTGTACAGTGAGCAGCCTGCAGCAGCCCTGTAACCCAATTGGTTCTCAAAGCGTAGAATCTCAAATAGCAGCTTCAGCATGATCTGAAATTTTATTAGAAATGCAAATTCTTGACCCACTCCAGACCTACTGAGTACGAAATTCTGGGGGCCCACCAATCTGCAATTGGACAAATCTTCCAGGTAATTCTGAAGTAAGTTAAAATTTGAAAACCACTGCTCTAACCTTCAGTTTGTGATTGTTGCCTCTGGGAGACAAAGTATTTTCCTAAATTTTCAGGTGATAATGAGTAAAGCAGGCAGACAAGAAGGTATCAGAACACTAGTAGCCTTAACTGTATTACTCTGTATGAATGTACAATAAAATATCATCAGTGGTGTTAGTATATGCTATGTGAAAGAAATTCAAAAATTAAGTATTATTTCACTTTATAATACTAAAATTTGCATGAAAAAATGCAAAATCTTTTTGTTTTGTGAGTATACTCATCAATTCATTTGGTTATTGTTAATTTTTGGTACTATGTAGAGATAATAGCTTCAACCCTCAGGTTACCATTCTTAACTTGGTAGAAACTAATTTTCAGAGCATCTAATAACTTCATTAGAAAAGAGCAAATCACTATAAAGTTTCTATGCTTTAAAATTGTTTCAGATAAGAAAAGGACTTTTTTAGCAGCACTTTGATATTGTGTTTTAGTTTCTTCCTTGCTTTCTAAAAATCATAACCGAGCTTTAGTTTAATTCTAATTCAACAAAGAATTCATGCCTGTGGAAAATATACATAAATAATCACCTGAATAAGACTTTAGCTTTAGATTAGATTAAGGATGTCAGATGGGCAATCAGGAAGTGAAAGATTAGGCCCCCCATGACAGTCATTCTGACTTGCAAATCTGGAAAAGAAAAGGCCTCTGATAGGGTTTTCCTTCTAAAACTCAAGAAAGGGATAGAAAATTAGCACACTTATTTTACTTTATAACACTAAAATTTGCATGAAGAAATGCAAAGTACAATATTCGATTGCCCAAGAAGCGCGACAATACCTCAAAACATGAAAGATTCTTCTAATCATGTGCTATAGCACCATTTAAAGAACTATTTTGTTCCTTTTGGAAACAGAAAAGCTGGTTCCTAATACAAAACTGTGATTGATTTAGAAAAGAATGCTTATCTAGAAGAGTGGATGAAGCCGTTTCAATACCCGGAAGGAAAGCAAAATCCCCAAGGTCTTTCAATATTCAAAATTGACTCATAAAATGAAACGTCTCTCATTTTATGAGGTTTGGCCCAAATTTTCTCCTACTGTTTTGTTTTTTGTTTTACTATGTCTTATCTGGCTCCAAAGGTATATTATACTGACATTTCAGATCACAGATACTGATACCTTCCCCAGAACTAGGTATCATTTTACTCTGCTGACCCCTCATGCTGTAAATATGTAGTAGTTGTATTCACTGTGGTTTAACATCAATTTTAATGAGCAGGAATAAACAAAAGACCTAAAACCAAGTCTTCCAAGGTCCTTTACTAATGCTCTAATCTGTATACTCAGCTAGAGCTGTGAACATTTCTGACACAGCTCTATAGACTCACTGTAGAGAGAGTGTAAAGGATGTTGCCAGGCAACTCATCTAAGTTTGAAAGAATCTAAGCATTGATAATGAGTCTCTCTCAGTTTGGCTCCCACACAAGAAGGGTTTTAGTGAACTCTCACATGTGTTTACAGGCCATTCACAAGAGGTATTTCTAAAAGTAAGTATCTGTATCCAAAAGGAGTCCATCTCGGAAACCTATATTTCTTTTCTAATTCAAGTTTAATGTTTCCAGCATTGCAAGTATTTTCTACAATCACCCAGAAATCCAACAGGAATTAGGCGTAAAGGTTGTATGCAAAAGTGTTGCATAGAACACTTTTGTGTCTAGTGTTGAATGAATATTCTTATTCACATCTTCAACATTCCTGTTTGCACATGGCCACAGCAAAATTTCTTCAAGTATCTCAAATCACAAAAGTAACCCTACTTACCTAAAACTACTTATCTACCAAAATTATTTTAATTCTTTTGAAAATTACCTTGGAAATTATTTTCAATACTTACTCTCATTATTGTATCAAAGTAAAAACAGGGCATTCAGTAAAAACTATGTTCTATTAAGAAGAACAGGCAATCAGTTGCAAAAGAGGTAACATGTTTTTATGAGTAGTATACATGCAAAATACTGCTCTGCTGGATGGCAGATCCAGTCCTCCCTCTTTCAAAGCAGACACTTTGCATGCATGCTTACCAGGGCAGTATGCATCCACGTCCAGTTTCTGAGCTGAAGTGAGGGTTGGTGAGCCAAGCTCGGATTCTGGAATTCGTGGGCTCTCAACAAACTTTGCCTTCCTCAGAGGGGCTAAGAACAAAGAGAGAGAGAGAGCAAGAGACAGAGAGAGCAGGTGAGAAAGAAAGAGAAAGGAAGGGAGAGAAACAGGGAAAGAGAAGGAAAAAGGGAAAGAGAGAAACATAGAGGGGTCATGAGTAAGGGGAACAGCAGGCAACAGATGGAAGCACTTAAATGAACGACACACTCTGTCAGACTCAGATCAGGTTACCCTATTTTTTGAGCCAGAAAAAAAAAAAACTAACTGCATTCTTCATAGAGGAGATGGGTCTTGTTAAAAGTCACTGAAAACTGGAAAAGCTAAAATCTAATATTCAAAACTATTAGTACAAATTGTGATTGTCTGTTACCTTTAGTTATTTCTCTCTCTTTATAAAGCAAAGAGCTTTCTTACTTTGGCTTCTTTTGCCATTAAATACAGATGTTAACTAAGGAAAGCACAGGACTATGTTTTAAGGTTTTGTTTATAATAATTGTAATCAAAAGGTTTTTGTTATCCAGAAATAACTACTCTAATACTTGGTCACGATAAACACCAGAAGTAGGATTAAATATAAGCCATCAGGCCTAATCTACGTAGCTTAACAAGAAAATCAATTACCTTACTTCTCAGCTATTAATATAAAAAGTCAAAACTGCTGGTGGACTAAAATAGTAACTAGGCCATGCTAGTTTGACACTAGAAGCTGAAGACATGTGATTTAGTTACCAATTTAATTATGAGGCCTATGGAATATTAGTATCTCATGCCATGGGATCCATTCATTCTTGTAAGGAATAAAGTATAACTCATTAATTGAAAGTTTTACTTACTGAAAGTATGTATACATTTTATTTACTAATTTTTAGGAGGAAAAATTCAGGAATGCTATTGATACACATTCGAATAATCAGTTATTGTAAAAGTTAAAATATGAGGATTGCTTAGGTGCTTTCAAACTGAGTTCTATTAAATAAACTATAATAGGGTGACAGTGCTTAGCACAGTACTGGCACAAAAGTATTAGTTGAATCTGAAATTGTTTGTATTATATATTAGTGTCATAATCATAGGTGGCCAAGACATGTGTCTAAGATCACATTACTTTTCTCAAAAGTTTCTGCATGTTCTTCAAAGTCCTCACTGACCCACAAGGATTCTACGTTATTCCTAAAAGACTCTGTAAAAAGTAATATACAACTCTGTTATCACAATGATCAGAAATCTCCTTTTCTTTGAAGGATAAAATCAAGTATTAAAAGTATATAGAAACTATTTTCAAAATGTGTCAATACTCAAAACCAACAGACAACTAAGTCACACTTTAGACCTTAGGGTATGTACATTTTCAGCGTATGTTAAAAAATTATAATAAAGCCTGTTACTGTCTCCATGGCAACAAAGGCCTAACATTAAGAGTCCTAACAGTATGGTTCTGTCAAAAGCAAGCTTTGGAATAGCAGAACTCTCACCTTTGCTATGAGTGTGAGACTTGAGCCTGTTTTTAAAAATCATTATTACAAATAAAGACCTCAAGTGATTTATATGTATATATGCAGGATACTAATAGCCAATATTAGAATCTCTTTCATTATAATTTCACCAACAGATTTAAAAATAATGAAACAGTTTATTTATTCAATACTGCTTAGTATAGGAAAAATGATTATATAGTAATTTAATCCTTAAAGCTCTTAAGTCCTTTACTAGAATTTTATTAAAGCATTGTCATGGCATCAGAGTAACTGTTTTACCTGCTGAGTTCTGACAAAGACAGCACAGGTCCCTGCTCAAGGGACTCTATATATCTTAAAATCTTAAAAACATTTTTTTAATAATGAAATTTAGGGCTAGTAGACAGACCAGAAACTTAAGGTAGAAATGTAAGAAAAAAAGTGAAGGATGGCAGGAGAACTTAAGGGAGGTATGAGGAGTGTACAAGAATTATGAGATGAAGTCAAGGGAAAAGATCAGGGTTCTAGAGATCATACAGAAAAAAGGAAATAGCTGAAGACTGTGAAGACAGTATGGACTATATGGTGTTAATCAGAAGTTAAATAGATCTGGCAGAGGAAAAAAAATAAAACCTCTTACTAAAATACACAATTCTCCAGCAAAGAGAGTTATTTTAGATCTATGAAGCTCAATGTATATCAACTTCTTTATTTTCCCTTCTCAGGAAATTCCAACTGAGGTTATCTTTATAGCTCACAGGAGACATTTAATTCTTTCTTCTATCTACTCTTCACCTCTTCCCTCATCCATGGGTACTGTGCATGTCTAATAATAAAGTTAAACTATTTTATAAGGTAGATGATAATAGTGTTCTCATCCAAGTCACAGAAAACTAGTGTCATTTGTAAGTCAAACACAGGAGGGACAATCACAGATATGATAAGTTAAACAATAGTCATAATATTGCTTGGTGGAGAACATAAAAGGGCAAGTTGGAAGATGGGGCATAATATTTTACCTGGAAGCCTGGAATTTTAATATGCTTCATTGTAAAAAATGGTACATAAGATGATTCATGTAAGTAAGAGAATTCCACATTAAAAGGCTTTCTCTGATAGTTAAAAGAAGAAAGAAAGCGGTTGAGTTGAGATGGGTAGGAACAATCTAAAGCCCAAACTTGGCATTTTATTGTGATGTAAGAGATAACAGAAACTACTGCACAAATAAGTGATTGGAACTGACACTGGGAACATCGATTCTTATGCCCTCAACAACTTGAGTTACAGAATCTGGCAGAGGTTGGGCAGATGAATGCATATCAGCTTAGAGGTTAAGTAGAGTGATCTGAAAAATCTAGGTCTTGATTCTAACATATATTAATAGTAAGAAATTGGGCAAGTTATTTAGCCTTACCAAGCCTCAGTTTCCTCATAAAGTCACAGTATTGTTATGAAGCTTAACTAATTCCAAACATGTATAAGTATTTAAGCACAGTGCTTGGATACAGAGATATAGCTCACTTATTAAGTTTATTAATACATGGAGTAGTGAGGGCTATGGCTACAGAAAACAAAGAAAGCAGTTTCAGACATACTATAGAGACAGCATAACATGGCAGCACATTAGTGAGGAATTTGAGAGTGCAGGAATTAAGGGTAAGGGCTCTGAAACCAGAATGCTTACATTAGAGTCCTATTTCATTCATTTTTTTTTTCTAGCTCTAAGAACCTTTCTGTGTTTGTTTTCTTTCATCAGTTATTTTGGGCTAATAACATCAAAGACAATTCGTGAGGATTATATTAATTCAAATAAAATCCTCAAAACAGTACCTAGCCCAGAATAAATGTTCTAAAAACATCAGCTGTTATGATTGTTTTTGCTGTTGTCATCACAGATTCAGCATGATTTGGAAGTCTGAACTGTGCATATATGTTGAGGCATGGGGGTAGTAAAACAAAGATGTCTAAGGGGATGAGAACAGTGATATCATCAATTATTTTTTAATTAAGAAGGGACTCATGTTGAAGAAAATACAGTATGTTATGCCTTAGTAGAGTATCCAAATCAAAATGGTCTAAGTTAGACAACAATAAATATGTGGTACAGAATGGAAGTTAAACAGTATTCTTTAGACCATGGGTTCACAAAATGTGGTGCCTGGACCAGCAGTATAGTATCACCTGGGAATTTGTCATAAATGCAAATGATCAGGCCTCACCCCAGATAAGCTGGGTCAGACACTCTGGAAGGTGGGGGCCCAGCAATCTATATTCAGCAAGCCCTGCAGGTGATCGTATGGCAAACTGAAGTTTGTGAACACTGGATTAGAGAATCTACAAACACCACATGCAAACTGCTCATTAAGAAAATTTTCTTAAGAAAAAAGCTGTAATGAAATACAAATCAAGGCCTCATCTGTGAGAGTATCAACATGTGTGGTAAAGTTAGAATTTCTTTTCTTTTTTTTTTTTTTTGTGAGACAGGGTCTGGCTCTGTCGCCCAGGTTAGAGTGCAGTGGTGTGATCTCAGGTCACTGCAACCTGCAACCTCCTCCTCTCAGGCTCAAGTGATTCTCCCACCTCAGCCTTCCGAGTAGCTGGGACCACAGTCATGTGCCACCATGCTTGGGTAATTTTCGTTATTTATTTATTTATTTTTTTGTAGAGACAGAGTTTTGCCATGTTGCCCAGGCTGGTCTGGAACTCCTTGGGCTCAAAAGATTTGCCTGCCTCAGGCTCCCAAAGTGCTGGGATTACAGGCATGAGCCACCCACGCCCGGCTATTAGAATTTCTTTTCGGTCATTCTTTTACCAATTTAACTCTTGTGTTGTTGTTGTTGTTGCTGTTTTTTAAAGAGTCCTAAGTTATAAAGTATTAACCATGTGGGGTCTATTTTGAAGAAATAACAATACTATCTATACTCACTAATTCTTCCCATGATCACTTGGGAGGCAGGTGGTTGAGGGAGGATAAGAGCAATCAGATTCATCACACAGGAATGCTAATGGTGAAAAGAGAAAATCTACCTATCAAGGTTCCTCTGTATGCTGGAATGCTGTAGATAATGTTGAAGTATATCTAGTCCAAAGAAATATAAGGGCATTAAAATAATAATTTCAAATAATTACTGAGGTATTTGTCTTTAGTAAATGTTTCATAGCCGAAGGGATTTTTTAGGAGGAAACTGGCAGAAGACTCAGATAAGAATATACTGAGAGAACAGTATGGAGGCAGACCAAATGAAAGCGAAGATCAAGAAAATGAAAAATGAAAGATAAATATAAAGATAGGCATAACAATAAAAGTACTAAGAAAGTATATTCACAAAGTTGGATTTGAGATTATAAAGTGTATTTAGTAAAGTTAACCTGAAGATAACTTAATAAACATTAATTGTCCAATGTGGTAGGAAAATAAAAATTTTTATGTAAGCAAGAAAAAGAAATACAAGGCATCCAAAGTAGAAAGAAATAAAATTATCTGTTTGCAGAGGACAACTTAAATGCAGAAAACCCTAAAGACTCCAGAAAAATACCTGCTGGAACTAATAAACAAATTCTGTAAAGTTGCAGGATACATAATCAACTCACAAAAATTAGTTGTATTTCTATATACTAACAATTAACAATCTGAGAAAAAAAACCTAAGGAGATAGTTCAATTTAAAATAGCAACAACAAAAAAATAAAATATGTAGACATAAACTTAACCAAGGAAGCAAAAGACTTGTGCACCAAAAACTATAAAACATTGCTGAAAGAAATTAAAGAAGGTACAGATAAATGAAAAGGCATCCATTCTTCATGGACTGGGGGACAATATTAAGATGGTACACCACCCAAGTGATCTATAGATTCAATGCAATCCCTATCAAAATCCCAACGACTTTCAATGACTTTTTTTTTCTTCCAGAAATAGAAACATCCATCTTAAAATTCATGTGAAATCTCAAGGGAACCTAGTCAAAACAATCTTGAAAAAAATAATAAACTTGGATTTCTCACACTTTCTGATTTCAAAACTTACTACAAAGCTATAGTAGTCTAAACAGCATGGTACTGGCATAAACACAGACATATAAACCAATGGAATAGAAAAGGTTGGCCAGAAATAAACCGTATCATCAATAATTTTCGACAAGGGTACTAATACCATTTAGTGGGAAAAGGACAGTCTTTTCAACAAATGGTTTTGAGGAAACTGAATATGCAAAAGAGTGAGGTTAGATCCTTATCTTACGTCATATAAAAAATTAACTCAAAATGGATCAAAGACCTAAAAATAAGAGCTAAAATTGTAAAACTCTTTGAAGCAACATAGAAAGAAAAGATTTGAACTACAGAATTGTAAAGAAGTAGAGAGAAACATTGAGAAATTTATCTGGAAAGAGAAAACTGTATTTTAAAAAGTTTTAACAAAGCTTTCATATGCAGAATCTCACAACATTTTAGTTCCTAAACATTTACTAGAAAATAAACCTTTGAATATCATGAATTTTCTGCAGTGGGAGTGGGAAAGAAGGGCAGAAGGAGAGATAGTGTTTGTGTCATTCTTTGTTTCCTTCTTATTAACCCTGGATCTCGGTTAGGTTTAAAATCTGGAAATAGGTGGGAAGGGCATCCTCCTACCCTATCTAATGTGCTGATTAACTGTTTCTCATGATTGTGCTTCAATGGTGACATAAGCAACATCTTGAAAAAAGCGGAAAAGCAAGGAGATTTTCCCTTTTAATTATTCATTTCCTGCAAAATGGTGGGGGAGTCAAAAACAATAAATAAAAATAACATATATAACAAACCTGCACGTTGTGCACATGTACCCTAAAACTTAAAGTATAATAATAATAAATAAATAAATAAAATAAAGCACAAAAAAAAAACAGAGAGAAGGAAAAATCAATAGAATCTGACATTTTGGCACAGGGTAGATAAAAGTGAAAAATGGTGAAGAGGAAAAAAATGATAATTCATATTTCCTGTTTTCTGAGAAAGCAACTATCTAAAGAAAAGAAAAAAACAAAAAATAAAAATACAACGCAGAAAAAGAAAATCAAAATTTGATATGATAATCTTTATCAAATAAAGGCTAGTCTATTGTAGAAACAATTTCTGACTCATCATAATGCAAATAAAACTATACTTCTCTGAAACTAATTACAAAATTAATACATAGCTGCAAAGTATCTTTCTAGTTATTTCTTCTATATAAGTATAAAAAATGAAGTACATGTTTTATAAACCTCTCATCTCCCTCTATCTTCCTCAAATACTACATGTTATGCCCTTTAGTTCCCTACTCAATTTACTCCAAATTTCAAATAAAAACTGTTGTGTGTAGTTTTACATCCAATTTATACTGAAGTGTCAAATAATTGGAACACATTTATTTAAATGTGAATGTATATTATTGTAGCTAGAGATACAGTATACATATACATTCCTGAAAACAGACTATTAGATATCCGATTTCTCTGTGATTTATACAAATATAAAGGAAATATAACATGTATGCAGTGTGGCAAAGTAAAGATGATTTTGTTTATTTACCAATACAAATATCAATTAGTATGTGGCCACTAGTTATCTACTATGGACTCTCATATGAACCTTTCCTATCTCTATTTATCACAGTGAACAACTTTAGAAATGAAAAAACGATTCATTTTATCTAAGCAAAAAGGCAACATTACATAGTTTTACCATTTTTAAGATTAACACGGCAATTATATCCATTTAAAAAATATTGAAATCTACCTAGTCAGCAACAACTCATAGCATATGGTATCAATATAAACAGGGGCCCCACTAGAATATATACCATAAAGAATACAGAAGCTGTCTAAGTGTGGAGAAAATATTCTGACTTTGAGTCTATTGAAAATTTAGCATTTGAATATTAAATTCTAGATTTTTTCTTTCTTTTTTTTAAAGACAGGGTCTCACTATGTTGTTCAGGCTGGTTTCAAACTCCTGGACTCAGGCAATCCTCCTGCCTCAGCCTCCCAAAGTGCTAGGATTACAGGTGAGAGCCCCGGTACCCAGCAAAATGTGAATATTAAATTCTTTTAAAGAAAGTACTTATCACCTAAAGACTTTTATATTAACTTCCTAATAATGAAAATAAAACAAAAACTCTAAAGTAACCAAAGCCAAATAACTGAAATGTCATCATTTAAAATCTATAAATAATTCAATAAGGGATGAAATAACTATATACTAATAGTGACACAGCAAATTGCTACAAAGAAATAGCAAAAATAATGGAATTTGAGAAGGTATACTGGCATATTTATCTGCAGGTAACAATTTCAAAACATGTATTATCACAAATATATTAATAGAGTTTTCTACTGATTAAAATAAAGAGGTTGTGATATCAGAGCCAAATGCTTTTCTGTATTTAGTAATTTCTTGTTCAGAAGTTATAGCTGTGAAATATAAATTGATAATTTTATACACAGGCAAATATTGCTAAAAGCTCTAGATTATGACATTCCTATTTAATTTTTCATCTTTATCTCCTTCTTTAAACATTTTATAAAAAATGTGACATAACAAAGGCCCCACTCTACTAGAAATGTTACTATGTAATAAATATTAAAAGAGGCATCATGATACCTTTTTAAGGATTAGTATAATCATCTGAGAGTATTGGGATACTTCACAAACATGAAAACTCAGATTTGTTAAAAATGCAAATTTGGTGCTACATGAAATTTTCACATACAAATAATGATAGTTTAAATGAAAATTATTTTGTTAGAAACCTGCAATAACTATTTGTAAATCAATTCCATAAAACATATGAGTTCTTCCCTTCAATTCAATGAATGCTACTGTGTTCCTACCATGTGCACAGAGCAGTAAGAAATGCTTCAGGGGATTCAAACATAATTAAGACAGTGTCCAGCCTAAAGGAACTTAATGAGGGGGTAAGACAGAAGAACAGCTATGATACAAACAGGAGAAAGCCAAGTGCCATGAAAATGGGACAAAACATAGGCTACACAATTTAAAGAGAAAAATGTATTGCAGATGCCTCCCAACTCATCAGAGTTTAATAGACGTTAATTTTCTATTAAAAAATTGGAATTATAAGGTGATTTTAAGAAACTGGTTTCAGAAGACCTATTAATTTCACTAATTTATCTTCTTTTAAAGTTTCATGAAGAATTTTATGGTTACAACAGTTGAAAAGTAACTGGAGAAAAACATGCTCACAGCTTATGTCTTTAAAAATCTGGAAAAGAACAAATTAAACCCCAAATCAGGCAGAAAAATAAAACCATAAAGATTAAAGCAGAACTCAATGAAATAGCCAATAAACTTATTTGCTTTTCAGAGGAAAATGATGAAACTAGAATTTAATTCTTTGAAAAGATAAACAAAATCGAAAAAACTTACTCTAGACTGACAAAGAGAAACAGCAAAGACACGAACTATCAAATTAGGAATAAAAATGGGGCCATCACTATTGACTCTGCAGAAACGTAAAGGACTATAAGGGCATATTAATAACAACTTTAAGCCAACAAATTTGATAACTTAGATGAAATGGGCAAATTCACAGAAAGACACAAATGATCAAAACTCATTCATTAAGACATGGAAAAATCTGAATAGATTTATAACAAGTAAATAAACTGAATTAGTAATTAAACATCTTACCACAAAAAAGCCCAGTCTCAGTTGTCAACACTGGTGAATCCTATCAACTACCTTAAGAAGAAATAATAGCACTCCTTTACAAACTCTACCAGAAAATTAAGAAAGAAGTTGGGACAGGAGCAAGTGACTTAGAAAATCAAGTTACTTCAGATATATGTGGCTAGACTTTATACCAACAGTGTATAAGAAATCTGTAGCGATGTCTGGCTTATGAATTTAGTTTGTTCTAACTTAGTTCAATCAATTAAAATAAATATCATCACACTTTGCCTTGTTTTAAAAATTGATACCATTTTAGTATTTATCAAGTAAAAAAGTTTAAAAACTTTTTCCAACATTACATCTATAGACGGTAGTTTTCTTATAGAGCTTTATACAAACTTTTAATTTTGTTCTGATCTTATCTGGCACTCAAATAAGAATTAAATGTAACAATTTTTTTTAAATGAGTATTTCAATGGAAGAGAAAACATCCCTAAATTTTGTTTTAGAAAGACCGATGAAATGGGATCATTCTGTTGGGTCCTATAGATGGCCTATTTATTTTAGTTAGTGATGCAAAACTTCTTGCTAGAGCCCAATTCTAATGTGAGGTACACAGCTCTAAAAACAATTACCTCACTTTCAAAAAAAGCTATGTAACAACAAATAAAATAACATCATTTGTGTAACAGTTTATTTTATACTTTTTTTTTTTCTTGAGACAGGGTCTCGCTCTGTCACCCAGGCTGAAGTGCAGTGGCACAATCTAGGCTCACTGCAACCTCACCTTCTGGGTTCATGCAATTCTCCTGCCTCAGCCTCTGGAGTAGCTGGGATTACAGCTGTGCACCACCATGCCTGGCTAATTTTTCTTTTTTTCTTTTTTTTTAGTAGAAACGGGGTTTTGGCATGTTGGCCAGGCTGGTCTTGAACTCCTGACCTCAAGTGATCTGCACACACTGGCCTCCCAAAGTGCTGGGATTACAGGCATGAGCCACCACGCCCAGCCTATTTTATACTTTTACTTAAATTTTTACCTAAGCTCATTTGACCTTTGTAATTTTTCTATGTAAAATACATGGATCCTGTTTTGCAGATGGGAAAACAGAATCACAAGATCTCTTGTCCAAGATTACAGTAATTAAGTGGTGGATTACAGATTCATATCCTGATATTTTGATTTCAAATATTGTATTACTTCATTTATAATACTCTTCCTGGGTGAGCATGGTGGCTTGCACCTGTAATCCCAGCACTTTGGGAGGCCAAGGTAGGTGAATCACTTGAGGTCAGGAGTTCAAGACCAGCCTGCCAACATGGCGAAACCCCATCTCTACTAAAAATACAAAAATTAGCCAGGTGTAGTGGTGGTGCGCGCCTGTAGTCCCAGCTACTCAGGAGGCTGCAGCAGGAGAATTCCTAGAACCTGGGAAGCAGAGGATGCAATGAGCCAAGATGGTGCCTCTACACTCAGCCTGGGCAACAAAGCAAGACTCTGTCTCGAAAACAAAACAAAAAACTGTTCCTCAAGGTATGGGACTGATTTTAGGATGTAAAAGATGATTTAAAATCATCCATAAAAATGGCAGTAAATAGGATTACTGCCTATTTACTGCCCACTATCGGTGGGCATTACTAGTGCCCACCGATATCCTAGTCTCCATTCCTGTCTAGGCAGAGGCGTGACTACAATTACCAGCTGTTGTGCGGTTTAGAAGACTAGTTTGGGCCAATGAAATAAAAGCAGAAGTGACATAGTCCCTGCATGATTCTACAGTATGTCTCTTCCTCTGACAGAAAAATCATGATGAAAGTCTCATGTTGAGATAGTGAAACTACAAGATTGAAGCAGCAATAAAGGACAGCTGCCCTGGAGAGTTGCCAGCATTTGCTGGGTGAATTAGAAACCGACATTTGTTGTATGAATTTGCTGCCATTTTAAAGATGGTTTGTTATGGCAATATAGTTTAGCCTATTCTGACTAATGAAATCGCTACAAAGTTACTCTTTTCAATTATCTGTCTATCCTTCTGAATATGTCAAGAAGAAAATTTTAATGTGCGGCTAGTATCAGCTAATCCTCCTTTTTAACAAAGAGAGTTGAGCTTCAGAATCATTTGAAGGTTTAAGTAGCCAGATTAATGTTCTAGTTAATCTTCTAGTTAGGTTCATGATATTGATTTTCTAGTTTGACTAGTAGTATAGTTTCTTTAAAAGTAAATTACTTAAACAAAAGCATGAAATTCCAAGAAAATATTAGGTTAAACAAAAAGTAGTTATAATCAGGTGGGGCAAAAATCATGAAAATCCTATACCAAATGAATGAAATTAAGAAACAGTGCAGGTACCAACATGTATTTCTTTCTTTCTTGAGATAGGGTCTTGCTCTGTCAACTTGGCTGAAGTGCAGTAGTGTGATCACAGCTCGATGAAGCCTTCACCTCCTGGGATCAAGTGATCCTCCTACCTCTGCCTCCTGAGTAGCTGGCATTACAGGAGCATGCCACCACGCCTAGCTAATTTTTAAAAATGTTTTGTAGAGACAGGGTCTCACTATGTTGCCCAGGCTGATCTCAAACTCCTTGCTTCAAGCAATACTCCTCAGCCTCCCAAAGTGCTGGGATTATAGGCATGAACCACCACGCCCAGTGGCCAAACTCTATTTCATCATACACAGTCTCGCTCTGTTACCCAGGCTAGAATGCAGTGGTGCGATTTCGGCTCACTGTAACCTCCACCTCTCAGGATCAAACAAGTAGCTGGGACTACAGGCCTGTGCCACCACATCCAACTAATTTTTTTGTATTTTTAGTAGAGATGAGATTTTGTCATGTTGGCCAGGATGGTCTGGAATTCCTGAGCTCAAGCAACCGCCCACTTCTGCCTCCCAAAGTGCTGGGAATACAGGAGTGAGCCACTGCACCCGGCCAAACTCTATTTCAATAGAGCAACTTGACTTAATTCTCCATTTTCTGTCTAGTTTGTGTTGAGTTGTGAGCAAAACATTTAGGCAAGTGCATTTAAGTTGGTGTTCAGTATGAAGGACAGAAGTGACGTTACAGTCATGACTGGAATATTGGTTAGGTAATAAGAGAATTGGGAGATAACGAGTATAAACAGAGAAAATAGTAAGTTAAAAAAAAAGACTTCTCATATGAACAGACTTATAATTATTTGAACAATCTAGTCATCTGATGAGATAATCAGAGCAGTCTCCTCTTAAAAAATTTTTGCCATCTTTTCAGAAGGGCCAATCCAGTTCTCTATACTTTTAATAGCCTTCAATTCCACGGATGGCATAGTCAGAGGTCAAAAGTGAAGAAAGAGGAAGCACAGACTGAACCTGTGTGGTACACACGTGTAATCTGTGAAGAATCTACGTCCATGGTTACAATGCAGCTTCGTAACTTAGACAAGTGTGGTATGTCAATATAGAAAAGCTGTAGTTACTGTATTAAAGTGAGAGTGAATCATGAGGTCATTCTTGAAAGCTTTAGAGTGGGTTCTCACTCAAAGTTTCTAAATTGTGTTACCACACTTTGAAATAAGTGAAGGATTTTATCATGACCAAATCTGGCACGGAAAGAAAAATCTTTTAAAAATATGTCTCTGATCATTAAGAAAGAGAAAGGAAAAGATAGGTAAGATGATGAAGAGACATATTTCATTTCAGAGGATAGAAGAAGAATACAGATTGATAAGGAGGGATAGGATATGCAAGTATACAGCCTAAAGCAGCCCTTCCAACAACCGTCCAAGCAGAACAAGAGCTATTAGCACTAATACAAAAGAAAGCAATGTTTTCATCTTAATGAACTGCTTGAGAAAGACTGAAGTTTCTCAAGCTCAATTTCAGCCTATGTATTTATAAAAATTATGGTCCTCTCACATAGATATATCACTACAGTTACAGTACAGTTATGTTTTCTCCTTGTATTAGTCAGGGTAGGCCAAGAGCTGAAACAAACAACTTTATCTCAGTAGCCCAATACAATAGATTTCTCATTCAATATGCGTATTCAGTAGGAAGCTTCTTTCTATAATGTAGTTCCAACAGTATCTTACAGCCCCAGAGTTCTTTGTTGGATTTTCTGCATCCAGAGATGCAGGGGGTGGGAGGGGGAAGGGGAGAATTGCACATGTAAAGTTTCTGAACTTTGCGAAACGTCTGGAACTGGAACACATTGTTTCCAATCATACCTCCTTCAAGCTCAGTCATATGACACACTTAAGTGCAAGGAAAGCTGGAATATGCAGTTATATGCAGTTTACCTATATGCCCAGGAAAAATGGAGAACAGGTTTTATAAAAACATAGTATTCTTTGCCATACTCTATATAATACCTTGGACACTCATAAAAATGAGATGCAGAGCTAATAAAGTAGCAGATGCTGTATTAAATTTAGCCCTCTCTCTTTCAAATGGGCTGAATATACATCATGAGGACCTAAGATCGACCTGTTTGTTTATTTATTTCCAAACTTTTTCATCAAATATAATGCTTTATATTACAATGCCTAGAATAGTATCTGGCATATGATAGCTGGTTAATCATTATTTGTTAATTGAATAGTATAGAGAATCAAAGCAAAGACAGACATTACAAATAAGAGTTTTACTATACAAAGTGAGTCTTAAAAAGCACTCATGGATAAAACAAATCTTTGTCACCTGAGAAACACAGAGAGACTTTCATCAAACACATAGATTATATAAACTATCTTCATTATAATTACTACAATCATTTAATTTCTAGCTTTAATGACTGGATTCTTTTCTATAAAAGATATCCAACAAAATACACTGAGAACAAAGAAGAATTACAAGGGAAACACATTTGAAAAGAAAAGACACTTTAGCTGTGTATTGGCTCTTCCACATTGAGGGATATTTGAAGGATAAGGATACAACACAAAAGAAATCAAAATCCTCTTTATTCCTAACTTTTAACAGTCAGGCCAAGTAGCTGCTTCCTGGTCCTCCAAAGCAGGTAAGTCAATTGTGGATCAGTTTGTCCTTTTGAACTTGTTTTTAAGCTCTATTTAGGCAGGTATGGAGTCATTTTTTACTCTGAGGCTAGTTTAGCCTTACTACTAATGTGTGTTCTTACTTGGATCTCTACTGAATGCTCCCGGTTTTTAACAAGATCTTTCCGGTCAGAATGAAAAAAAATAAAAAATAAAAATCTCCCATTCCTGTTGGGACTCTAGGAATTGTTCCGTTCTTTCTCTAGCCTCGTGGAGTCTCATTGCACATCTCTGCAACTCAGTATTAAAGATGCAAAAGGACCCTTCTGCAGAGCTCTGCAGTTGTCTCGGATTAGCTCTGTCCTCCAGTACTCTGTAACTTCTGGTTGCCCTTGCCGCCTCAATCTCTGATCTCAATTCAGCAAGACTGTCATTCTCTGCTAGAGTTCTCCACAGTCAGAATACCTCGTGTCAGAAAGCCAGGATTCATCTAGTTCTTGTCACCCTCAACCCATGCCCTTTCTCTCAGGGATCACATTACCATGCTGTCAATTATCCAATGTCTGAAAACAGTTGTTTCCGGTGGGAAGGCAAGTCCGTTACTGGTAAATTCATCATAGTGGGAAGAAGCCTCTCACTGTTATTTTAATTTGCATTTTCTATATGTTTATTATTCAGACTGTGGCTGACAAAAGGTAGAGCCTTTGTCTGTTTTATATACTGCTATATCCTTAGTACTGCCTATAATAGTGCCAGGCACAGAGCAAGTACTATTACTTGTTGAATGAACTAACTAGTTTACATTTGTGTAGATATTTATAGAGGTATAAGTGATCTGTTCATGTCCTTCATCTATTAAGATGATTCATCTATTAAGATTCTTAAGGCCTAAGAAAACTGGTGATTCCAAGCTGTATCCAAGGTAACTCAGAATAAGTATGTTCCTCCTACATAAGTTCTATTTTCACGCAATTATGTTGTGCCACATAAAAGGATATACCAGACACATTGATATACAGATAGAACATAGAAGCAATAAATATGGAGACAACATACTGATCCAAAGAAATAGTTACTCAAAAAATGACCACAATAACTTAGGATATTCCTACAGACATTACTTCAATGGGATTTTGAATAACTTAAAGAAATTCTCATTTCAAGAAGAAATTGAGATTTAAATCTTCATTTATCTGTAAATCTTTATCTTATAAGGAAATAGGCAAATTACTATGGCCTGCAACTGTTGTAAATGACATCTCTTTACAGCAGTGAATAGCAAAACTCAGTGTATGAGATAAAATAAGGCAGTGTAAATTTCAATTACCTATTTTATTATTTTTGCATATACAAATCAATAATCTGAGCTCAGAAAAGCCTTTTAAATGTGCTAACCTGAAACACAATACTCAAATGCCAATAAGTTTAACATTATTAAGTTTCATTTCCATATATCTAAAGAGCACTAGGTTTTTGACAATATAAAAAGGAGTTCCAAATTTCAAAGTTTGTATATATTGGCTAATACGTGATTACTGGTTTACTGATACGAGCAATTCTATTTGTCAGACCAACTTCTGAGTTTTAAAGTAACTATGATAAATAACTCCATTAAAATTTAAGATATTATATAAACATGGTTCATCATAGGAAAAATAAAACATATAAGAGAAAATAGTGTAAGTAAAATTTACCAGAAATCTTATCTCTGTTAAAATTTTGTAATATATGGCCTTCCTATTTTTAAATTTTATATAAGATATTACCGTCAACAAAAAAAAAGCTAAAAGTGATTGATGACTTCTCTTTCAAATGTATGGCTTTTGAAAGGAATATTGAGAACCTAAAAGTGGAAGGAAATTCACTGATCAACATTTTATGAGTTGCATCACTATTATTAAGATGAATATTAGCACTGTCTTTCTTTGTTGAGTAACTCTCACCTTCTCAATAAATATCACAAAATAGATTTTACATATTTAACTTACATATTTACAAATGCAATCTATGCAACAGTACATAACAGATAGTGATATAACTGTAAGGTATGACGCAAGATGTACTTGTTTTTGTGGGTTTTCTTGCTTTTTATTTTTAGCTAGGGTCTCACTCTGTCGCCCAGGCTGATGCAGTGGCACAAGCACGGCTCACTGCAGTCTTGACCTCCTGGGCTCAAGCAATCCTCCCATCTCAGCCTCCCAAGTAGCTGGGACCACAGGTGCATGCTACCACACCCAGCTAATGTTTAAATTTTTTGTAGAGATGGATCTCACTATGTTGCCCAGGCTGGTCTCGAACTCCTGGCCTCAAGCAATCCTCCTGCCTCGGCCTCCCAAACTGCTAGGTGTGGACCACAGTAACAGGCTAGATGTTCTTGTAAGTGTTGTCAAAATTGTTAGTATGCCCCCTAAATTGGAAGAAAAAAAATCTTTTCCAGCATCTTTCAAGATAGAAATATTACATATGTATTATCTTCTCTTATTTATGTGTAGTATGATAAAAGAAATTACAGGATAAAGTAAAAACAGAAACTGAATGGAGGGACTTTTAAGCAAGACTTGCTACATAGCGTATCATGTAGTCTTCAACGAATTGTTTAACTTTTCCAAGCTTGGATTCCTTGTCTTTAAAATGTGAGCCATAATCTGAGTTGTTCTGATAATTAAATTTATAGGGTAAAATATAGATAAGACTAAAAAAGAATTAGTATTTATTTTTCTTTGGAAATAGCTGAAGTATAATGCATTACTCAAGGCCACAGACCAAGTTAACCCCGGAACAGAAACTAAAATATGGATCCTGGATTCATGATTTAGTGATAGTGTACACAACAGATACTCTGTATACATCTTTAAGCTAAGTGGCCTATGTAATTATTATAATAATATGCCACTCACCTCTCAAGGTTAAAGATTTAAATGAACATATTTCTGTAAAATTAGCATAGTGCCTTGCATATATAACGTGCTCAATGCTAGGTGTTATTAGTATATAATGACCATGGTGGTGGGGGTGGTGCTATGACAGGCAATAGGAACATGGAGACATACCAACGAAATTATAAGAAGTTGGTCAGAATGTTTGGCATCTAGAGTGGATGAAAAATTACAAGAAGTAATTTACTCATGCTTCTTACCTCAGTTATGTCTGTCCCTTTCCCCACCTCTCCCCACAAGAAGGATAACTGCTATTTAATAGATGAAAGTTACTCCCTTGAGTGGAATACATATTATAACAGGATACTATTACAAGTGCTCTTGTATGTTTGACAGGGAAAAGTACAATATGTTGGATAAGAGGTGTTTATGTGAATGCTAGAAACCAGTTCCTTTTTGAATATTTTACCAACTATGATTTAAAATCATGCTAAGTTATATAATATTGGATTTATGATTCTGGTTTTATAAATTTGCAGTATAAATTCTACCCAATCTATGTGTAGGAATCATCAAACTCTACTAGATTATAAACTCTTTTAAGGCAGGGGCTTTAGGAAAATCATCTCAGATTAGTGTTTTGAGAATAATACACAATGCGCTCACGCTGCTGTTTTCCATTTTGCATTAGCTGTCAATAATGGCTGAAAATATGCTGACTAGGTAGAATTACATAAATTCCTTGAAAACATAGTTTTACATATAATAAAGAACTGAGGGAGAAATAGACTTGGATTGGAAGCAAGTATATAACAGTGAGCCACCATTTACTGACAATTCCAAATTGAGTTCTCCATGGCAGACCCAAAAGATCTAGCATTAACAAAGAAAACAAAAAGAATTATGGAAGGTTATTCCATTTTTTTTTTCTTTTTCAAAACTTCAGGATAGTAAGCTGAAGAAGATCCCAGTCAATCAATGTGGGAAGTAAAAACTATTGGCCAGGCGCGGTGGCTCACGCCTGTAATCCCAACACTGTGGGAGGCGGAGGCGGGTGGATCACAAGATCAGGAGTTCAAGACCAGCCTGGCCAATATGGTGAAACCCGGTCTCTACTAAAAATACAAAAATTAGCCAGGCGTGGTGGTGCACACCTATAATCCCAGCTGCTTGGGAGACTGAGGCAGGAGAATCGCTTGAACCCAGAAGGTGGAGGTTGCAGTGAGCCAAGATTGTGCCACTGCCCTCCAGCCTGGGAGACAGAGCGAGCATCCATCTCAAAAAAAAAAAAAAACAACCAAAAAAACCAAAAAAACCCTGCTACTATTTGCATATATGTGAACACTGTGCCAGTACTGTAACACAATTCTGTAAGGATAAATTAAAAACGAAGTCTTTGTCTCATAGACTAAAATGACTATTGAGGCATTTTCAAAGATTAAGTGTGAAGGCCAGTAGCTTTCTGGCTTGTTGCTGGAATGTGCAGTTGCTACTAAATCACAACAGAGAATACTTAGTAATTCTAACCCTGAGTAAAGAATCATATTTCTCTGACCTTAGAATATTTGTCAGAAATTTCTATTATGTGTAATAGGACAAGTTGCTTTTCAATCTCCCTAAAACTCTGGTATAATCTGGCTAGAAGAGGGAAGATAAGATGATTAATTCCTGAGACAAACAGGGTATAGAAAGCTCTGGTGGAAAGTAAACCATGAAAAAAGAGAGCTAGCTGGAGGGACAGAACTAGCATTCTGCCAGAGAAGGCTTTGATTTAGGGGTAGAAGCAGGAATTTTTATTCTGGCTTTCCTTAAATACACAAAGGCATGAGATACTGTTTGCCTTACTCTTCTCGGTTGTATGGTAGTAAGAGGGTGTTCTATAAATACTTAAAAAGTAGATGCTGATTTGGCTCAGAGGTCTGTCTTTTGTTGGATTTTCATAAATCTCTTGCCACCTCTGGTTTTTAAACTACATAAAATATGTTGCTCTATTCATCACATTATTTTGTTTAAGATTTGAAAAAAAAAATCCTAGTAGTAGGATAGAGGTAGAAGCAATGCTGCAGAATACTGTAAAGAGGAATGGAAGCTAAAAAGCCAAATCTCAAAAGAAAGAAATCGATACATCTTCCTTGTGATTTCTGTCATTTTATTATGTAACACTGTATGGTAAAGAGAAAAACAGAATTACCTAAAGCCTGGAACAACAAATGGTAAGGAGGAAAACAATAAAACCAAAGTTTTTATAAGATTGGGCACTAAAGCTAGATTTAAGCTGAATGTATGCACTCCAATGCATAAATATTTCCATGGCTAGAAACAAATAACTTTAGAAAGTTTCAGTGTTTATGAAAGACAAAAATCTCAAAATCCTATTGAGGAGGTTCTGCTTCTGTATTCAATAGCTTTCAAATCTTGATGGAACCCTGGAGCTCATGTAGACTGGCGAGTCTTACAGTGTGGCCTATGGACCAGCATCACCTGGAAACTTGTTCAAAGTGCAGGTTCTCAGGCTCCACACTAAAATGACTGTGTCAGAAACTCTGAGGGTGGGGCACAGCAATCTGTGTTTTAACAAGTCCTTTAAATGATAACATGAAATGATGTTACTTTCAAACTTGAAAGTTGGTTACGTTTACTTAAATATCCATTAATACTGGATATTTGGATCAGTCTTGTGATGAAAGCAAATTTACATTCCAACCTAAGCAACTGGTGTAATGTAGAAAAAAAAAAGTAATTGTTTTAAACAGTAATAACGATGTAATATTTGGTAAGAAATACATGTTTTATCCTCCCCTTCCCTTTTTTTCTGGGAGTGGAATGGGATTGTTCAGAAAGAAACCAACATGATCAACCAACAAGTAATTCTGACCTCTTTCTTTGCTCAGACCAGCTTTTATTTTACATCTGCAGCAGTAGAGCCTCTGACTTTCTACATGACAATTTTTAAAGTCTAGATTTTATTATGATTAGGTTTATTTTAGTTTGCATACTGATGTAACAGTAATTACATTCTTCTTGCCATTAAGTATTTTATGAAACTGTGCTGTGAACTTAAAAACTGTGGTGGAGAATCAGTCTTATATTTCTGTTGTTATACTACAACATAGTCCACAGTAATTTGCTTAGAGCTATTTTCTTTTAGGTAAACTCTATTTAGATACAGTTCTTGAAAACCCTTTCCTGTGTTTCCATGCAGTGTTTTCGGTCTTGTGATCTGCCTCATGTTTCTCAGTTTCAGCTCCCTGAATCTTCACTGATGCTGGTTGACTCTTACAAACTCTGCTAAATTCACTTTCCCACAACTCTGAAGGAATAAAGTTAATGTGCTTTGTTTTTGGATTCCTGAAAAACAAAATGTTTATTATCCAGGGATTTTAGTGGTGTCTTTGCATATCAAGGTAAGATGCAGTAAGGTATGTATATTACCACAAGCAGCTCTAAATTTAGTGTTTACTAAATTTACTGAATCAGAGCTTTAAATTCTCTGGGGAGCCTCAAGGCAGAATAAACTACTTTGCCCTTAATAAAGGATATGTATAATTGTGTAGTAGCAATAACCATAATAAAATTCTTTATTATACAGATTCAATTATAATAAAGTTTAGGTTAGACTATGCCCCTTGAAATGTAAACACGCAGTAAACTAACAGATAAAGTGATTGTCAACACTAACTCCTATTAGGAAAGGAATTAACAAAACAGCAAATAAAAGATAGTAAACTGGTTTTTTAATTTTTTTTTTTTTTTTTTTTTTGTGAGATGGAGTTTCACTCTGTCTCTCAGACGGGAGTGCAGTGGTGCAATCTTGGCTCACTGCAACCTCCATCTTCCAGGTTCAAGCGATTCTCCTGCCTCAGCCTCCCAAGTAGCTGGGATTACAGGTGTGCACCACCACGCCCAGCTAATTTTTGTATTTTTAGTAGAGCTGGGGTTTCACCACGTTGGCCAGGCAGGTCTTAAACTCCTGACCTCAGGCGATCCACCCGGCTTGGCCTCATAAAGTCAGTTAAGAAATCTTCTAACTGGTAGAGTTAGTTCACAGTGTGCAGGGCATGGTAATATGCAGAATGCAAACGAGAAAATGAGAAAGGTCTGAGAAGTCTAACAACATTTTCATATGCCACCATGCTTGTAAGGCACTAATTGTCAATATTTAGATTTCGAAATAAAGCAGAGTATAAAATCCTGCCAGTTTCTTATGGTGACTAATGAGAGCCAGTGCCCATAACTGAAAGGACCATGATGGAGTAAGAAATTAAAGCATGAATAGATTTTCATAAAGAAATCATTTCTACTTTGTCACATTTTAGTCTCTAATCTATACAATTTTTGTGAATTTTTGTGACATTTTACTAGCTACTTTCTCAATAATAAATGATTTGGGAAGTAAAGTGTCAAAAGCATAAGAGAAATATAAAACTATCTTGGACGATGAACCTTGTTAAGAAATGTCTTTTCAAAATCCAAGGCATAATCTGGAAAAATTATATAATTAGAATTAAAGTCAAATTAAAATTAAGTTAGAAGTAGAAGAGGTAGCTCATATTCAATGTCACATCATATAAACAAATGAAATATCGTTTAAAATAAGTCTAAACTAGACTACATATTAATATATGTACAAAAATGGTTCATTAAAGCAATGATTTATCCCCAGAATGGAGAAGAGTAGAAAATATTAGACATTTAGTACAATAAGGAGAATTCCTTATTGAACACAACAGAGAATACCCAGTGGTAATAACAAGAAACAGCAAATTTTAATTGCAGCGTTGACAAGCTAAATCTGTCCTTTTTTTGGTACTTAAAAATGAGAAACTTAGTCATAATTGCAGTATGTCCCCGGCCTCAGGCTTAGGTAAGAGTACCTTATATATCAGACCTTTTACATTATAACCTTTCAGTAATAAGCTTTAAAAACAGGTCAAAATTGGCATGAAGAGAGCTATTTCTTTCTTTTCTAGGCACTATAATACTGTCAGAGTACTAAGAATCAGTGGCGGGTAGGGAGGTGAAAGGAACGTGACTCATGTCATACTTCTAGCCTCAGTTGAAAAATGTTTACCATCACAAGTCTGATCAATAAGTAAAATAGTGAGTCACAAATTTTCAAGATCTCACTTTAATAAAACCTTAGTGAGTCGGGCATGGTGGCTCATGCTTGTAATCCCAACTCTTTGGGAGGCCGAGGTGGGCCGATCACCTGAGGTCAGGAATTCAAGACCAGCCTGGCCAACATAGTGAAACTCCAACTCTATTAAAAAATAAAAAAATTAGCCAGGTGTGGTGGCATGCACCTGTAGTCCCAGCTACTCAGGAGGCTGAGGCAGGAGAATCGCTTGAACCCAGGAGGCGGAGGTTGCAAGTGAGCCAAGACTGCACCACTACACTCCAGCCTAGGCGGCAGAAGGAGACTCTGTAAAACAACAACAACAACAACAACAACAACTAACCCCCCCTAAAAAAACCTTAGTGAGTAAAGGCTCTTAACATCATAATAGGGTTATCTGCTTTGGCCTGCTTAGCCGAAGGCATTCAAGCTAAGAATATTATTGAAGCTCTAGGTAAGTGCAGGATGTTTTATTGATTTATTCAGTAAATATTTATTGAACATCTACTATATGCCAGGCATTGTGCTAAAGACTGAGGATATAATAATAAAAAGGACAAATACTGTCTCTCCCTTTTAGGGAGACAAGACGTACACTACACAAATACTAAATAATAATAACAGCAATAATTGAGCACTCATTGTGATCAAAACTGTTCAAAGTCATTCACTCATTTAATCCTCATAATAACCCTAGGAAGTAGTAGGTACTATTATTACCTGCTTTTTGCAGATGAGGAAACTGAGGGAAAGAGAGGTTAAGTTACTTGCCCAAGGACACAGAAGTAAGGCATGTCAGTCAGAATTCAAATTCAGGCAGTCTGGCTCCAGAGTACACAAACTATGTTAGATAAGCTTACGCTACATTATATTGCTAACTAATTTAAAACTTAAATTTGTAATAAATGCTAAGATGAAAAAGCCTGCTGTGTAATGAATGTATAATTTTACCACAATTATATCAAAGCTTCTCATTATATCATAACAATGTGACAATATATTTATCATACTTTTTTGGTAAAGGGTTCTTTTAAATAAAACACGGAAGGAGAAACTACATACTTATCAAGTGTTTTGGACTGAATATGAAACCAGTTCCCACGGGAAGTAATATAAACTCACAATGAAATACCCTGAACATTAATGGTTACAATATTACTGTTATCAGGAGAGGACACCACCAGTATCCATTTGACAGCAAGATGTTTTCTAAATCCAGGCATGTTTACATTGTCATATAAATTTAAGCCTTCTGATTCGAGTTGTAACTACTCTCTGCTCACTTAAAAAACTCAGCCTACCTAGTAAAGGTAAAAAAGGCTTCCCTTCTCAACAAAGAAATAAATGAAAAGTACAGAGGACCTTAAAGTAAAGAAAGGTATAGAGAGATACATAGGATCATGCAGTTGCTATTAAGTGACAGCATCATCATCAACTATCATTATTGGATAGTTACTATGTACTAGAGGCTGTTGTAAGCATTTTTCCTGTAAAAATTCCTTTAATTCTTACAAATCCTAAGGGAGTTGTTATACTCATTTCACAGATGAGGAAACTGAAGCACAGAGAAGTTATACAACTTGCCCAATGTCACACTGCTAGTAAGTACAGGATCTGAACCATTACATCATATTGCAGGAGTTAAGGTAAAACAGTTAACTGCTTTAGGGATCCTTTCAGCTATCTTAATGAGAAATTTACTGGAGTAAGGATGTTGGATGGAGAAAGAGAAACATTTTATTTTTAAAAGTCTTAAAGAGTCCTATGTATCAGCGGTCCCCAATCTTTTGGGCACCAGAGACCCATTTAGTGGAAGACAATTTTTGTTGGGGGTGGGGATGGTTTTGAGATGAAACTGTTCCACCTCAGATCATCAGGTGTTAGATTCTCATAAGGGGCAAGCAATCTAGATCCCTCAGATGTGCATTTCACAATAGGGTTCATGCTCCTGTGAGAATCTAGTGCCTGCTGATCTGACAGGAGGTGGAGCTCAAGCAGTAATGCTTGCTTGCCTGCAGGCTCACCTCCTGCTGTGCCGCCCAGTTCCTAATAGGCCACGGACTGGTACTGGTCTGCAGCCTGAGCGTTGGGGATCCCTGCTACTTGTGACTATATATCACAGACACCAAAAAGCAATTAGAACTCTAAGAAGTGTATTTGACTGTAAGTTTCTCATTAGATGCTTCCTTCTCCCACCGGTTTTATGTAGCCTCTCTCTTTCTTTCTCCTTTTTAATGAAACAGAATACAAATATTCGCCAAATGCAGACCACTGCAGCTAAGAGTTTGGACTACAGTTCAGGAAAGCAAAAAGCAGAATCATATGTCAAGAAAATCATGATCCGATATAGTCACTCAAATGGTTCCAAGCCTCAGTTTTCAGCAAAAGTTACACCATCTTGGTTCCTTCAATGTCTTTCACACTGCTCCTTATTCATCTCATTTGTTTTTTAATGTGGGTTTTTCTCTTTTGGTCCCTTAAGTGGATATTTCTTAAGATTTACTTCTTGATCCCCGAGAAAAGATACTGAAGTTAGACAGAGGTCTAAGTTGGAGCTCTGATCTCTTATGTCTAAATTCTTCATGGTTAGCCTGATTAGGTCTTGTTTTCTTCATAAATAAGATTAGGGTCATAATAATTCAAAGTGCCAACGAAAAGACAAAATGAGTAAACATGAAAATTCCTTGTAAATTCTTATGAAATATTTACTTCCTACCTTTTCTATTTGTTCAATTCTCATCCTAAAGAGACTTTACGGCCAGGCGCTGTGGCTCATGCCTGTAATCCCAGCACTTTGGGAGGCCAAGGCAGGTGGATCATGAGGTCAGACATTGAAGACCAGCCTGGCCAAGATGGTGAAACCCCATCTCTACTAAAAATGCAAAAAATTAGCTGGGCGTGGTGGCAGGCGCCTGTAATCCCAGCTACTTGGGAGGCTGAGGCAGAGAATTGCTTGAACTCAGGAGGCAGAGGTTGCAGTGAGCAGAGGTTGCAGTGAGCCGAAATAGCGCCACTGGACTCTAGCCTAGGTGACAGAGCGAGGCTCCATCTCAAAAAAAAAAAAAGATTTTACCTACTCTACAGTCTTAGCTATACTCTCTACGGGTATAACTTCCAAATTTACAGCTTAAAATCTTACTTATTTTCAAAGTGCTGAAAACACATTTCTCCTCTTCTTTTTTTTTTTTTGAGACGGAATCTCACCTTGTCACCCGGGCTGGAGTGCAGTGGCGCAATCTCGGCTCACTGCAAGCTCCGCCTCCCGGGTTCAAGCAACTCTCCTGCCTCAGCCTCCTCAGTAGCTGGGACCACAGGTGCCCGCCATCACACCTGGCTAATTTTTTTTGTATTTTTAGTAGAGACGGGATTCCACCGTGCCAGCCAGTATGGTCTCAATCTCCTGACCTCGTGATCCACCCGCCTCAGCCTCCCAAAGTGCTGGGATTACAGGTGTGAGCCACCGCACCTGGCCCACATTTCCCCTCTTATATCCTCCTACCACCTTGAACTCAATGTGTATCAATCTCTTAAAATCAGCTATCTGTCTAAGCTTTTCCTATTAGCAAAGTCATCATTTTTCTTCTTAAAATTGTATAATCATCTTTGGCAGATCTTTCATATTCCTGTACTCTATAACTGGCCAGTCACCAATCTGCTTATTCCTCCAAAATCTTTTTCTCTTTATACATTTTCCACGGCTACCATGTTAGCTTACCACTGCCCTAATAGCTTCCTCATTTTGGTCCCAGTTGTCTCTTCCAGAGCATCCTTCATGAAACCTCTGTTTCAGACAAACTGATTTATTCACCGCTTGAATGCATTTTGTACACTTTTGCTTCTGAGATTTTACTTAAGTCACTTTATCATTTTACTTTCTAGTCTACATAATAAACAATATTTTCTCCCATTTAAAAACACGCTCATCTTTAAAATATTAAAGTAAAGTATAATTTATCTGGGGAATTCATAATCTTCTGTTTTTGTTTTGTTTCTTTTTTGAGACAGAGTCTCACTCTGTCGCCTAGGCTGGAGTACAGTGGTGCGATCTCGGCTCACTATAACCTTTGCCTCCCAGGTTTCAAGTGATTCTCGTGCCTCAGCCACCCAAGTAGCTGGGATTACAGGCATGCACCACCATGCCTGGGTAAGTTTTGTATTTTTAGTAGAGACGGGGTTTCACCATGTTGACCAGGCTGGTCTCAAACTCCTGACCTCAAGTGATCCACTGGCCTTGGCTTCCCAAAGTGCTGGGATTACAGGCATGAGCCACTAGACCCAGCCATGTTTCCATATATTCTGGAGTGCTAAGATGATTTCTTTCATACTTTATTTTGTGCAGTTAACCACTCTTCTTTCCTTCTAAATGACATAACTTTCTTTGGTCAGTTATTTCCTAAAGCATGCTCCTTGGAACACTTACTTGTTCCACATGGTTTTGCAGGGGCATGTAAGAAATAAAGTGTCTGTTGTCAAGTTTTAGAGATGCTAGATTAAACAATTTAAAAGGTCCCTTTATTGTAGGACTTCTCAGGCTTTAAAATGCTAAACTGTTTCTCTATCATCATTCTTCTCTAGTTCCGACATGAAATATCCTTTCTCATCCCACTACAGCTTAACTCAACTTCAAACCACTACTCACTTTTTTGAACTGAGTAAGCCTTCCAGATTCAACCAGACTGAGTTTTTCATCCTTGCCTCTTGATTCTCAATCTCTTTCTCCAGGGAAATAAGCACCCTCCCTTCCCCCTCTTCTCCCCCTCCCCCAGCAAGAGATGAAGTTTCACCCTGTTGCTGAGACTAGAGTGCAGTGGTACTATCACAGCTCACTGCATCCTAGAACTCCTGGGCTCAAGCGATCCTCCCACCTCAGCCTCCCAAGTAGCTGGGACTACAGGCATATGTATGCCACCACACCCGGCTAATTAGAATTTCTATTTTTAAAATGATACCCAGACCCGATGATCTAAGTAGTATGTCTTCAACTGGGGAATACATATAGGTGAGGAGTATTATGTTGGGGTATGCAAATTTATAGGAGAAAATGTAGTACATTTTCCTGAAGAGTGAGGTTTAAAGATTTTTTTGGGAAACATTTCTATTATAAAATAATAATACATGTAGAATGTACACTGTTTTAAAGAAATATGAGACTTGCAAGAAATTTCCAGGTTTCCTTTCGGGTACCACTTCAGGCTACATCCCAGGTAAGTATTCAAATGCCTTTGCCCTAAAGGAACTCCCAAAGAAAAGTCCAAAAAGCACCGATGTAGGCCAATGGAGAGGAATGGGGGAAAGTAAGTATCGAAGACTAAGAGAATGCTTCCTCTGTGTCAAGTACTATACTAGATGCTTTATCTATATATTTTTCTTAATGCCTACAATGACACTACAAAAATGCACTATTTCATTCATCTTATAGAAGAGAAACCTCACAGAAGTTAACCCGTCTAAGCTGCAAAATTTACAGTGGTAAAAATGTTTTCTTATATAATGTTGGAGTGATAAAAAACACACATTTATCACTGAAATATTATGATTAATTCCCATGAGAAAAAATAGCTAGGATAACTAGAAATGACCCTTTTAAAATAATTTATCATCAATATGAGTCCTTCATGTCTTAATGTAGACGCTAACAGAAATGAGGTACTTATTTTCTAATAAAAGCTTATTACTAACAAATTCCCAGATATTCAGAAGTGTTACTAGGATAACATGTTTTAAGTTTCAGTTAGTGAAAACCAGGGAAAAAATCTAAGAGTTTACATTTGAAATTGTTATATTCTATTCACTAGCACATTTCCTCCCCACAAAAAAGCAACGCCTACTATTAACTAAGATTTTACCCAGTTGTATGTTATATGAACAATATTGAATAGTTCTTTTTTTTTTTTTTTTTTTTTTTGAGACAGGGTCTCATACTGTCACCCAGGCTGGAGTGCAATGAAGCAATCATGGCTCACTATAGCCTTAACTTCCCAGCCTCAGGTGATTCTCCTACCTATACCTCTCAAGCAGCTGGGACCAGAGGTGTGCACCATGATGCCTGGCTAATTTTTTGTATTTTTTGTAAAGACAGGGTTTCACCATTTGCCCAGGCTGGTCTCAAACTCCTGAGCTCAAGCAATCCACCCACATCAGCCTCCCAAAGTGGTGGGATTACAGGCATGAGTCACCACCCGGCCTTGAAAAGACTTTGAATTTCAGAAAGTAAGACTGAAGATGTCAAACTAGTTTGAAATTGAAGGGCTAAATGATCATCCAAAGCATTAAGTCTTATTTTTTTCATAGAACACTGCCAGTTAAATCTGCAACTTGAATTTTTACATGCTGAAATAAACTGGATGGCCTTTAAGAAAACCTAACATACATAGAGATTCACCAAATCAGCATAATAGGGATTATTATAAAAGGACTTATTGCAGCATCTCTTAAAATAGGGAGGTCTATAGTGGATTTTACATTAGCCAGTTTACAAACAAACAAACAAACAGGTTAATATACAATCTTTAAGGAATATATAACAGGTAAGACCGCAAACATAAAAAAAAAATACCAAAGGATATGGTCAAGAAAGATTACTTGAAAATGAATAAACCTGCTAATAAAAATACTAACCTCATTAAAAAGTACCTAAACCAGTCTTTGTTATTAATTTTCCTTTTTTTGTGAGACAGAGTCTTGCTCTGTTGCCCAGGGTCTCACTATGTCACTTGGTCTGGAGTGCAGTGGAGTGACAGTGGAGTGATCACGGGTCACTGCAGCCTCAACCTCCCAGGCTTAGGTGATTCTCCTGCCTCAGCCTCCCAAGTAGCTGGGACCAGAGGCATGTGCGATCATGCCTGGCTAATTTTTTTAAAAAATTATTTGTAGCGATGGGGTCTCCCTGTGCTGCCCAGGCTAGTCTTGAATTCCTGGCCTCAAGGGATCTTCCCATCTCAGCCTCACAAAGTGCTGGAATTACAGGTGTGAGCCATGGCACCTGGCCTCTTTGCTACTGTTAATAAAAATTATAGTTTCAGAGATAATGGATATATAAAATCCTTTGTTTCTATATATACATGTGTGAGGATAGTCATAAAGAAGCATTAACTTATAATGTACACAATTATTAAATATACATAAATTTTAAAATTCCTATTTTATTTACTCGCAGCACAATAGTTAAAATGTGAATATTTGATCTGTTATAGATGATAGAAGCAAAATCTTTTATTAATGACATATATAACTGTTAATATAAATTATTAACCCTTTCATTATCCCTTAACATATTAATTCTCCCTATTTAAAGGCTTTCTAAACATTGGGCAAAGTCGCTTGTATAAATAGATAGGCAAAGACTCAAAAACGGAAGAAGGAATAGAAATTGAATGGTAGAATGACAAAATAACAAAAATCTTCTTTCGCTAATTGTGTAAATTAAAATAACCTAGTCATATCACTGAGGTATATATTTTCCAAATAAAGTGCATTTCAGAAGAGCAACTCAGACTGGGAGCCACAGTTCATACCTATAATCTCAGCACTTGGGGAGGCCAAGGTGGGAGGACTGCTTGAGCCCAACAGTTTGAGATCAGCTTGAGCAACATGAGACTTCATCTCTACAAAAATGTTTTTAAAAAATTAGTTGGAGGGCCGGGTGCGGTGGCTCACGCCTGTAATATCAGCACTTTGGGAGGCCAAGGTGCGCGGATCATGAAGTCAGGAGATCGAAACCATCCCTGGCTAACATGGTGAAACCTCATCTCTACTAAAAATACAAAAATTAGCCGGGCGTGCTGGCGGGCGCCTGTAGTCCTAGCTACTCAGGAGGCTGAGGCAGGAGAATGGCGTGAACCCGGGAGGCAGAGCTTGCAGTGAGCCGTTTGCGCCACTGCACTCCAGCCTGGGCGACAGAGAGAGACTCTGTCTCAAAAAAAAAAAAACAAAAAAAAAATTAGTTGGATATGGTCGCACATGCCTGTAGTCCCAGCTACTCAACAGGGTGAGGGAGGAGGATGGCTTGAGCCTGGGAGGTCTAGGCTGCAGCAAGCCATCATTGCGCCACTGCACTCCAACCTGGGCAACCTTGTCTCAATCAATCAATAAATCAATAAGAGCAAATTAGGAAGACAAGTAATTGAAAGAATAAGACTAAATGAAAATATCTTTTTCTTTTTTGAAGTGGCTGAAGATCACTACAAATATCCTGATTCTGAAAAACCAAGTTCCTACTTTCAAGACATTTCTAAGTTACCATGGTTAGCTGAGGAACTAAAAAGAGAAAATAATTAAAAGCCAGAAAACAAAGAGTCTTTTAAGAAAATTCAGTATATAAAATCAATATATCTTGTTGATAATTACCAAATGATCTAAAAATACAAGTAAACAAAGGTAAATTTCTAATTTAGTCTAAACTCAACTGGGAAAATAGACAATAAATATCATAACTTGCAAATTGTGTTGTTAAAAAAAAATTCTTAAACTAAGAAAGTCCATTTGTAAACACTCCAGTTAATGAAATAACAAGAATGATTTTATGTATTAAGAAAGCTTGTTTACAAAATTCTAGATTTCCATATTGTTATTTTTTAAAAAAGGTATTTTATTTACAAGGATACTGCAACAGGAAGTAGAGGTCTATTCTGGAATTGCAATCTAACAGGAGAGACAATCTAACCTTCACATTTACATTGAAAAATTGAGTTTTAACAGGCTTCTCTACAATGCATATTCTTTTTTAAAATATAAAACTATTTCAAAAGGTTCATATATGCATATAAATATATAAAGCAAAAGAACACACAATTAAAAATTAAATAAATGTGCCAAAATACAGCTTCTTAATGGCTTCCTTGAAAACTAAATGTCAAATTATCTTACGCTGTGTTTATTTTTCTATAAAGAACAAAGTAGACTTTACAGCTCAGAAATCCATGTAACAAATACTCTACTCATCATACTCACAGGTTTTAGTTTTTCTTCCTCACTAGTCAATACTACAGAGTCTTTTCCCCTAGAAAAGCTGAAAGGCTTCTTATTCACTGGTCACGTTGTTATCAGACCTGACACATCAGGAATGACCCACACTTTAATCTCCAGCCAGCTCTTTATGCTGCCCAGAACTTACTGTGCGTTACAGGTGATACTTCTTATAGCAGATGTTGATTATGGTCCCAAAGCACAAGAGATGCTCCCAAAGGGGTTTAGAACCCCTAACAACATCACCTACTTCTTTTTGTATCCAGAGAAGCACTGTGATATTCTGTTTGAACAACTAATGATTTCAAGAGATTACACAGACGAGTTCTTTTCATTAGATTGGTTGACATAAGCTTATCCTTTCAGAATACTGCAGCAAATATAGGTTGTATGATTCCATTAGGATAAAAGAAATATTTTTACACAATTTTTCTCTGTGGCGCAGTTTAGTTCACCCTCTGTTAGAGCAAATTACTGGAAGAACTAGTTCTT